>NC_139221.1:154644679-155167179 GCF_055691185.1 Crinia signifera
ATTACTTATACATTAAGGCCCTTATTCTGGTTGACTCACAAGGGTGCGAGTTCACAGCCTTGCGAGTCTACCAAACCCCTTCCGGTGAATGCTAGACCACCCAACTTTCAAGTCACGCTGGGATAGAAATGGGCGGGCAGCTGACATCCGGCCCACCTTTGCGCACTCGGGTCTCGGCTACAATGAGAACACCCAGCATTCACATGGGAATTCCCATGAAATGACGGCCGTTCCCATATGGTAATGGTGCATCCCGGCACCCCCCCCCCCCTTCTCCGCCCACCCCCCCCCCCCTTCGCATTTTGATGGGGTGTGCAGATGCACAACATCGCACAACATGGGTCCTCCATTGCGAAAGCACGGAGGATCAATCGGACTAAAATAACCCCCCAAGTCCTTTAATGTAATCGGAGGGGGGGGGGTGTAACTCCTGCTAAGGACTGTAAGTCCTTAGCAGTGTCCTTTATCATCTGTACAGCACATGCAGCTCAATCTGAAGATATCATCAATGACTGCATACTACTGGAATGTGGCCACTAATGATATCATTTGTAAAAGTGCAGTGGCGGAGCTTGTGGGTTGTGGGCCGAGGTACAAAAATATAATTTGGGCCCTCCTCGTCCATCCCAACTCAAGTTCACAATATGCAACATGGCAGAGGGTAGCAGGGAGAGGCAGGGGGAAGCAGAGTGTGATAGGGAATGACAGGAAGAGAATGATAGCAGCAGCATTGGGCCCTTAGTCCTCAGGGGCCCCGGTGCATTGCAGCTTTCTTTCACTGCTTAGCGAGCGGCTAATTGCCAAAATCATCTGTGACATTGCATCGTTTGCGCTGTTGTCTAATTTGTAAGCAGCTTTAGGATGTTTTTTGCAGATTGATATTGCGAGTAATTATTGCATTCAGCCAAATCTATTTCCTTCAGGAAGATAAACAATGTTGCTTTTTTCCAACACTGCAGATTAGTTTATTTTAATATCCAGATATACTGTACAGTATGTGTCCTAGCCTGAATGTTATACGATCGGTGTGACTAATGCTGATGGCTGAGGAGAAATAGTTCTCCCCTTAGTCATAAGGTAATTACCTGGAATGATCACTGGATAAGTCTATGGTTTATTATTTCCTCCTCACATTTGTAACATGATTATGCTAGCTGTGTAATTGCCTGACATCCTTTGTATAAGAGCAAACAGCTACAATTGCTTAATGCCCACCGAGTGAAGTTCTGGGGTCTACAGTTAGTACTGTATATCGCATCTGTTTATCCCTTCATAGGCAGACTGTCTCTGTTCTTCTGCTTTGGGAGGATACAACCTGTCCTGTGTAAGAGGTCAATTTACAATGATTCGGATTTTACCTACAGTAGGTGTGGTTGAGACCAAACATGGATGATATCAATCAGTATTTGTTTTTTAAAGAAATTAGGAACTTTAGCATGATCCTGTGTTTGTCCGGATTGTGTTTTTTATTGGTGTATATACAATATATATAGTTGTGTTTGACTGCTGTGTTTGCCCATAAGATCAGTGGTAAAAAATGCCTCCAATGTTAGGGTGTGTCCATTTCCTGAGCGTTTCTGTCCGCTGTTGCTTACTGGCTTATCAAAGAATATGTTCAATTACCAGTTTTGAGTCAGTCCCTGATATTAGCCAAAAGCAGGACCATGCTGGATTTTCCACTTTACAATCTGCAGCTGAGATGGCCGAAATCTGCTGATTCTGAAAACTATGACCATATTACACAACCCTCTTAGGGCCCATCAACATTATGCAGCAGTAAACAGGATTTTTACGATTTAGTTCAGTTCAGTACAATATTGTATAATATGTACACACGAGATGTTGGAAGATGCGCACGCCTGTGCACCTTACCAGACAACGTAGGATAGTCCTGCATGCAGGATTCATGGTAAGATATTGGGAGATGCTATGCACATATTATCATCTTATGTCGCATTGTTTAGGCTATGTACACATTACAACAATGGGATACGATAAGCTACTGTACACAATTTCCCTAGCTCTCCGGGACATTTGATCTTTTATGTACAATGTGACATAAGAACATAATATGTGCAGAGCATCACCCAGTATCTTACCATCAAGCCTGCATGCAGGACAATCATGCGATGTCTCATAAGATGCACGGGAGTATGCATTTTACAACACCTTTCTTGTGTGTACACAGTATACAGTATCATACTGAACTGAACTAAATTGTATAGTTGAGAGCAAAGAAAATTGTATACAATCTTTTATCGTATCCCATCGTTGTAATATGTACATAGCCTTAAGGTGTCCACACATGGATAGATATTGTGCCCAATCCAATGTTTATCCAATTTCCCTTGAAAAAGAGAACACCACTGATCATGCCCACACACGGAACAACCCATCTCACCTACATGACGATGTGGCTAAATAGTGCACGATGGGTCGTTCATCTTTCCACCTGCTGCAGGGGTCAGAACAAAACCCGTGGGAACCTGCGCAAATTAAAAGTGGCAGAAAAAACAGCAAATGTATGGTAGGAAATGTTAAGACTCTCCCAAGGAAAATATTGAAAAAGAAGTAAAGATGTTGGAAAATAATTATATGTGACAACCGAGGCTGTATGAAAATGACAAGTAGTTGAATTTGCAAGAAAAGCATGTTTCTCAATGATCAGAAATAGTTTGGGATATGTATGCTGTATAAGTAAAAAGCTGTTTAAGATCTGTGAAACGCTGCAAAAATGTGACCTTATATTTGTTCACATCTTTATCGAAGTAGTAAATATGTAACAGGGACCATACTCTTTAGTAAGTCATTTCTTTATACTGGCTTAGATTAACTATTGGCCATCTTTCGGTACTTGTGAGTTATCTGGACGCCCGATTTTTTGATTGTATGCCTTAAGTTAAGGCATACAATCAGATGCGATGCGATGCGATATCGCATCGCATCGCATCGCATGCGACCATCGGATGCGATGACCCGATTTTTCCATAGGAATCAATGTTAAAATGATTCCTATGGAAAAAGGGGTCCTTTTCATACCCCTACTATCTAAGTGGGCATGGAGTTGGATATAAACCTGTGGCGAGCGTAGCGAGCCACCGAGCCCGAAGCGTGGCGAGCGAAGCGAGCCCCGCGAGGGGACGGTATTCCGTGTCCCCTCGCGGGGCTCGCTACGCTCGCCACGCTTCGCAGTAGCGCACGCAGGGGGGGTTTCTGAGTACCCAGAAACCCCCCCAGGAGTCTAAGGGCCCTAGGCTGAAAGCTGAGGGTCCCCTCTTTCCATGGGTACAAGAATTTTTCAAATCGGCCCTTGGGAACCGGAGATATCTGACTTCAAAGCAGTGATCCCCATCCAAGCCTGTTAATTGCTCTTCCCAGTCAGATATTTCAGGTTCTGTCTCACTTAGAGTTTTTCTGAGGGTATATTCCAAAAGCTGGGACTCTCCCCCTTTGAAGGACACTAGCAGCTTGTCTCTACTGTTCCCAGAACCAGATATATCAGCCTTCCAGCAGCTGGTTACTGCTCCAGCTCCACACACCTGGTATGTAGTTTTATATTCTCGTTGGCAGATTGCTCTGCCTCCTGCACTCTGATCCCCTAGTCCCCAATACCATTTGGTAGGTGGGATCCTCTAGTGTTTAATTCCATTAAAATCTAAGAAATCTATTTCTGGGAACTGGAGATATCTGCAGTCAAGCAAGCTGTCCTACCACCAGAAAATTATGGATAATAAGCCCACTCCACTATACACCCCTCCTCTGCATATTAAACATCCTCTACCACCCTGGAAGTTATGTATCAGGGCCCCTTCATTCAGCCCAGTGCCCCCTTCTCCCACCTCATCTCCCACCATCTGTGCAGTAAAGGGGTAATTAGTGGAGATTACTGATCCAGGCCATACATGCTGAGCGGTTGATATAATAACCCTACCACCCGGGGGACATCAAAGCTTCCCCCACCCCTAACGCTGGAGGATCGGTAGGGGCCCCAATACATTGCTATGCCCAGGGGTCTACACTGCTGTTGACACCCCTGTATGTATATATATATATATATATGTGTGTATGTATATATATTTATTATTATTATTATTATTTATATACATTTGGTCTATCTATAATACTACTTTAATTGACCCGGCATATACTGGGTCACCTAAGTGTCCATCTCCGTGCTTTGCTCCGCCCCTCTGGAAACCCCCTTCTGAAAATCCTGCGTTTGCCACTGCTTCGGGCTCGGTGGCTCGCTACGCTCGCCACAGGTTTATATCCAACTCCATGCCCACTTGGATAGTAGGGGTATGAAAAGGACCCCTTTTTCCCATTGAATTCCATGTTAAAATGGACTCAGTCCATTTTAACATTGATTCCTATGGAAAAATCGGGTCATCGCATCGCATCGCATCGCATCCGATGGTCGCATGCGATGCGATGCGATGTGCCCGATCCGACCCGATTTAGAAATCGGGCGTCCGGATAACTCACAAGTACCCATCTTTCTTTAGAAATCGGCTATACTGTACTGTACTGTATATCAGGGGTGGCCAAACCTGTCCTAAAGATCTACCAACAGTTCATGTTTTTCAGGCAGCCTGTGGATCTGAAGTAGGAAGTAGTGCAGCACGTTTGTAAATGTAACAGTTAGTAATGACTTTAGCTGTGCACAAGCTAGGTGATCTAGAAAATGTGGACAGTTGGTAGATCTCGAGAACTGGTTTGGCCACCCTTGATGTAAATCATTTACTGTATGTTGGGCTTTCTTGAATGAACACCTAGCTTCAATTCTGTTAGACCAAAGTTTGGATTCATGTCCAGAATTTGTTGTGGCCATTATAAACCACACAATTTCTTCTGCTTCAGAATTTGATTTGGCCATTATAAACCACAACATTTAAAAAAAAAAATTCAACCACAATATTGTAACTTCTGTGTTTATGGTTTTACTTCAAGCCCTACGGGTAACTTGTCTCAGCTTAAGCTTTCCTTGACATCCTACTGCAGATTTTACTGGTACAATACATATTTCAGAGTTTCATTAATGATGGAAAACTACTTTTAATGTACTGTGGCATCAAAACAGCCCCAACATGTTCATTCCACCACCGTTTCATGTTTGGCATTTTGGATTGCAGTGTTTGGTTTTCTTGTCGCATATATTTTCACATAGTGGGCGGGATGTATCAACACTTACCGCAGCGCTGACATCCCGTTTCCGCATCCGCAGTGCCTTCTCTTATGTACTAATAAAGCTTCGCGTTCTAAAAAAAAAAACTCCGCCTGTCTAAACTATCGCAGAGCTTCCGACGCGGCTGACACTTGCATTGGGTCCAATGTAAGTTGAAGCGCTGTGGAATGTATTAACATTCGTTGCGCTCTGATCAGCCCTGTTTTTTTTCGCCAAGTTTGAATGGCGTTACAGCCGGTTTTGCCCGTGATCCCTGCCACCCAATACAGCAGCTGGCAGACCCAGCACTCATCTCTCACCCCAGCAATGCCCAGCTCCATTTCCAGGGGTTCCGGCATCAGACTCAGCAGGAGACAGTGGGGTCCAGCAGCTCCATGGCAGGAGGAGGGTGCTGGAGGAGAATCACCGGGGATGAGGGAGCAGCGCCCGGTACACGGGATGGTGTAATGGTCGGACACCCCGGGATCTCCTCTCTGCACAGCGCGGGTCACATCTGCAAAGTTCTCTCTGAAGAGAACATTAAATTAAAAGCAGGAACACTTGCCCGGCCCCATTGCGCATGCGCATAATGATAAAAAAATCACGAAAAAATAACGCAGGAGAGCTCAGTTAACGCAGCCCATTGAAATTGAAAAAATAATAGTACATGACGTGGAAACTTCCAGAAAACGGCTGTGAAACGGGCATGAAAAAAAAAATAGGCAAGCTAATTTTACACTAACGAATATTGATACATCCCGGCCACAAGCCTAAAAGTAAAATTTCAGATGAATCTTTATACATAATGTCATTCTGGTTTAGTAATAATGTATACCTCTAATGTGTACCTCTTGTACAGTAATGGCTTCCTCTCTTCTGCCATCCTATGTACATTATATTTATGAAGGGTTTTCATGAGAGTTGATTCATGAGCAATTAGCAAGTGCATAAGAGGCCTTCAGATCTTTTGATACTTTGTGATTTCCTGGAATAGGCTTCACTCGGTTTTGGAGTAATGATTGCTGGACCAAAAACTGGGGGTAGTTGGTATTGCTTTTTTTATTTTAGTAATGTAATACTCGAATTGCGGGTGTCATACATCAGGGGAAGCGCTATCCCCTGCCATAACGCAGTGACTCAGTAGGCCGCACAGATCTCTTGCGATACATCCCTGTTCGGCCTTTTCAAATGCAATGTTTTGAATGCAACCCAATACCCTACCACCAGGAGCGAGCCAGATTCCGAGATCATATGTGCTGCACATATGATCTCCGAATCCGATCTGATGCACACGAGCCCCGCATCAGATCAGATGTCAAAACACATCTGATTTGGCCAGTTTTCATCCGATCCATTGGCCCGATCCGTCGGAATCGGATGGAAACTAGCAAAATCAGACCTGTGTTTCTTTGGTCCATATTTTAAGCTGGGTACACGCACAAAGATTTGTCTGTCCAATCTGTCTGGTGAGACCAATAATATGGTAATGTATGGGAGAAAATGACAAGCAACCATTGCTCCAAAACTGTAAAATGGAGAGAAACGATTGTTCAAATTACTGTAGTTTGTTAAATCAAACAGCTTTAACTAATTTGTCTGGATGACTATTGTATGTTTTCCAGCATTTGGGGCCAATGTTCACTTTTCATATGCCCCCATACATTACCAGGTTTTTGTTCCCACCAGACATATTGGACAGATAAATAAGCCTCTTAACAGTAATGTCAGCAACAGTGACTGTGCACTCCTGAACAGAACCACACTTTATTTGCGCCGGTGTGTAAAACTCTTGAATTTTCCCCATAGAGGTGTGGAGCAAGGTTAGCATTTTATTAAATAGGATTATATGAACTAGGAAATGCATGTACTGTAGTTACAGTATAGTATACATAGTATAGGCAAGAGCTTTACATTTTTTTAGTTTCTGGATGAATGAAGCATTGTTTCATTGAGCTGTTATAGAACAAACAAACATGAAATAAATGCATATACACCGAAAATGTGACTGGCAGCCTCCTTGAAGCATTTACCTATTTATACAATTTGTAAAGAAATCGAAATTTTAGCATTAAGGCAAGCGGCATCACAAATCGTGCATTTAGTGCAGGAAACGAACCGGCCTTGCACTATGTAAGCTGATCCCTGACAACTGGGGCCCACTACACAATGGACCTATTTCACACCTGATCACAGGACAAATTTGTTCTCAAAGTGGGAAAAACCATGTGCACTGCAGGTGGGGCAGATGTAACATGTGCAGCGAGAGTTAGATTTGGGTGAGGTGTGTTTAAACTGAAATCTAAATTGCAGTGTAAAAATGAAGCTGCCAGTATTTACCCTGCACAGCAACAAAATAACTCACCACAAATCAAACTCTCTCTGCACATGTCCATTTGCCACATTGGCAGATCCCATTTTGAGAACTTATTTGTCCTGTGATCAGGTCTGCATTAGGCCCCCTGTCTTAGTGCTATGAAGTGATGCATGGTGGGCAGGGGCGGATTGGGATAGAAAATCAGCCCGGGAAATTTATGGATGCAGCCCTATTGGGGCAGTAGACTGTTAAAGGGGGTGTGGTATGCCGAGAGGCTGCATAATCCCCACTTCTAGGCCTCATTTTGAGTTGAACGCAGTTGTGGATCTTTTGCTACAGTTGATTATGCAACTATATGTCAATGCCGCTACAATGCTCTTTCCTGAATGTCTGAATATATAGTACAAGGACTGATATAGTGGCATGTATTCAATGCGGGTGCGAGCGGCCGGCGAGGGGGTTAAACTGCGAGGATCACAGAAAACCAGTGATCCTCGCAGTTTAACCCCCGCGCCGGCCGCTCGCACTATGCAACGTTCCGGGGGAATCCTCGCAGTCACAGAACTGCGAGGATTCCCCTAAACTGCGAGAGCCGAGGCTATTGCAGCAAACTCGCTGTAATTAGCCTCGATTCTCGCAGCTTTTGGAGGCACATACGCCAATTCTCCCTCGCTCAAAAAACGGAGCGATGGGGAATTTGCGTATGAGGGGGGTCAGTTGAATACTGACAGGGTGAGCGGTGACTGCGAGCAAAAAGTCCTGCTCGCAGTCACCGCTCGCCCACGGCATTGAATATATGCCACTGTCTTTAGATGCTACAATTGAAACTTTCACCAGCCCTGTGCTTGGTGCAAATCAAAGTCCAAGTGTAGGCCCATACACACTGGGTGATTTTGAACTGAAAGCAGCTCAATTTCACAGTTTTAGCTGCTTTCAGCTCAAAAGTCAGCCAGTGTGTATGGCCAGTCGATGAGTGGCGAGCGCTGATGCGCATTCCTGCATCATTGCTGGTCAGCACCACTCATCTACTGGTGTTACCAGCAGATGAGTGATGGGGTAGATGGCTTTCCATAGTGTCTTGCTATGGAAAGCCATCCACCCCACGAAGATCGCTTGGACGTGCAAAAATCGCTCAGCGTGTATGCACTGAGGGATTTTCAGCCCAATGATTTTCCCCATCATCTCTGTGCATATACACTGGGCAAAAATACCCTGTGTGTATGCACCTTATGGCCTCCAAGCTATCTCTACACAACTAATGTGCTTTCAGCAACACATCCATATTTTTGGATGTAAAACTGGTCCATAGAGTCACATAGGAATTCGGCCAACAGAGTGGATAAATATTAATATCCTGACAATTATACAAAGAATTTCACCCTATAGAGAGAAATCTATAATAAGGCAGCTCTAACTACCCCGCTCTCACCAACATGATTTTATTACATTTACCGAGAGCAAGATTTAATCCGAGACCCATCAATAAATGTAAAGCTGTTTGAAAGGGTGACATCAGGTTCCTCATTGAGCTGGGCTCTGGCTCTGTAATGTCTGGGAGACTGTATGGGTGACATTCTATGGGATGAGATAAATGCACATTTTTTTATCTCGCACCACATCGCCGCTCTTTGCACTTTTTTAATTTGCATTTTTTGGTAATAATTCACATATTTAATGGGATGCGATTTTGAGGCTGAAGTGGTGTGATTTTATGACACAAAAAAGTGTGATTTCTTCTGCCGGTCATGTGCGAGTTTTGGACCAACCGGAGTGCGATTTACAAGACACATGACAAGACTGGTCCACCTCTGTCCCCTCCATTATGCTTCACACCCCCTATATAAAGGGGCACTGGCGCCATTTCACTCTTTGATAGGAAGTAAGGAGCATGGAGAGGAGCAGTGGCAGTGTGAGCAGAGGAAGATGTGTTGGTGGCAGAGTGAGGAGTGGCAGAGTGAGGAGTGGCAGAGGGAGCAGTGGCAGAGGGAGCAGTGGCAGAGGGAGCAGTGGCAGAGGGAGAAGTGGCAGAGGGAGCAGTGGCAGCAGCCAGCCAAGTGGGAGAGGCAGCAGAGGACTGCTGAGGTCATCCTCCATTACAGGGAGTGGCAGCAGTTTGGCAGACAGCATGGCCACAGACCAGGCCCTGTTGGACCAGCCCCAGCAGGAGGAGGTGGAGGATCTGCTGGCATCCCCATCCTATACCCAGGACCTATTCCATACCCCAGAGCAGCTGCAGGAGGGCCACATGTCAGAGGTGGAGGAAGATGGAGGTGAGGAGGAGGAAGACACTGGCATGGAGGAGGAGGGGTACATGGCTGGAGTAGAAAATGAGGAGGAGGAGGAGGTAGAAGCTGGCCTCACAAAAAGTGGCCGAAAGGTCAGATTCTCATACGAGGAAAATGCTGCAATTGTCTGGGCTATCATACCCGTGTTTGACCGGTTACTGGGGAAAAGTCACCACAAGACCACTGCACAGCGGAAAAGGGCTATGTGGAAGGACATCACCCAGGCGGTGAACGCTGTAAGTCAGCACAAGCGCCTGGTCAGAAATGTCAAGAAGAGGTTCAACGATATCAAGAGACAGCTCAAAAGTAAAATGGCCATGGAGTTGGAGGATGCCACCAAGACTGGCGGAGGAAGCCCCACCACTGTCTGCTACACATCCTATGAGGTCAAGCTCAAAAGAATCATACCACCTGAGGTCCTGCCTGGCATGCACGTCGCGGATACCGATATGCCGCCGACGCCATCCAGAGCTGGTAAGTGTGACCACATGCAATCTTAAACATACATGGCAATGTTTTCAAACTGTAATGTTCACTTGTATTGTTATGCTAAGTAAAGTGCTGCTGTGGAATTACATAGCCCAGCAAGGTCAGGCACAAAACATTGCCTGCTCCTACTTTCAAATTGGTCATAATGCTGGGCCTTGTAGTTCCACAACTGCTGATATTGATCAACACTTTAACATTATTTCTAGCAGCTTAACATGTATGTGGCCCAAAAAACATTGGTGTACTGGTGGTTTAGCTGCCATGCCTACATACCACAGATTATCCACCAGTTGTAATGTGTCAAATAGTTTAATAATAATCTAACAAAAAATTCAGGTGAAAAACATATGTCAAATAATGTGGGGACTTAATAATGTAGTCCTTAACCAAAGGAACTATTGTCCAGTAATGTAATTTCAATGCATTTTTGGCATAAATGCTTATCCATTGCAAGGTAGATAATGGCTGCCCATCTTTCCTTTCACAGATTGTCTGTCCCGAAGTGCTCACGCATCAAAGAAAAGAAGGCCCGTTGGAGCAGAATCTGTGGAAGCAGGTAAATTAACAAAAAACAGGCCATTACACATAAAGTACACACACCCATATCACATCAACAATATCTCACACTACATTCATCTCCTGCTGCTACATTGCAACGGAAATGAATGTAATCTGACCTAGCCATCTCACTTATTATTAATGTCAATGTTACATGCAGTATCGGGGTACATGTGTAAGTACATAATACCCCTAGGTATGTGTGTTCAGCATGGACAAAAGATTGTGGGTGTGGATAACTCCAGAGGGAGTTTCCACAATCCACTAGGTCCGGCGCTAAAATGGATTAATTAATTAGATTTCTAGTGGAATTAAAATAGCTGAATTACCGAGTTGACTGCAGCAGGGGCAAATGGGTCTGCTCGTGACTCACTAAGGGTTTACAGAAAGAAATTGGTTTTGCTCTTGCGCTGCCAAATCAGGATTTAATAACCTATGTACCACACTGAACAAAAGGACACCTGGGCCCAGGTTTCCTTTTGTTCAGTGTGGTACACAGGTTATTAAATCCTGATTTGGCAGCGCAAGAGCAAAACCAATTTCTTTCATGTGCGTTCAGCATCTCAAGCCCTTTCAAAAACAGTATTGAAGAGAGACTGGCCTATATATGCATCAGTACTTACCTCTTCATCTGTATCCACAGGTACTGTACAACTAGGAACACAACCAACAGAATCCTCTATGATGATGTTGGACGAAATGGACATCATTCTCGAACCCGTGGAGACCTTTGCGGCTGAGGAGGAAATACAGACGTCATCACAGAGTGATCTTCCCCCATGTGGTGTGACTCCCATCCCACCCCCACCCACAAACACACCCCATACAGCAGCTTCTGCTGCACAAGTAGCTAACTCCTTGGTAAATTTCAAGGAGAAACAAATAGAATTTATGGCCTCCCAAAGCCTGCAAATAGGGAACATCCAGGGGTACATGCGTCACACTTTTCTTCAATTAAGAAAAATTTCAAGGAGTGTACGGGTTGGTGTAGGTACTCATGTGCGCATGGCTAATAGCATTGACACCCGTTTTGCAGATCTAACTTATGCTGTAAGGGAACAGAATAGCCTTATTGGCAGCCTTGCGCAAAGTATAGCTGCACTAAGCCAATCGTGCACAGCGCAGACCAATGCCTTAATAGGTATGCAGGCACAACTTCAGCAGATGGAAGGCAATGTCATAGGTGCAGCAGCATCTACACTGAGTAGTGTATCTAGCACCCCAGTAAGTGGCTCCCCCACTTCCCCTTCCCGTCGGAGTATTAGGACCCGGGGTGGCCTGGGTGCAGCTTCAAGAAGTGGTTTAGGGTGGCCTGATGGTGGGTGAAAATAATTCATATTTTTGATACATTTTTAATTTGCATCTAATATGCAATACATCTTGTTACATCCCCCGACAGTTCGAATGTTTGAGTGACAAAAATGCAGGTTGTTTATGACATACTATACTGCAGTAAGAATGTCTAAACGCATACCATTTTGTCTGTGTATTATTTTTAAAGCAATTGTTGTGTGAACATATGACATAGTGTAATGGTATATGACAATGGGATTGCTGAAAAGTAGTGTTGGGTAACTTCTGGCCCGTCAAAGGTTCTGGAACTACATATTCCAGCAAGCTCTGGCACTCATTGTTTGGACTGTAATGGTTATAGTGTGTCAGGGCATGCTGGCACGTGTAGTTCCACAACACCAGGTGAGCCATGTTTTAGAGCAAACTTAATTCATACATGTTACAAATGTACTTACAAGGTTGATTACAGCAAGGGATAGGTCAGCACCACCAGCTGCATCAGTTGGGCTCTGTGTATTAGGCTAAATGTGGGTGGAAACAGATGGTATTGCTAAATAATTTGTTTATGAGTACACTTACAGCAAAGGTACATGTTGGAAAACAGGGCACATGTGCTTACCAGAAAAGTAACGCCTGATGATTTGTGTACGCACCAGATTCCCCCTCTGCGTACCCCTCACTACCCGAGGTGTGGTAGGTTAAGCTTCCTGCACGACTGCTGCATGTTCCTCCTCCACATAGGCAGGTTGGGACAGGGCTATGTTGTGTAACATGCAGCAAGCCTGGACGATCATCACTACTTTTTCTGGGTGGTAAAGCAGCGTACCCGATGACAGGTCCAAACACCGGGATCTACTTTGCAATACGCCAAATGTATGCTCCACCACATTGCGGGTTGCAATATGGGATTCATTATACCGGTGCTGTGCAGGGCCCTCTGGGGAGCGCAAAGGAGTCATGAGCCAGGAAACACACCCATATCCTGAGTCACCTAAAACACAGATAGGAAGTTATTGCCTTATATGGTAAGGTATGTGCATTGTGCAAACAGGAGACACTGGGACAAGAGTAATATGCTTGTGAAACTGGAAACACACACATTTGAGCAGGTACAAATAAGGACAGAGAGGGTAATATGTAAAAATGTACTTACCAAGTAGCCAGCCCTCTGGCATTTGTTGTTGGTTGAATCGGTTGCAGAGGGCTGAGTGCCTCAGAATATAGGCGTCATGGCAGTTCCCAGGGAAGCCTGCTACAACACTTAGGATTTTGAGATGAGCATCACATACCACCTGAACATTCAAAGAGTGCCGCCCACGCCGATTGACATAGACGTATCCCCGCACGTGCGGTGCCCTAATCCCAATGTGTGTGCAGTCTATAGCTCCCAGCACGTGAGGGAATGCTGAGAGTCTATAGAAAGCCACCTTGTGGTCCTGCCACTCCAACTCAGAACGTAGGAATCTGATGTATGTCCGCCACAACTTCTTTAAAGCAAGTAACACTTGAGTAAAATGCTTAGAGAAAGTGGGCTGTGATACCCCCAAGGACCATGAGGTCACAGACTGAGTGGAGCCTGTGGCCAAATAGTAGAGGGTACACATTTCTGCAGCCCAGACACTGCATAGTTTCCTCCCCCGAAAGGGTCCAAATCATCTCTCACCTGCTCATATAATTCCAACAGGTTATTGCGGTTCAGCCTAAACATCCCCACAACCTGTTGATCCGAGAGGGAGTCCAGGTACAGCCGACTATGCAGTAGTCGCGGGAGCTACCTGGATCTGGTGTGCAGCTTCCTCCCTCCTGCGCTGCTCCTCCAAATGGGCCACATCACAAATCAGCAACTCCAAACCACTCTGCAAAATCTCCATGTCTCAAACCCTCACAGGTGTCCTTAATGATGTTGGGGTATATGTAGATGTGTTTCTGAGTGAAATTGAGTGCACCTGTGTTGAAATTAACCATTTTTGCACTTGACCAAAGTGAGTTCTGGGCCAAATCGCCCAACAGAACCTGGTCTGAAAAAATTGCGATTATTAGACACCTTAAAAGTGCGATTTGCGGAAACGCATCCCATTAAATAAGCGATTTCTATACTTTTCTGTACGAAAACATCTGGATGCGATAAAAATGCGATTTTTTTTCACACACTTTTGGTCCGCATGAGTTATCGCACATAATATGAGATATCCGGCCCTTAGCGCATCCTATGCGATTTCAAGTAAAAATGCGATGTCGCCATTTTTTTTACTAATATTCACCAAAAAACACAAATCTCATCCCATAGAATGTCACCCTATTTGTGAACCCCTCCTTTGGCTGAAACAACATGGCTGAGGTGCCTTAAGGTGCCGCTTATACACACACACAATGTCCCCTTTGTTGCAGCTTATACACACACACGCATAATGCCCCCTGTGATGCCTTTTACACACATAATCCTCCTGAGGACACGCTTACACACATAATGCCCTGAGGTGCCCATTACATACATTATGCCCTGACTTGCTGTTAACATGCAGAAAACCCCCTGAGGTGCTACTTACATACATAATGCCCTGCAATGCCACTTACACGTAGGATGTGCCCTGAGGTATCACTTTAATGCAGAATGCGCCCTGAAGTACCATTTACAAGCAGAATGCCCCGAGGTGCCAGACACACACAGAATGCCCCCTGAGCTACTGCTTACACACAGGATGCCCCCTGAGCTGCTGCTTACACACAGAATGCCCCCTGAGCTGCTGCTTACACACAGGATGCCCCCCTGAGCTGCTGCTTACACACAGGATGCCCCCTGAGCTGCTGCTTACACACAGGATCCCCCCTGAGCTGCTGCTTACACACAGGATGTCCCCTGAGCTGCTGCTTACACACAGGATGCCCCCTGAGATGCTGTTTACACACAGGATGCCCTCTGAGTTGCTGCTTACACATAGGTTGCCCCCTGAGATGCCGCTTACACACACTTATATGCAGAATGCCCCCAGAGTTGCCACTTATATGCAGAATGACCCCTGTGGAGCCCCTGACACAAAGGGCCTTATTCTGGTTAGGTCCGTTTCACCGTCCGTTTTCCGTACGCGGATGGTGAGCGTAAGTCCGCCCACAGAACAGCCGCAAATGGACGGTCACAAACACAGACAATGGGGAGTGGCGTACAGTTGAGCACACGCCACCGTATATGGACGGGTCTCCTATTAGACACCATTAACTGGCGTACAACAGAGCGTACGCCACCATGTATGGATGGGTCTCGTCCGTTTTCACACCAACATCTTCCGTATATATCTGAGTGTATGCCACAGTGCATGGACGGGTCTCGCCTTTTTTCAATGGAAAACTCAGCGTGTGTCACCGATCGTGAGAGTGAGCGTACGTCCGTGCACAGTGGCACACCCTTCACATATATGGCCCTGCTAATCTAGCCTTTCAACTATAATTAATTATTCTAACTGTTATTCAATAATTGTTTTCTATTAACTCAATTGTCTACCTTAATAAACACCCTAATAAAACAACATTTTAACCCTCTTTACATGTATATTTATTATGTTCTAATGTTGCATTTTAATCACTATCTATGTGTCCCCACATTGCTTTTACTTTTAAATAAAGTTATGTTGGTGTTACAGTGAAAAAGTTGACACATGTTGACTTCTGTGAATTGAGTGTCCTGCTTTTTAAAGTATACAAAAACACCATGGGTGTAGATGGTTATAAAATAACTACCTTGACATATATAACCTGTGTGTGGCTTGCAGGTAGTGCAATCATGGTTTTCACTTAATAGGTTGCAGCATTTCTTATTACATTCAGGTGTAGTAATCAGCGTTAATTAGCAGACTCAGGCGTCCGCTCTCATACGGTATCTCTAGGGGTGGTCTGGAGCTATCTTTGGCGTCCACCTGTTTTTGGCCCAAAATGCACGGTGCGTTCGTCGATCGAGCGGTTGTAGCACCATACATTTTTGGTGCACACCCCCTTGTACGCCCAGTTTTCCTCATTATTCCGGTCGCTCCCCTAAAAATGCCCCCATGCCGCCCACAATGACCGTACTCTTGTGGACAGGTTTTTTCACGCGGAGAGACCCATCCGTGAGCGGTGTGAGGTCGCCGCACCTGCGCATTGCGAAAGCTACGCATGCGCAGATGAAAAAGAAACCCTCATCCGCCCGTATATGGTCCCACCGTACCGAGCAGAATAAGGCCCATAATGTAACCCAATAGTGGTACTGACACAGAATAAACCTACCCCCCCCCCCCATAGTGCTGCTGACACAGATTGTCCCCAGTAAGACTCACTGCACTTGTGCCTGACTCTGTATGCTGCCAGCGCCGCCGAGCAGTGCTGCTTTGCCTGCTGGGGAGCTGAGGGCCAGGCGGAGCAGTTCGCTGTCACTCACCAGGGCCATGGGAGGAGCTCTCTGAAATTATAGACAGCTTATAATTGTTGTATGTACCCCTCCCTATTATATATCACAGTCTGTATGATACCCTCTTTACTGGGGCATTCTCTATGATGCTTTCTATTGCGTGACAGTCACTAAGCTGCTCTCAGAATTATGTGGCAGGCAATAGGATGGGCTCTGGCTCTCAGAAGGATTTACAGTATGTATTGTATCTATTGTATGTATCTACGGACAGTTCTGGTTATCTACGGACAGTGTAATGGTTAGCATTACTGCCTCACAGCGCAGAGGTCATGGGTTCGATTCCCACCATGGCGCAAACTTTGCGGAGTTTCTATATTCTCCCTGTACTTGCGTGGGTATCCTCCCACAATCCAAAAATATGGTGGTAGACTGAATGTTTAAATATTATCTGTAAAGCGCTGCAGAATATAAGCTAGATAAGAAACTTAAAAAAGAAAATAAATAAATACTGTATGTCATTCTCTCTCTCTCTTTTTTTTTTTTATGTCACAGTCCTGTCATTTAACTCCAGTTGGCCATCTACACTTTTACTGGTCCCTGCAAATGCCCTAGGTAGGACTTGAGTTTGCCATGGCTAATTTATAAGTTCTTACTTTAGCACACAGGGGTAGATTTATTAATGTGGCCATAACATTCCTATTTCATGCAGGTTCGCTTCACCACATTATCGCAGTATCATTGCCTCAGTTTTCGTTATGGGAGTGCGTTATCCCCACCCGATGGGGATACGCTTTCTCCCATAACAGATATGCGCTCCCCCCGCTTGACAAGTACTGCGCATGCTAGATACCTTGTCTCCCGTTGTGTACCCGGCGCATGCACAGTTTTCCATGTTAGGCGCCGCTTGCTGGTCTCCGGCGTCTTCAAATTCAAACTGCACATGCGCTGGGTAATGTTCGCCGGGGATGCTGTGTACCCGGCGCATGCGCAGTTTGAATTTGAAGACGCCGGAGACCAGCAAGCGGCGCTGACTATGAAGCAGGAGACCCACAGCGCCAGAAGAAGATGGCAATCCGGGACGGGGCTCCATAAAGAATGAAGCCCCACATCGCCGGATCATACATAAGGTAAGGCGCAGGCCCTTTTTTAAAAATAACGTTGCTGCACTGTACCTCCTGCCCCGCACCGCCGCCTGTTTAACACCTGCATCGTGGGTGTCATAGATCAGGGGAAGCGCTATCCCCTGCCATAACGCATGCGGCTAGTGCATATTCCCCTAATATAATAAATCTACCCCACAGTTCTATAACTTCTACTTTCCACAGATTGTAAGGTTTTTCTTTTCAACATTTAGGGGGAAATTTACTAAAGGAAATTTGTAAAAAATAGGTGTATTTGTATATAGAAATACACTTATTTTTGACATTTACTATCCCGAAAATACGGCAATTTGTATTCGGATTGATAGCACATCAATACTAATACGAATTGCCGTATTTTCGGGATAGTAAATGTCAAAAATAAGTGTATTTCTGGATACAAATACACCTATTTTTTTTTTACAAATTTCCTTTAGTAAATTTCCCCCTTAATGTCTGCCTGAAAAAAATATACCGGTAATGCAAAAAGAAATGCCATCTGCTACTTTATACTAAGTTACATAACTGATTAATAAGTTTTGTTTTTCTCTTGAGAATTATTTCTCCTGGAGGGTTTGTGATTGAAAGTTCTTGCTGGTTTGGAGTTAAAAAATATGCAAGCATCAAGGGAATTTCTAATTAATGATGGATTCCTTACATCTTTTGAATTGGCTGTTAAAAAAAATAAGCACGTCATTAAACTCCTTCCTTAGGTCTTTATTCTCATTTCCTCATTTTATCTCTTTAGCAGCAAATATCAGGCACAAGGTCTGAGGGAAGGATTCTGTTACCAGTCTGCAGAATCATACACACGGATGTGTCTGCTTAATATGCACGTAGGGGGTGATTCAGCTTGGCTCATATCGGTCCTCGGACCGATGGTGCGACTCTGCACGTGCGTATAGGCGATTATACGCATTTGCAGGGCCACTGTGCGAATGCCTCTGTCAACTATCAGCTGCCGAGGCGTTTGTACAGAGGGGGAAAGAACATTGGACTGGCGCATGGGGATGCACAACGTTTCCTGGGCGTGCCCATAAAAACGGTGGGTGCACCCAGATAAATGCATCCCCATGCGAATGCAGGCATGTCGAAGCATGCACGGGGCAGGCACCAGACGTCACAGGACGTCAGCGACCGTCCCGTTCTCGGACATGTCAGAGGCAAATAAAAGGCAGTCCGAACTGACTTTTATTTACAAATGATTAAAAAAACAGGTACTTGTGTATTTTGGCGGCACCCATCGCATCGCATACCATTACGCATGCGATGGTATGCGATGCGACGCGATTTTGTTGGTTAGTGTACGATGGCATACAATTTTCAAATTGTATGCCATTGTACATGGCATACAATGCCATACGATGCGATTAAACATTTTATAAGCTCCCTAATGGGTGCTTACAATGTTAAATGCACCCCCACGCCACCCCCCCACTATAAACGTGAACCCGAAGCGTGGCGAGCGCAGCGAGCCCGCGAGGGGCGGCGGTACGCGTCCTACGACCTTTTCATACCCCCACTATCCACGTCGGCATGGAGTTGAGAATAGATTAGTGTGGCGAGCGCAGCGAGCCACCGCGCCCAAAGCGTGGCGAGCGCAGTGAGCCCCGAGAGGGGACGCGGATACCTGTGAAGCCCGCGAAGGGACGCGTTTACCTGTGACGGTATCCGCGTCCCCTCGCCACGCTTCGGGCTCGGTGGCTCGCTGCGCTCGCCACACTAATCTATTCTCAACTCCACGCCGACGTGGATAGTGGGGGTATGAAAAGGTCCTAGGACGCATACCGCCGCCCTTCGCGGGCTCGCTGCGCTCGCCGCGCTTCGGGTTCACGTTTATAGTGGGGGGGTGGCGTGGGGGTGCATTTAACATTGTAAACACCCATTAGGGTGCTTATACGATTTTTCATCGTATAGGGGGTCAAAATCGCGTCGCATCGCATGCCATGGCATGCAATGCAATACGATACGTTCATCGTACGATGCTGAAATCGGGCGCCGCCAAAATACACAAGTACCAAAAAACATTCCATGGTCGGTGACCATGAATTGATTTTTGGCCATACGCTCGCATACGCTCGGATGTGTGAGTGTATAATTCCATTCAATAGCGTATCGTATATCAGCGGCAGGGGGGCAGCATTTGTTCGGACAGCAGGTGTAGCCTGCTTGCTAAGCAGCGAAAGACTTACTTAACATATCATAAGAAAAAATGGTAATACAGGATGAGTATCCAGTATCCGGATATCCGTTATCCGAATTATTCCAAAAAACATGTTTTTTTGGAATGGTTGAAAAAGAAAATTTCTCCCCCCCCCCGGACCCTTTTTTTATACTTACCTAGTCCCCCGGCATCCACGGCAGGCCTTCAGCTTCATCTCCGGCGTCTCCAGCGGTCCCAGGAGTGCATCACGCGAGTTCTCAGGCGCGCTGGTGACGTCACCGGCGTGCCTGGGAACTTGCGCAATGCACTCCTGGGACTGCTGGAGATGCCAGAGATGAAGCTGAAGGCCTGCCATGGATGCCGGAGGACTCCATGGACGCCGAGGGACCATGGGGGCCCCCAAGGGGACAGGTAAGTATGTAAAAAAAAAATATTCCAAAAACCGTAAAATTCCCTTATTCTGAATGCTCATGGTCCTGAGCATTTCGGATAAGGGTTACTCAACCTGTATATTGGAAATTACTAGACCTCCATTACTTTAATACAGCAGTTCTCAAACTGTGGGTCCTGACCCTAAAGTGGGTCCCGACCTTCTCAACATGGGGTCGCAAATCCATGTTGCTGACCATCAGGCTGTTGACTTTTCAGTCAGTGATTCAAGGAGTCTGAATAATCTGTTGAATTGTCTGTTATTTTAGTCTCCTCCCATTATTTTGTGCCCTGTATGTGCTCTCTGCTGACTACACATGTGATGTGATGACCTTCTGCAGTCACTTGATGGGGTCCTGTAATTATTTTTATTGTCTAATGGGGTCCCAGAGCAAAATAGTTTGAAGACCCCTGCTCTAGTAGATCATGAGACAGGCGTAATGTTCATCTTAACTCAAATAGATAATACCTTTATTTATCCATATGATCATATCTGGATATATTAATTAGAGATGTGCAGGTTCTGATTTACTCTGATTTCAAAGCAGAATCTTATTGGCTATCCCAAATCACATGACAGTTGTTGACAGTTGATAGCCAATAAGATCCTGCTTTGAAATCAGAGTAAATCAGAGTAAAGAGTCTGCACATTTATAATTAATGTAAGTGGATATCCTCTTTCAAATTATATTAATCCCGTGTTTAGCTCCGTGTTTATACCTGAAGCGCAATGAAGTTCATATACAGTGGACTACTGAATGGGAAGTTCGGTGCAATGGATGAAGGGCAGTGAAGGGCAGTGAAGATTAGCTTTGCTGTAAATGATTGAGTTAATTCAGATGGAAATGCTCCCTTACTTGGATAGCTAAATCCAGAGTTGTATACTGTCGGCCGTCCTCTATTAGAGACTCTGGCCTTCAAATCCCTAACTGGGAAAGTATCCCACAGCCGGCTGTCAGCAGGTGGTGGTGAGGCAGTGGCTGAATCGCTAACTGGGAGTCCATGTGCTCAGGTGTTGACACTGATGCAAAATAACCACGAAAAACTCATGTTGACCTTTTCATATGTCAACCTTTTCCACGTGTCACCCATGTGCCTATGTCATCATTGTGCATGTTGATCTTTTGGTGTCGACCTAATGACTGTCGACCATTTATACTATAACTGTAGGAGGAACCTATAACATATACATTTGCATATACTTATATAAAATGTAGTGTATGTAGTGTTCCTTCTAGGAACCAAACGGGGCAGGGCGCTGGAGGGGCGGACCAGGCACGGCGACGGCACATATGGGGGCGTGCCCGGGCCGCCGCGTCACAAATGGGGCGTGCCCGGGCCGGCGCATCACGAATGGGGGCGTGCCCGGGACGTCTCAAATGGGGGCGTGCCCGGGCCGACGCGTCACCGAAGGGGGCGTGCCCGGGCCGCCGCGTCACCGAAGGGGGCGTGCCCGGGCCGCCGCATCACCAAAGGGGGCGTGCCCGGGCTTCCGCATCACCAAAGGGGGCTTGCCCGGCCGTGACTACGTCCCCGAGCTGCCGGGAAAGCGCCGTGCACCGCTATCTATGGCGGCGCTGGGCTTCACTGGTGCACTCCGGCAGGACAGGCAGCAGGCTGTTTTAGCGGGGCACTGCTAGAGGGGCAGGGCGCATTTTGCCCTTTAAAAATCGGGCAGGGCGCAGCACCCCGCTAAAACAGCCTAGCGGGAACACTATGTATGCCGTAACGATCAGCTTGAAGTTCAAGTTTAAAAAAGCACCCTTCCTGCAGTCTCTTCTAATGTTATAGGGACATGCTTTTTTCCCAAGATTTCCAAGAGTCCTCAATTTTTCTGGAATTAAGTTAAATGGTCAAGTGTATAAGAAATTGATTTATGTCATGAGAGTTTGCTCATCATGGTATTCTGATGCAAAATGCATTGCCACTTATAGGCAAAGACCTACAGGGACACCGACCGTTCAGCCAGGCAAAAGTAAAAAAAATACAGACACCGGCACAAGGGCAGGGAGGGAGGCATGGAGAGAGCACCCGCCGGAAAAAAAATAAATTGGACTTCCGGTTCCGGCTCCGTGATGAGAGGAGGCTGAGCGCTGCATCTCCGCTCAGAAGGCAGCCCAAACGATTTTCGCCTCCCAACAGACGCCAGCCACCGGCTCCCCCGCTCCGGAAGCCCCCCGCTGCATGGAGAACTTTCTGAGGCTATGCCCAGCACGAAAAGCCGCGCACAGCGCGAGGCAGAAAAAAGGGCTAGAGAATCCAAGATGGCGCCCGCCAACGCTGACAGCGTGCACAAACCCCAGACTGCTCCTACAGACACCCCAGCAAAGCGTACTCCTTCCCAAACCCACACTGAAGTGAGCGCTGACCCTCTCCTTCAAGAGGATACCTCTACAGACACCCTACAGGTACTCCCACCGCCATCACACCCAGTCACTTATGGGGATATGGTACAAGCCGTAAGGGCAGCCATAGGCCCCCTATTGAAGGAGCAAACTGCTGACTTTAAATATCAGATTGCACAGCTTAACCAGAGGGCTCTGGTCACAGAACACAGAGTTGGAGAAAACTTTGGGGCTATTGCAGAACTGAAAAAAGAATCGCACAGACACACAAAGGAAATGTACCAGGTCCATAATAAGCTACAGGACCTGGAGAACAGGTCCAGGAGGAATAACTTGAGAGTTATTGGGCTGCCAGAGGCGGTCAAAGGACAGCACTGCTGCAAATAGAAGACCAATGTCAAGATATGGTTCTGGAACGGGCCCACAGACTAGGTCCCCAACTACCACAAGAGGGAGGCAGACCTAGAGCTGTAATTTTCAAACTGCTTAACTACCTACACAAGGAGTTAATATGGAGTGCATTACGCAGACAGAGGAACATAGAGTGGGAGGGAAATAAAATCCTCCTGTTCCAGGACTTCTCTGCCGAAGTGGCTAAAGCGAGAAAAGAATTCTCACCCATATGCTCCTGACTAATCAAGGTCGAGAGAAAATTTGCCCTTATATACCCGGCAAAACTGCGCATCTTTTCAGGAACATCCTTCAAAGTTTTTTCAACACCTCAGGACGCAGAGCTGTGGCTGGATGAAGACGATAACACACATACGACCCCCCGCTCCATGTCAGAATGTGACTGAAATGTCTCTCAAGCCTAACCCGGTCAAAACGACCCAGTACCAACTGCAGTCAGCCGTTACCCCTCATCCATACAACCACCTACATGTTCAGGCCCCCGACTCCGCAGACTCCATGGTATCCCCCCTTGTAGGACGAACTCCCACAGACAAATCAGGCTGACATACTACCATGACTCCTCCATACTTAAGGAAGAAATCCAGTCTGCGGCATTACCCGGATTGCCACCTTTCTAATCAAGCTTCACTCCCAGGATCCTAGGGCCCCGACCCTACCATGCATAATTCACTGTACCCTCCTTATCTCCGCCCTCCCCCTGCCCACCCGAGCCCATCGACTCTATGACCCCTTCTCCCGAACTGAAGGCCTTACTGAGAGGACTCTCCTGGAACCGGGGAAACATTCCCACCCCCCCCTGTTTTACGGCATCTCAAACGTTACTTAAGTTTAATGGGCAAGTTGCCTATGGAGCTTGCTTCGTTCTGTTATGATGCACCAAGGTGTATACCTATGTTTACACTTCTTCGGAAGTCTACATGTTAATAGAATTAATCTAATGTTTTGTAAGTTTCACTACTTCTTCTTTCTCTCCCCCCCCCCTACTATTCTCCCCTCCCCACCTCCTCCCCCAACACGCGAATCTGAAAATGTATTACATCAAACTGCAATATGTGAGTATGCCACCTTGATTTTTCCTCATAGAATTCTGTTATGTCTGTTAAGATAGCATCATGGAATGTGGGTGGGATTAATTCCCCTTGCAAACGCAAGAAGATCCTTATGTACCTAAATAAACTTCATATAGACATAGTGTTTCTCCAGGAAACACACCTGACGGCTGCTGAAACCCTTGAGTTGTCTATCCTAGGGTGGAAGGTGCAGGCCTCAGCCCCCTATACCTCAGGCCTGGTGATAATGTCTAGAAGCTCACTACCAGTCAAAATTGATAATGTGACACCAGATGCGGAAGGACGATATTTATTATGTCAGTTAAGGATCTCAGACAAAGCATACATGTATGTTAATGTATATGCACCAAATGTTTACTCAAAAGATTTTATATGTAATCTTATCTCCATGATCTCCCCACACTTACACTTGCCAATAATACTGTGTGGTGATCTCAATATGTTAGCACATCCATTACTAGATAGACAATGCCAATCCACCAGGAAGAGACACCAGCCCAAATTCGGTATGATGGCATTAGCATCCAAACTTAACCTATTGGATACATGGCGCACTCTACATCCCACAGACTCCGAATTTATCCTGAATAGACTACATTCTCACCTCCTCCGCCTTATTACCAAAAATAGCAGAAGCCACGATAGAGCCCATTACACTATCTGATCATGCTGTCACATGGTTTAAACTGTCCCTAACCACTGAACCCTCTACGTTCATATCGTGGAGATGTCCCGCCTCCCTTTCATCCTTGGCTGCTCTAAGGAGCGAGGTGGTGAAGGCCTGGGAAAACTATCACACGGACAATGCTGAAACACTTCTCACTAACCCTACCTTATACTGGCAAACCTCTAAGGCTGTCCTTAGAGGCACCATTATATCCTTCTCATCCCACCAAAAACGCAAGCTCACTTCTGACTATGTCAAGGCCCAAACTAATCTTACCAACTCCTTCCAGCTGTATAAATCCTGCCCATCCTCACAAAACCGCATTAAATATAACACTTATAGAGCTCTCTTTGATAAACTACTAGCAAAACTTGAAGCACAATACACTTTTAAAAAGGAATACAGATTCCACAAATTTGGCAACAAGTCAAGCAGACTCTTGACCAATCTATTACAGGGCCAGAGATCCTCATCCTCGATACACCCCCTAGCTAAACCAGATGGCACCCGCACCTCCACGAACAGCCAAATAGCGGAAGTCCTCAATCAGTTTTACACCAATCTATACTCACTCCCAGTCTCTGACTGTACCCAAAGGGACCAATTCTGGAATGGTGTCACCCTGCCACAACTAGACAATGCCGCTTCCTCTTCCCTTACGGCAGACATCACACTAGAAGAGGTCACTTCAGCAATTTCCTATCTAAAACTAGGTAAAGCCCCAGGACCAGACGGCCTCACGGCCGACTACTACAAACTACTTATGCCCCATATTGCCCCATGTATGACCACTATGTACACCACCCTTCTTCATTCCAAGACGGCCCCGGAATTCTTTAATGCCGCAAACATTCGAGTACTGCCCAAACCAGGCAGGGACCCCGCAGACCCGGCTTCATACAGACCTATATCCCTACTGAACCTAGACTATAAGATATTAACGAAAATTCTTTCAGATAGGCTTAAACTAGTTCTAGTCCACCCTGACCAAACAGGCTTTGTCGCGGGCCGCCACCCTGTTACGAATATTAGAAAAGTTTTAACAGTAATTTGTGAATCCCAGGGACCACTGTCGGGGGCCTCAAGGGCTATTTTATCTTTGGACACGGAGAAGGCCTTGGAGATGGTCCACTGGGATCATTTATACTTCACCTTAAAGCGATTTGGCTTTCCAGACGTATTTGTGACATGGTTGCGGACCTTATATGAGTCCTCATCATCCAGAATCATTTGTAATGGAACCATCTCTGAACCCTTCAAAGTGCTTAGAGGTACGAGACAGGGATGCCCCCTGTCTCCCCTCTTGTTCGCATTAGCCTTAGAGCCACTGGTAGTTGCCCTAAGGTCATCGCCATTGTACACGGGCATCATATTAGGCCACACTGATATACGCCTATCCCTCTTCGCGGACGACATGTTGCTCTTCATGTCCCATCCCCAACATGCCATCCCCACAGCAATAGACATCATCTCCCAATTTGGCAGCTTCTCAGGCTACAAGATAAACATAGGTAAATCTGAGCTTTTAACGATTTCAGGACAGCCCCCCAAATTTGATGAAAACCCAGAACTAAACACCATCCGCTTACAATCCTCCCACATTAAATATTTGGGCATACAAATACCAAATAAAGTATCAAACCTCTATAAACTAAATTGCACTCCCTCGCTCCTGAAAATCACCAACTTCCTGGAGGGATGGCAGGACCTACCCTTATCCCTCTTAGGGCGCACAGAAGTAGTGAAATCAGTACTCCTCCCCAAACTTACCTACAACATGCAGCTTCTCCCCATAGAAATATCGAAAGCAGATGTTATCCGCATTACAAAAAAATGTAGCTCCTTTATCTGGCACCTGAAAAAACCTAGAATATCAATGCAAAAATTGCAACAACCAAAACAGTCAGGTGGCCTCGGGTTCCCAAATCTGTCACTTTACTCCAAAGCACTGCTAAACAGATATGCCCTTGACTGGATCCTAGGCCTAGACCACTATACCATCCCAGACCTTGACAACACAATTTTCTCCCCCTACTCTCCAGGCGCGCTAATTCATGCACCCAAAAAGCTAATTCCCACACCGATTTATGCACATACTTTCTTTAAAGACACTTACGAAGCATGGCAACACCTTTGTAAAATCCTCAAAAAGAACCCAACCAACTCACCTTGGCTGAAAATTTGGGGCAACCCGATGTTCATCCCAGGTGTAAACTCTGCAGCTTTCAAACATATCAAAACTAAGGGACTATGTCTCACCTCCCAGGTCTATGACCCTGGAGGGGGAGTTTGCACATTCCCGCAGCTGCAAGAGACCTTCGGATTGCCCCACAGTGCCTTGTTCCCAATCATGCAATTGACACACTATATCAAATCCCTC
This sequence comes from Crinia signifera, assembly GCF_055691185.1. Taxonomy (NCBI): domain Eukaryota; kingdom Metazoa; phylum Chordata; class Amphibia; order Anura; family Myobatrachidae; genus Crinia; species Crinia signifera. Next base: position 154,671,766 of record NC_139221.1, read on the forward strand.
CCTAGCAACACCTTCACCCAATCCCCTCAGGACCCTATGCACAAGATTATCTCAAAATACCGCCAAAAAAAATTCAAAACCAGACTAATATACATGGAGTTTTTAGCACCCCAAACTGATTCCTTATGGGCCAAGATCACTACTGCATGGTCCAAGGACCTTCCTGACATGCTATCTCAAGACACCCTATTCAAATACCACAAGGACACAATGAGTTCACTTAAATCTTCTTTATTGCAGGAAACACACATCAAGACACTCAATAGGGTGTATATTTCCCAGGGCCAAATGAGTCATTATGTCGTTGAGAAAACGGGCCAGTTCCCGAAATAAAAAGCCAGCTCTGCAAATATCTTCCATAATTTGTGGACCTGTGGGTACATCAAAAATATTGGAATAAGATCATCAACTTTATTAAAACCCACTCCGACATATTCCCTCCCTTGCACCCTGTACCATTTTTATTTGCCAATTTTGACAACTGGCACATGACTGGCCCACAATTGCATCATGTGCCCTTCCTCACCATACTAGTTACAGCAGCAAAAAAGCTAATACTTAAGAATTGGCTCTCTTCAAACTCCCCTTCCTTAACACAATTGATTTCGATGCTAACCAAGATGAGGCTTTTCGATAAATATGAATCCTCCCTCCCTTCAAATTCTTTGTCCGGGTATACAAAAAGATGGAAGCATTTTGAGGACATCTCAACGTGATACTCTGCACACCTTGAACGGGGAACGATCTCCCCCACTCTGTATACATAAGCTATCGAGCTCAAGTTATTGACATTCATGTATTTACATGTGCAAAGACATACCACAACCTCTGACGCGTGACTCCAAGTTACCCCCCCCTCCCCTCCCCCCCCTTTTACCTACCCCAACCCATCTTTCTATACTTTCTCCCCCTTATATTCTTGCATAGATAAGAATTATTCAATTGTTTTAGTTCTAGAATGTATTGATGTTTAAGTCTTCACAATTGTCCAACCGGATACAACGCCATCCAGGCACTAGCTGAGAGGCCCACTTTCTGGCCTGATGGTCTAGCCCTATTAAAAAGATGTGCTGTGATGAACACTCCTGTAAGACTTTGTCTCAACCAATCTGATGTCTATCCACTAAATATCGTTTGGATAGACACATCGACCGGTTTATATGCTTAATCTGTTCAATACATTCAATTTGTACATTGTGCACAGTATGTGCATTGTGCACATTTCCTACTGTAACCACCTATCGTTATGCATTTATATCTGCACGAATGATGTTTTCTTATATTTGCGAAAAATTTGAAAAATCAAATAAAAGTTGGTGCCCCTGGTACCCGCACGCGCTCTTGGCACCACTGAAGACCTATGGTAAAATTATTTGTGACACTGCGCACCATTAATTAGGTGAGCTTTATGACTTTGTAGATGTACACTCTACATCGACTGCATGGCAATTCTACCAAACTGGAAAGTGTGGTAAAGGTAGTGGAAAGTGTTTCAAAAGCACAGGTTATTGTGCAGGAATAAAATGAAAATGTAATCCCATACTGTAACACAAATTAATTTTTTTATTATTATTTGCTTTACACAGACAAAATATATATTTATAAATAGGTGACCAAAATGACAAAAAGTTATTAGAACTTTTAGACATAGCAAATTAAAAATAATTTGAAACTGTTCATACAGTAAATAGTAATTAATTGTTAATATGTTTCCAAAATAATCAATTTGTACTTGGATTCATACATTTTATTATCATAGTGCAATTGTAATTGTACAATACCAAATATATTTCGGTACTTGTGTATTATAGCGGCGCCCCCGATTTCCATCGCGCAATGTTTTAATCGCGTCGCATTGCATGCCATGCACCCGATGGCATGCGATGCAATGCGATTTTTGGCCCCTATACGATGAAAGATTGTATAAGCACCCTAAAGGGTGCTTTTAAGCACCGTAATGGGTGCTTACAAGGTTAAATGCACCCTCACGCCACCCCCCCACTATAAACGTGAACCCGAAGCGTGGTGAGCGCAGCGAGCCCGCGAGGGGCGGCAGTACGCGTCCTCCGACCTTTTCATACCCCCACTATCCACGTCGGCGTGGAGTTGAGAATATAAAGTGTGGCGAGTGCATCGAGCCACCGAGCCCGAAGCGTGGCGAGCGCAGCGAGCCCCGCGAGGCGACGCGGATACCTGTGAAGCCCGTGAGGGGACTCCGATACCTGTGAAGGTATCCGCGTCCCCTCGCGGGGCTTGCTGCGCTCGCCACGCTTCGGGCTCGGTGGCTCGCTGCACTCGAGGTGCTTTATTCTCTATAAAGGTGCTCAACATACAGTATGCATGATAATGACCATATGTTCAACAAGGGATTAAGACAAAGTACAGTATACTGTAATAGGTACTAAATATAGATTTTTAAAACAAAAAACTAAAAATAGTCATAGTATGCATATTTTTTATTTTTATTAGACAATGATTTTTATTAGACAATGGTAATGATGAAGGTTTACTAGATTCTAGTAAATAAAGGGTGCACATGATGTTCTAGAAGGAGATGGGGATTTTCCGGATATATTAAAATATTCACACTCCTATATCTGCTATCAGGGGCGCCAGCAGGTAGGCCGGGCCCCAGCTCGGTTGCAACGCCCCCATGAAAAAACCGAGATGGAGAGAGAGGACAGGCTGCCACTGCAAATGTCTCTGTCCCCAGCTCAGCAAACGGCACTGCCCGGCTCCCGGCAATGGGAGATGGAGGAGTGGGACCCGGGCCCGTCCCGCATGCCCACTCCCCCCCCCTCACCTCACCACAGTCTGCAGCAGATGGTGTTGTATGTGAAGGAGTCCAGAGATGTGGTTGAACTGTGCAGGGGTACAAGGACACTGCTGGCCTCCCTGATGTTAATGAGATATCTGTATAAATGGGAGCCAGGTTAATCACCAACAGATAACTATAATATCACAGAGGCATAAAATCAAGTCTATAAAAGTTTGACCATAAGAGATGCTGCTGGCTTAATAAACTGCAGTCAAATTTGATGTTTTAACAAGTGGAGTACTAATCCTTGACTTGTGTGACTAACTCTACCGCACGTTGCATGCAAATCACTATAAGTGAGAAGCTTGTTGTTTGCCAAACAGCTTCCTAATTGCTTTACGAATGCGCTCTGAATATATGTATATGAAGTGCATGTATATGGATTTATTTATTCCTGTCTTTTGCAGTGTCCCAGGGTGAATTGTGTGGGTGACGTTACACCCATGACTGTGTGGTCCCATGTGCATCTTTTGACCTTAAGTTTGGCAGGCCTCCCACGATGTCTCTAGGTATACTGAAGTAGTAATCCCACCTACTATTATATTGGCTCCACTTATTGTTGATGTGGTGCCGCTCACATGAGCCCACTTACAGAAATTTTCCAGACTTTTGGTCTCTAATCCACCCCCTGCCTCTACGCTTGTGCAGCAGCAGGTGTGGGTAATTCTATGGAGTTTTCTTGATAAGAAAACCTGGCATTGCACCCTGCCCAGGTCTTTGCAAGGTGCAGCTGCAGCAGCCTCCTCATCACTATCCTCCACAGCACTCTCCCGCACCTCCTCCTACTCACACTCTTCTGCCTCTGTGTCAGGAAAAAGGCAGCTGCTCTGACATGGTTTCCTCCACCAGCCTCTCACTCTCTCTGCCCACTCTCCTGGATGCCATGCCTGCTCCAATTCTCTGGAACACTCTCCAAACTTAACAAAGCCCACTATATACTACAAACCACCACCACCTCCTCCTCATAAAATAGCCTACTACCTTTCAAAGGACAAAATGAAGGACTGGGGTTATATAAGGTTGTGTTGCATCACACATGTTACTTTTGGGTTCCGAAGGGTGACTTTCTCTCACATTGGGGCAGATGTATTATAGCGGCGCTTAACGCGCCGCTATAATACTTCCTGCTTCGCCTCATTAGCGAGGCGAAGCAGGAAGGGACATCGACAAGATGTATTATCATCTTGTCTGCCGAAGCGGGGGAGCGCTAACTCCCCCCTCCAGCGATGTCCCCTCCTGGAGATAGCGCATCAGTTTACACTGTTGCGCTGTCTCCTGTCCCCCGGCCGGCTGGACTGGGCATGCGCGGGATCTCGCTGCTCATGCAAGATCACTAGTGCAGCCCAGAGCTAACAGCAGGGACAACGCTGTCCCTGCTGTTTAGATAGGGCTTCGCCAGCCTGATGCTGGTGAAGCCAAAAGTGGCAGCGGTCGGAACGGTCAGCGACGCTGACCGTTCATACATTCGGCCTGCTATCATTTAGATAGCAGCGCCGATATGGACAGGGGCTCATAGCGCCCCTGTCCTTTACCGCACACTGGCTCCGTCATGCATGGGGTAGAAGCGGTATCAGTGCACATAATGTGCGCTATACCCCTTGTCCCCCATAACAAACGTTCATACATCGGCCCCATTGTTCAGCTGTTGGAGATGCATTCTGATTTATTTGACAAAGTTGGATGCTTCCTGGTCTAAATACCACAAGACTTCATGTGTCTTTTATCCAGGCACTAAAATTGGGTCCCATTAAATTCCAGACAATACTGTATCTTATACAGCTGGTTGTCTTGCTATAAAAGTCTATAGATAAAGATAGAGGAACCTCCTAGAGTGATCTAGAATTTCCCTGTAAACTTATTTATAAAGACACAAGTAAAGAACCCCACCAGCAAAAGCTGCGGATTACAAGCTCAAGGTTGTTTCTGTATATAAACCATAAGGGAGAGAAAAAACTGTTTATTCTAGAATGGCACCCTGGAGAATGATGTACTAATCCCTATTGATTATTTTATGGATTCATGTCTGCTGCTTGTTTCTTTGATTTTTATCCCTCACCACACATCTGTAAGCAAATCTAGCAACTCCTAATCAGTTTGAGTCAGCTTTACCATATTGGGAAAGATGTAAAAATGATTGATAACTTTATAGAAATGACTATTATTTTACTTTGTATGTATTCATTTTAAGAGATTGGATGATCCTTTATCGTTCTTTTGCTTTTATTTTATTAGGAATGTGTTATGTTTTTAATCTTTATATTAATGTGGTACAATTTTTGCCAGCTATTAAGAAATTGTTACATCATCTGTATACAGTAATACATAGACCATATATTACCAAATTTTTACCCCCCTCCGTCTAAAATAAACCCCAACAAAACAGGACAAAAAACCTGGCTAATATTAACATTTTAGCCCCGATGGTAAGTGTCGGGTTATCCTATAATGCCCATTGTTTTGGCCATACAATCCTAATTTTCAGGTGATAATATATGGGATCAAGGACAAGTTCCCAGACCCATGTCCTGAAGGGCTGCTTATTGGAGAATATGCTTTACGTGCCTAGAAAAAAAGAGAAAAGTGGTAGGTGGTACTGCACAGAAAAGTTCAACAGCCAATAAATATCTTATTTCTTAAAAAACATCTATATCAGTTTAGAATACATAATACAATGTCTTAAAATCTATGAAAATGAATACAGTATATTAGCAACCACTCATGCTTTGCACAGATACATTTTTGATAGTTAGGGTGAAGTATAATGCAGTTCATGTCTCTGCTTTCAATTACAGACCCCAACATGCATCCCCAATGCCTTATTAAGGCCCCAGAGCACAATGTGCTTTATCCCTTTCCCTCCACCACAGGCACACAGCCCTATGCCCTGTGTGTTCTTCCAATCAGTACCCTTTAACCACTGATCCCATGCACGGAGGTCCCTCACATTTCTAATACCCTTTTCACACTGCAGCTCTTAAACGGTAAATTGCCGTTTTTTTAGCCTTTTTAAATGGGTAGAGCTGCAGTGTGAAAGCTCCAGGGTGCTTTAACTGTTTAACAAATACCGGTATTTGTTAATCGGTTAAAAAGCAGTGTCCTACCAGTTTCAGCCCCATTTTTTTGCAGTCTGAACGGGTCTGAATCTGTATTTAGGATCCTTCCCCTGGTACCTGCACTGCACCTGCCCCCTGTCCCCTGCAGGTCCCTCCTTGCGGCTGATGGTTGCTGGGGTTGCAGCGGGGTCCATCTGGCGTATAGGTAGTCCCCGCGGCTGATGGGAACTAGGAGGCAGCAGGGTTCGTCTGGCGTATGGGCAGTGTACGGCGGGTCCCTGCGGTGGATGGGAACTACTAGTTCCCATCTGCTGCAGGGACCCACCTCACACTGCCCATATGCCGGATGGACCCCGCTGCCTCCCCACTGCCCAGCAACCATCAGCCGCAGGGAGGGACTCGCAGCACAGTGCCAATGCCGGATGGACTCGTGCTGCCTCCCCAGCAATGCGTGGACCCCACTGCCCGGATCCCCCACACAGGCAAATACCAGGGGGGGGGGGGGGTGCGCAGGGCAGGTACCAGGGGAGAGGGTTCGCAGGGCAGGTTCCAGGGGAGGGGGGTATATTACTAGTTAATTACCGTTTTGTACCTTTCACAACGGGTACAATGTGAAAGGTACAAAAACGGTAATTAACCAATAATATACTGTTTACAACATGCAATGAGAAAGGGGTTAAAACCTGCTTGGACCCGTTTAAAGAAATTTTTTAAAAACCAGGTGAAAACAGGTTTTGCAGTGTTTAAGCAGCATTATAGTACCCAGGATACATGTGCTGGAGTCACCGGAGTTAGAAGGCATTGTGATCCATTACGGTCCCCTGCACCACTCTCAGTCCAGTCCGATCTCTTGCAACACGGTCAGATCCGACTGCAACCGTTCCCCAGGGCATACATGTGCGCAGGTGGCAGAGTTTTGTGGTGATGTGTAAGGGGACTGGGGCATCATATGGCAAGGTGGGTTACAGGGCTTAGATTAGACTGCCTTTTGGGAACATGAATGCAGGAGTAACGTAATTTGTAGTGCTAGAAGTGAGGTATAATTTACAAAATGTGCGGGGCGCGGCAAAATGGTGTTGCATGGAGTTGTTCCCCGGCAACGGCGGAAGCAAACACTGCGGGGTAAGTGCAGCACTCGTATCTTTATAAATAAAGCGGTACTTGTGTATTATAGCGGCGCCCTCGATGGCATACGATGCGATGCGACGCGATTTTACATGACTATTCGATTAAAAATTGTACAAGCACCCTAATGGGTGATTTTAAGCACCCTAATGGGTGCTTACAATGTAAAATGCACCCCCACGCCACCCCCCACTATAAATGTGAACCCGAAGCGTGGCGAGGGGCGGCGGTACGCGTCCTACGACCTTTTCATACCCCCACTATCCACGTCAGCGTGGAGTCGAATTTATATAGTGTGGCGAGCGCAGCGAGCCACCGAGCTCGAAGTGTGGCGAGCGCACGCGTATACCTGTGAAGTTATGCGCGTCCGTTCGCCACGCTTCGGGCTCGGTGGCTCGCTGCGCTCGCCACACTATATAAAATCCACTCCACGCCGACGTGGATAGTGGGGGTATGAAAAGGTCGTAGGACGCGTACCGCCGCCCCTCGCGGGCTCGCTACGCTCGCCACGCTTCGGATTCACGTTTATAGTGGGGGGTGGAGTCGGGGTGCATTTAACATTGTAAGCACCCATTAGGGTGCATTTAACATTGTAAGCACCCATTAGGGTGCTTATACAATTTATAATCACATCCCATCTCATTGTATGGCATTCTATGCCATATACAATGTCATACAATTTTAAAATTGTATGCCATTGTACAACATTGCGCGATATCGCATCGCATACCATCGTATGCCTTATGGTATGCGATGCGATGGGCGCCGCTATAATACACAAGTACTAATAAAGCAAATGCAATTCTGTGTCTTAAGTCAATGTTTCAGTGTTCTTTTAATCAGCATAATCCTCAGTATACAGTGTATAGGATACAAATTCTGTATCCTGACGATAGCGCCGATTAAAAGAGCACTGAAACGTTGACTTAAGACACAGTATTGCTTTATTTAAAAAGAGTGCCGTACTTACCCCGATATATATATATATATATATATATATATATATATATATATATATATATATATATATATATATAGCAGACGGGATAGAAGCAGCACTCCTGAATCTTGAGTCAACGTGTAGGTGCCATCCAATACGAACCCAGGATAGGGGTCGTGGTATACACAATGTAGCAGCGGCACTCCAAGTAAAATGAAAAACTCACAGACGTCTTGTCATAGTCAACGTTTCGAGGCTTTTAATTGCGCCTCTTCATCAGGACATCACAATAACAATAACCATTACAGCAAGGTGTATAAATACATACCAAACACGCCCCTCGGTGTGGCGGGAATCCCGTACGTTCAGCCAGTCAAATCGTCCGTACTTCCGGCCAGGTACAGGCGTCAACGTCATGCGTCGCACTTCCGTATCCCGTAAGCCGGCTTGGACCGCACAATTGACAGCTTGCGTTCCATGATCACCCTGCCAACCGGACGGCACCTAGGACAGACATAAAAAGATCAAAAACCACAGGAAAAAAGTGTAAAAGTACAAATAGTAACACACATTAAGTAATAAAAACATACACAAGGCAATTCTACACAATATAATAAGCTCATGATAGCGATAACCACTAGTAAGTATATGCTAGTGACAGGCCGATGGCATATGTAACAAGAGGTAGGAGAAATGACAGGAGATGACATAAGCAGCAAAAGAAATAAGGGAAAAGAAGCGACCAGCAGACCCTAAATAAAACAATGCAGCCCAGCGGTCTCATTAAGCCCCTTCGGGGCAAGTGTCGGTACTTGTGAGTTATCCGGGCGTCCGATTTTTTGATTGTATGCCTTAAGTTAAGGCATACAATCAGATGCGATGCGATGCGATATCGCATCGCATCGCATGCGACCATCGGATGCGATGACCCGATTTTTCCATAGGAATCAATGTTAAAATGATTCCTATGGAAAAAGGGGTCCTTTTCATACCCCTACTATCCAAGTGGGCATGGAGTTGGATATAAACCTGTGGCGAGCGTAGCGAGCCACCGAGCCCGAAGCGTGGCGAGCAAAGCGAGCCCCGCGAGGGGACGGTATTCCGTGTCCCCTCGCGGGGCTCGCTACGCTCGCCACGCTTCGGGCTCGGTGGCTCGCTACGCTCGCCACAGGTTTATATCCAACTCCATGCCCACTTGGATAGTAGGGGTATGAAAAGGACCCTTTTTCCCATTGAATTCCATGTTAAAATGGACTCAGTCCATTTTAACATTGATTCCTATGGAAAAATCGGGTCATCGCATCGCATCGCATCGCATCCGATGGTCGCATGCGATGCGATGCGATGTCCCGATCCGACCCGATTTAAAAATCGGACGCCCGGATAACTCACAAGTACCCAAGTGTCCCCAACCGGTGTATCCATTGTGCCTCACACCTAAGTAATTTAAGAGACCTATCACCCCGTCTGATGTCTTGAGGGATATGGTCGATGATGACATATCTAAGAGTAGGAATGGTGTGCTTGGCTAATAAGAAATGGCGTGCCACCGGTTGGTCGCTGTGGCCCTTCTCAAATGCAGCTTTAATGGCGGATCTATGTCCTGCCATTCTTTCCCTGAGCGTCCGCTCAGTTTTCCCTACATAGTGCAACCCGCACGGACACGATATAAGATAAATAATATACCGTGTCGTGCAGGTTACCCTGTGCCGGATGATGTAACGTTTGCCACTGGATGGATGGCAAAAGCTGTCAGTACGGACCAGAGAACGACACGTAATACACCCGAGGCATCTATAACAGCCTAAATTAAGAGACAAGAATTGTTCGCTGCCGGCAGCTTGTACACGGGCGACATCAGATTTGACAAGCATATCTCGTAAATTCCTGCCGCGGGTGTAGCAGGGCATGATAGAGCTATCAGTTAAATGCAGCGAGGGGTCAGTCTTAATGGTGGGCCAGTTACGCTTCACAACTTTCTTAATATCACTACTAGCATGACTAAAGTGATTGACCCAGGGCAATTTGCCCTCATTGGATTTCTTCCCTTTCTGCACAAGAAGCTCATCCCTATTCAACAACATGGCTCTCGATTTAGCTTCTAGCAAAAGTAACTTATCGTAACCACGATGTATAAACCTGTCGATCATGATGTCAATCTGCCGCTCTGCTTCACTAATATCACTGCATATTCTACGGGCTCTTATGAATTGCGAGTAAGGGAGGCCAAATTTTAAAGATTTTGGATGGCAACTGCTGGCATGTAACACTGTGTTGCGGTCAGTGTCTTTTCTGAAGAGGGTGGTACTGATCTGACCGTCAACAACAGTGACCAAGACGTCCAAAAATGAAACAGAATTTTTATTAACATTAAATGTCAATTTGATAGGACTCTCGGTAGCATTATGATTATTGATGACATTGCTAAAGTCATCACTAGTGCCATTCCAAATTACAAACAGGTCGTCAATGTACCTGGTATAGAAGAGAATCTTCCCAGATACATTGTCGTCTGCAAAAAAGATTTCCTTCTCAGCATCCTGCATATAAGAATTAGCATATGCAGGTGCAAAATTGCTTCCCATGGAACATCCGCTAATTTGGATGTAAAAAGAGTTATCGTATAAAAAATAGTTATGTGTCAATGCAAGTTCTAATAGGCGCAGAACAAAGTCGACATCAGGACCAACATACACCGGATTATTCAACAATAATCGTCTAACAGCAGCCAATCCCCCTTGATTAGGGATAACGGTGTAAAGGCTGGTTACGTCAATGCTACAAAGCAAACTGTCAGGACCCACAGTTCCAACTTCAGCCAAACGATTAAGAAAAGACGTGGTATCTAAAAGAAAGCCAGGACTGGCTTGTATGCAAGGTTGTATAAGAGCATCAATATACGTAGCCACGTTTTGAAACATTGAGCCCCGTGCCGCAATGATAGGGCGGCCGGGGGGCTTCACCAAACGCTTGTGGATTTTAGGAAGCGTATATAGAAGCGGTACGAGGGGAGCCCGCACAACCAAAGCAGAAGCCAGCTCGGATGTGATAACTCCCTCTCGCACAGCCTCCTGGAGAAGCTTATCTAATTTAGCTGAAAAGGCAACAGTAGGGTCACATTGAAGTTTCCTATACACCGTATCAACAGACAATTGACATTCTATTTCATGTTTATAATCAGCAATATCTTGAATCACCACGGCGCCGCCTTTGTCGGCGGGCCGGATGACAATATCGGTGTAGGAAGAAAGATCACGTAGAGCCTGCTGTTCATCTTTAGTAAGGTTTTTTCTAACAAATGTCACAGGTAATTTATTAAGCACTTCAGTTTTTACTTGAGTGTCAATCATGCGGGAGAACGTCTTAATGGACGCATTATTCGAAAAAGGCTCAAAAGTCGATTTCCCCTGTAGTTTCTTAAGCTGGGGAGGAATGCCCAAGTCGGGTACAATAGGTATTGTTAATGAAGGTTTGCCAAAATGTTCTTTTAATTTCAGCTGGCGAGTCAGCTTATATTTTTCAACTTCCCAGTTCATAGATTTAAACGGTGCAGTAGGGACAAATGACAAACCATGACCAAGTACACTTACTTTATCAGCGGACAAAGCATGTGTCGACAGGTTGAAGACTATCTGTTCAGCGGGGGTCGACCTCTTTTGCCTTTTACTTTGGCCACCTCGACGGGTCCTGTATCTATTACGGCTTTTTGTCGGGTACGTGCCCCTAAAGGGGCTGCTGGTGTACCGGAATTCTGTGCCACCCGTGGTTGTGAATCAGAGTCGCTTGTCGTATTGCGATCAGATGAAGAATCTGCATTCACGCCAAAGCGCCGCTGCTTATAGTTGCGTCGATAATTTTGCGGGCCTTGATTGCGGGGAGCCCCCTGGATCCAAGAATAAACTCTATTCTGTTCGTAGTCAAGGTTGACCTTGGCTAACTTCTGTCGCTTGAATTGAATAAGTTCATTCTTGTAAATGGCGACTTGTTTATTCAATTTGTCCAACCAGTCGACTTGTGTGTCGGCTTGAAACGTACTTTTATGTAGGTCCTCGAATTTTTTGATGCCATCTTGCGTTATACCCATCTCTCGACTGGACTCCTCGATCACCAGGAGGATCAGATCAAGACTACATTTGTTGATAATTGCGATCCACTTCTTACAGAAATTGGTGTTAAACCGTCCAATGGTGGGTGCATTACGCACCCTAAACCCCCTTGGGATGCGTTTACTTCTGTAGTAGTCGCTCAATGAGATACTATGATATTGATAATCAATCTCACGCTGCTTGAGTCGTAGCCAATCTCTATAAAGATGTTCAAGAGGTCTTTTAACCTCATCCTCCTCCAGCGCTTGCTTGTTCAAGATGCCATCGGCTTCAGACTCCGAAAAGGAGAAGATTTTGCCTTGTGTAAGTAAGGACAGATTAATACTGCCCAGGGGTAATTCACCACCACCATCATACTCGGCCATAGCTGTGGTACGAGCAATGAACGTCAGTCCAGAAAGGGTAAATGAGCGGGTGCTTGTACTCCTCTGTTAGAGTATAACAGGCGATAGCAGACGGGATAGAAGCAGCACTCCTGAATCTTGAGTCAACGTGTAGGTGCCATCCAATACGAACCCAGGATAGGGGTCGTGGTATACACAATGTAGCAGCGGCACTCCAAGTAAAATGAAAAACTCACAGACGTCTTGTCATAGTCAACGTTTCGAGGCTTTTAATTGCGCCTCTTCATCAGGACATCACAATAACAATAACCATTACAGCAAGGTGTATAAATACATACCAAACACGCCCCTCGGTGTGGCGGGAATCCCGTACGTTCAGCCAGTCAAATCGTCCGTACTTCCGGCCAGGTACAGGCGTCAACGTCATGCGTCGCACTTCCGTATCCCGTAAGCCGGCTTGGACCGCACAATTGACAGCTTGCGTTCCATGATCACCCTGCCAACCGGACGGCACCTAGGACAGACATAAAAAGATCAAAAACCACAGTAAAAAAGGGTAAAAGTGTAAAAGTACAAATAGTAACACACATTAAGTAATACGAACAGAATAGAGTTTATTCTTGGATCCAGGGGGCTCCCCGCAATCAAGGCCCGCAAAATTATCGACGCAACTATAAGCAGCGGCGCTTTGGCGTGAATGCAGATTCTTCATCTGATCGCAATACGACAAGCGACTCTGATTCACAACCACGGGTGGCACAGAATTCCGGTACACCAGCAGCCCCTTTAGGGGCACGTACCCGACAAAAAGCCGTAAAAGATACAGGACCCGTCGAGGTGGCCAAAGTAAAAGGCAAAAGAGGTTGACCCCCGCTGAACAGATAGTCTTCAACCTGTCGACACATGCTTTGTCCGCTGATGAAGTAAGTGTACTTGGTCATGGTTTGTCATTTGTCCCTACTGCACCGTTTAAATCTATGAACTGGGAAGTTGAAAAATATAAGCTGACTCGCCAGCTGAAATTAAAAGAACATTTTGGCAAACCTTCATTAACAATACCTATTGTACCCGACTTGGGCATTCCTCCCCAGCTTAAGAAACTACAGGGGAAATCGACTTTTGAGCCTTTTTCGAATAATGCGTCCATTAAGACGTTCTCCCGCATGATTGACACTCAAGTAAAAACTTAAGTGCTTAATAAATTACCTGTGACATTTGTTAGAAAAAACCTTACTAAAGATGAACAGCAGGCTCTACGTGATCTTTCTTCCTACACCGATATTGTCATCCGGCCCGCCGACAAAGGCGGCGCCGTGGTGATTCAAGATATTGCTGATTATAAACATGAAATAGAATGTCAATTGTCTGTTGATACGGTGTATAGGAAACATCAATGTGACCCTACTGTTGCCTTTTCAGCTAAATTAGATAAGCTTCTCCAGGAGGCTGTGCGAGAGGGAGTTATCACATCCGAGCTGGCTTCTGCTTTGGTTGTGCAGGCTCCCCTCGTACCGCTTCTATATACGCTTCCTAAAATCCACAAGCGTTTGGTGAAGCCCCCCGGCCGCCCTATCATTGCGGCACGGGGCTCAATGTTTCAAAACGTGGCTACGTATATTGATGCTCTTATACAACCTTGCATACAAGCCAGTCCTGGCTTTCTTTTAGATACCACGTCTTTTCTTAATCGTTTGGCTGAAGTTGGAACTGTGGGTCCTGACAGTTTGCTTTGTAGCATTGACGTAACCAGCCTTTACACCGTTATCCCTAATCAAGGGGGATTGGCTGCTGTTAGACGATTATTGTTGAATAATCCGGTGTATGTTGGTCCTGATGTCGACTTTGTTCTGCGCCTATTAGAACTTGCATTGACACATAACTATTTTTTATACGATAACTCTTTTTACATCCAAATTAGCGGATGTTCCATGGGAAGCAATTTTGCACCTGCATATGCTAATTCTTATATGCAGGATGCTGAGAAGGAAATCTTTTTTGCAGACGACAATGTATCTGGGAAGATTCTCTTCTATACCAGGTACATTGACGACCTGTTTGTAATTTGGAATGGCACTAGTGATGACTTTAGCAATGTCATCAATAATCATAATGCTACCGAGAGTCCTATCAAATTGACATTTAATGTTAATAAAAATTCTGTTTCATTTTTGGACGTCTTGGTCACTGTTGTTGACAGTCAGATCAGTACCACCCTCTTCAGAAAAGACACTGACCGCAACACAGTGTTACATGCCAGCAGTTGCCATCCAAAATCTTTAAAATTTGGCCTCCCTTACTCGCAATTCATAAGAGCCCGTAGAATATGCAGTGATATTAGTGAAGCAGAGCGGCAGATTGACATCATGATCGACAGGTTTATACATCGTGGTTACGATAAGTTACTTTTGCTAGAAGCTAAATCGAGAGCCATGTTGTTGAATAGGGATGAGCTTCTTGTGCAGAAAGGGAAGAAATCCAATGAGGGCAAATTGCCCTGGGTCAATCACTTTAGTCATGCTAGTAGTGATATTAAGAAAGTTGTGAAGCGTAACTGGCCCACCATTAAGACTGACCCCTCGCTGCATTTAACTGATAGCTCTATCATGCCCTGCTACACCCGCGGCAGGAATTTACGAGATATGCTTGTCAAATCTGATGTCGCCCGTGTACAAGCTGCCGGCAGCGAACAATTCTTGTCTCTTAATTTAGGCTGTTATAGATGCCTCGGGTGTATTACGTGTCGTTCTCTGGTCCGTACTGACAGCTTTTGCCATCCATCCAGTGGCAAACGTTACATCATCCGGCACAGGGTAACCTGCACGACACTGTATATTATTTATCTTATATCGTGTCCGTGCGGGTTGCACTATGTAGGGAAAACTGAGCGGACGCTCAGGGAAAGAATGGCAGGACATAGATCCGCCATTAAAGCTGCATTTGAGAAGGGCCACAGCGACCAACCGGTGGCACGCCATTTCTTATTAGCCAAGCACACCATTCCTACTCTTAGATATGTCATCATCGACCATATCCCTCAAGACATCAGACGGGGTGATAGGTCTCTTAAATTACTTAGGTGTGAGGCACAATGGATACACCGGTTGGGGACACTTGCCCCGAAGGGGCTTAATGAGACCGCTGGGCTGCATTGTTTTATTTAGGGTCTGCTGGTCGCTTCTTTTCCCTTATTTCTTTTGCTGCTTATGTCATCTCCTGTCATTTCTCCTACCTCTTGTTACATATGCCATCGGCCTGTCACTAGCATATACTTACAAGTGGTTATCGCTATCATGAGCTTATTATATTGTGTAGAATTGCCTTGTGTATGTTTTTATTACTTAATGTGTGTTACTATTTGTACTTTTACACTTTTTTCCTGTGGTTTTTGATCTTTTTATGTCTGTCCTAGGTGCCGTCCGGTTGGCAGGGTGATCATGGAACGCAAGCTGTCAATTGTGCGGTCCAAGCCGGCTTACGGGATACGGAAGTGCGACGCATGACGTTGACACCTGTACCTGGCCGGAAGTACGGACGATTTGACTGGCTGAACGTACGGGATTCCCGCCACACCGAGGGGCGTGTTTGGTATGTATTTACATAGTTACATAGTTACATAGTAGGTAAGGCTGAAAAAAGACTTGCGTCCATCTAGTTCAACCTGGTATAGATATCCATTGCTGATTTGGTAGGTTCTGGTATTTTACAGACAAATTATATTTCTTATTTGTACCCATGGATGTTTTTCTCCAGTAAATGTTTGTCCAACTTTGCCTTGAACGCATTTAATGAGCCAGCCATTACCACCTCTCTGGGAAGAGAGTTCCAGAGTTTGACTGTTCTGACCGTAAAGAAATTATTTCTACTAGCTGAATGAAATCTTTTTTCTTCTAATCTATACTCATGCCCTCGCGTCCTAGATTCCTTTCTAGTAGAAAATAGGGTGTGTGACAGTTCCTTATATTGGCCCTTGATATACTTGTACATGTTGAGCATGTCCCCCCTTAAACGTCTCTTTTCTAATGTAAATAGTCCCAAATTGCTTAATCTCTCCCCGTAGCTTAAATTCTCCATTCCCCTAATAAGCTTTGTTGCTCGCCTTTGGACTTTTTCTAATTCTATGATGTCCTTTTTATAGTGTGGGGCCCAGAACTGTACTCCATACTCTAGGTGAGGTCTCACCAATGCTTTATATAGTGGCATAATTACCCTTGAGTCCCTAGTTTCCATTCCCCTCTTAATACATGCCAGAATTTTGTTGGCCTTTTTTGTAGCTACATTACAATGGGCACTACATCCTAGATTGCTGTCTATTTGGACTCCTAGATCCTTTTCAAGTATGGAATTACCCAGTTCCTCTCCGCTAAGGTTGTAACTTGCACACTGGTTGTGTCTCCCAAGGTGCATAACCTTACATTTATCTACATTGAACCTCATCTTCCATTTTTTAGCCCACTCATCTAGAATTGCAAGATCATTTTGAAGCATGGTGACATCTTCTGGTGATTTGATGACTTTGCTAAGTTTTGTATCGTCCGCAAAGATGGATACATTGCTGAGTAACCCTATCCCAATATCGTTAATAAAAATGTTAAACAAAATGGGCCCCAAAACCGAGCCCTGGGGCACTCCACTTAGTACCGGTATCATATCTGATACGGCACCATTCACAACCACTCTTTGTTCTCTATTACATAGCCAATTCCCTACCCATCTGCAGATATTTTCACCCAATCCTAGGTTCTCCATTTTATTAATCAATCTCTTGTGTGGGACAGTATCAAATGCTTTAGCGAAATCTAGGAAAATCACATCTACAGCATTTCCATTATCGAGGTTTTTGCTAACCTCTTCATAGAACCCTAGTAGATTAGTTTGGCATGAACGATTTTTCACGAACCCATGTTGGTTAGTACTGAGTAGACGGTGATTATCTAAATATTCCTGGATACCATCCCTTAAAAATCCTTCAAATAGTTTACCCACAATTGATGTTAAACTAACGGGTCTGTAATTAGCGGGATCTTCCTTTTTTCCTTTTTTGAATATTGGCACTACCTCTGCTATTCTCCAATCTTTTGGTACTATACCTGACGATAGTGACTTGCTAAAAATATAATGTAGGGGGGTAGCTAGTTCATCCCTTAATTCCATTAATACCCTCGGATGAATCCCATCTGGCCCTGGTGACTTATTTGTTTTGAGTTTGCTTAGCCTCAGTATTATTTCCTTCGGCGTGAAATCCACAATGAGATCTGGCTTATTTGTCCCCTTTGTGGTAAATGTTCGTTCCACAGTCTGCTCTCCCTTAGTAAATACTGATGAGAAGAACTCATTTAACAGTTTTGCTTTTCCCTTGTCCTCAGTAACACTTTTTCCACTAGTATCAGTTAGTGGGCCTATGTTTTCCTTAATTAAACGTTTACTATTTATGTATTTAAAAAACTTCTTTGGGTTGGTTTTGCTTTCAGTGGCTATGCACTCTTCATATAATATTTTAGCTGCTTTGATTACCCCTTTACAAGTTTTGTTTGATTCTTTGTAGTTTGCGAACGCCTCCTCATTCAAGTTATTTTTATAGAATTTAAAGGCTCTGGTTTTATTGTTGATAGCTGACCTTACTTCTTTGTCCAACCATGGTGGCTTTTTTGTTGTTGAATTTACCTTTAATTACTTTAGGAATGTATTCAATAGTTAGTGAATCAAGCACCTTTTTTAGAGTATCCCACATTTCCTCTGCATTTTTTCCCTCCATAACCGTTTCCCACCCAATTCCTGTAAGGGCTTCCCTGAATAATTCAAAGTTCGCTTTTCTGAAGTTTAGTATTTTTGCAGATCCTTTTTGTAATGGTTATTGTTATTGTGATGTCCTGATGAAGAGGCGCAATTAAAAGCCTCGAAACGTTGACTATGACAAGACGTCTGTGAGTTTTTCATTTTACTTGGAGTGCCGCTGCTACATTGTGTATATATATATATATATATATATATATATATATGACCCTTGGTGGACCCTTGCTGTATACATCCTGTTTCTGTGGACAATTTATGGCCTGCGATTATTAAGTCATCACTGTTATTGTGACCTGATATCTCTGATATTAAGATGCCTGTTGCCCTATCTTCTGTGGCTTGCTAATTCTGCACAGCGATTGGCCAGTGAATACTGAATCATTATCTAATTTGTGACCTGGATCTCTCTGATATTAAGAAGTGTTTGTAACCCTGACATCTGTGGCTTGTTAGAACAACCTGGTGTTTCAGAATTATCACCTCTTTTTCGAAATCTATGTTAAGATTTTCCTCATCTTTGAAGGAGACCATTTCCAGTTTACCCTGATGCATGAATTGTAACTTCCATCGCCCCTGAGGAAGTCATTCTATATGACGAAACGCGTTGGAAATTCTATTCACTTTGGAAGTCTCTACTTCAATGATATTATTCATCTGTTTTATGTAGTGAATGATTCCCACTATGTAATTTTTTGCCCAAAGGTCATTTTTTTATTGTTATTAATAAATTGTTATTTATTCAGTGGCTGTGATTATATATCCATTAGCGCACCCTGCTTTCCCTTTCTTCATATGTGGAGTACAATTGTGAGTTGGCGCCCCTATTTTTGATCACCACAAAAATAATCAAGTGATCAAAAATAGGGGCACCAACTCATAATTGTACTCCATACTTTCCCCCCTATCCCCCATCCAACAGGGGATTTTTGAGTAAGGCTGCCCCCACACTAGTACTTTAATTACCTGTGGCGCGACGCAAGGGTCTGTTCACTATATATATAGTATATATATTGGAGTTTAACCCCCTTCCTCAGGACACAATACTACAGCACAGAAACAAAGCACATTAGTTAATTAGTTAACATAAGTACCTGTCCAGCAGTCTCACCTTCCAATGGCGTCCATTGCACGGGCGCACTCTGATACAGCCGGGAGTCAGGCTGATGACGTCACACCTCCAGGCACAGGCTGCGGTGCCATTGCTAGGCAACGCCCACCACTTGCGCTTCACCATGGATATGCTCTATCCAATCCCCACCTCCATACTACCGTCCCCCTAAGAGGGGGGAGACAAAAATATCAACATCATTACATAATAAAGGCACAGAACCTGTAGTGAATACATTAATACACAATATGATAAACAATACTAGAATTACAGAAGAGACATACAAACATATAACACACAGCAGATTATTAAGTGACAGCATTCCAACTGATCTTATCATTTAACCCTTTTGGGGCATTGGTATTGACTCTAAAGATCCAACGTGACTGTCACCACCACGTAAGGAATCTTTAATCTGATCTATAATAAAATATTTACGAGAGGACAAAGGATGTCCATCACTTTTAAAATGGCATGCCACCGGCTGATCCAAAGAGTCCGGCCATAGAGGACTAGATCTATGGCAGACCTGTGTAGCACCATTCTGGTACGAAATTATTGAGTAGTCTGGCCCACATAGTAGTAGCCACATGGGCACACCAGTATGTAGACTACAAACTCAGACCTACAGGTCAGCACATGGCGGATGCCATACTGTTTGTCCCAGTGGGGGTGCTTAAAACTTTTACAAAGCACCAGATATTACAGGTGGTGCAGCTATCACATGGATGATGATGATAACAAGATCTATGGCTGGCTGATGGTTGATCACCCCACGAAACGCACTGAGAGTGATGTTATCATCATAATCCATGTCCACGGTATGACGTTATTTCTTTAGAATTTTTCTCTTTTGTATGTCTCACACTGCTGCTCCAATTTAAGCATACTAGCTGCATTAATAGGATTATTTAGGATCTATTGATGTTCATCCTGGAACACAGCAATCTTATTTTTAGAGCTCTGGAGTTCACGTCCGGACTCTTCAATTACTAGGACCTTAAGGTCCAGCGATGCACGATTGAGGATCCCGATCCACTTACGGGTGAGCACCCCACGAAACGCCCTGAGGGTGGTTTTTGCCGGCGTAAACTGTGGCAACAAAAATATCGGAATCGACAACCTAACACGAACATGACCAGTGACAACGATTTGACTGTGTCAGAATCCGATGATGCCACTGACCAGCAAAGTGTCCTTTTAGGTCAGGGGTCATTTACTTCAATCCAAAGAGCAAGAGGCCGGCCACCCGCAGGGGTAGGCAGTACAGGCGAGGTAAGACGCAGTCCACCTCGCCAGGCGGTAGCTAAGAAACCCTGATCTTTAAACTTTGAAGCCACACCTTGTCCCCTATTGTAACATCAGTGTTATCAAAGGGACTCTCTTTTTTACCAACAATTTTTTTGATGAATTTAATTGGCACTGTGACCATCACAGGTTTATGAGGAAGTTGCGCCTTAAGGAGTTTTTGCAATCCAAACCTGCACAGGTTTCTTCTGGTATCTTTGATGAGTTTTTGAAAAGTAACTCAGGTTCTAAATTCGACCCTGTTTCCTGTAACCCATCAATCAAGACATTCGGCTGGTTGCTGGATGATTAAATTAATCGTTTTGTGTCAGTACCTGGTAAGGTCACGAAGAATCTGTCTTCAGCTGCAGTGTCGCACGCAGGGGGGGGTCTGAGTACCCAGAAATCCCCCCAGGAGTCTAAGGGTTCTTTGTCCGAAAACTGAGGGTCCCCTCTATCCATGGGTACAAAAAATTTAAAAATCGGCCCTTGGAAACCAGAGACATCTGACTTCAAAGCAGTGAACCCCATCCAAGACTGTTAATTGTACTTCCCAGTCAGATACAGATGGAGCCGGGCTCCCTCTTGCTGGCGAATCGCCAGAACGTCACTGCTGGTGATCCGCCAGCAGCACGGCGTCCATCTGACTGAGATGCGCGTGCTTCTCATGCGCACGCGCGTCTCAGCTTCCGGGCGACGGGAACCCTGTCCATCTCTGCTTCAGGGAGACGGACAGTGTTACGGGGAGTGCGGGGAGGCGGTGGGGACCCCGGGTGACCACCGACAAGCCAGCGGGGACCTGGGGGAAGCCGTCGGAAGGGGACGCGCGCGCATCTCGTGCGCGCGCGTCCCCTTTCGCAGATACAGATGGCGGATGGCGGCTGGCGTCGCCAACGCCATCCCCTGCAAAGAAGAGACCTGCTCCATCTGTATTTCAGGTTCTGTCTGACTAAGAGTTTTTCTGAGGATATATTCCAAAAGCTGTGACTCTCTAACTTTAATAGAAACTAGCAGCTTGTCTCTGCAGTTCCCAAAACCAGAGATATCAGCCTTCCAGCAGCAGGTTACTGCTCCAGCTCCACACACCTGGTATGTAGTTTTATACACTCATTGGCAGATTGCTCTGCCTACTGAACTCTGATCCCCTTTTTAATTCCATTAAAATCTAAGAAATCTAGTTGCAGGAACTGGAGATATCTGCAGTCAAGCAAGCTGTCATCCCACCAGAAAATTATGAATAATAAGCACACTCCCCTATACACCCCTCCTCTGTGTATTAAACATCCTTTACCACCCTGGAAGTTATGTATCAGGACCCCTTCATTAAGCCCAATGACCCCTTATCCCACCTCATCTCCCACCATGTGTGCAGTAAAGGGGTAATTAGTGAAAATTACTGATCCAGGCCCTACATGCTAAGCGGTTGATATAATACCTCCTACCACCTGGGGGACATCAAAGCTTCTGCTCATAGCACCCCACCCTTACCACTGGAGGATAGGTAGGGGCACCAATACATTGCTATGCCCAGGGGTCTACACTGCTGTTATATATATATATATATATATATATAATGCAGGTATCCACCGAGATTCCTTTACAGGTCCCAAAGCAGAAAGAAGAGGCGGCACTCAAAACGGACTTTTCAAATCAAGTAAATCTTTGTATTAAATCATGAAATAAAGGTGTAGTTCGACGACGTTTCAAGACCAAAACAACGGTCTTTTCATCAGGTCCATACAATAATTACATTGTGCAATATGTGGTCACGATGTGGAAGGCACCCCGGCATCTCCCCATCGGTCCTGAGTGCCAATCCCTACGTTCTCTATATATATATATATATATATATATATATGTATATTATTATTATTTATATACATTTGGTCTATCTATAACACTTTAACTGACCCGGCATATACTGGGTCACCTAAGTGCCCATCTCTGTGCTTTGCTCCGCCCCTCTCTGGAAACCACCTTCTGAAAATCCTGCATTTGCCCCTGGTAGGGAACACATTAGGGAACAGGCAGAGAACCACTTACAGAAAAAGACACATAGAAAAAGTGAATCTGATAAATATATTCAATACGCATGCAGTCACTTAACGTCACAGCACCAGGGATGAATGATACTATAATATAATAAGTTGTATTATCCATAGAATCTCAAATCCAATATTAGTAATGGCCCAATCGGTGTGAATACGGTTCTCTGTAGTTGCCTTTTTATTTAGGATGTTGATTTTTCTTGTGGTGAAACAATTTATTTCTTATCTTATTCACAACCCATTTGAGTTGACCTTCATTGCATCTGCCACCCCACATGTATACATTATTTTCATTGGAGAGATAATTAATGGTGCTATTCAATAAAACCCACAAATACACTATTTAAAGTACCATTTGGTAGGTGGGATTCTCTAGTTTTTAATTCCATTAAAATCTAAGAAATCTATTTCCGGAAACTGGAGATATCTGCAGTCAAGCAAGCTGTCCTCCCACCAGAAAATTATGAATAATAAGCCCACTCCACTAAACACCCCTCCTATGCATATTAAACATCCTCTACCACCCTGGAAGTTATGTATCAGGGCCCCTTCATTCAGCCCAATGCCCCCTTCTCCCACCTCATCTCCCACCATCTGTGCAGTAATGGGGTAATTAGTGGAAATTACTGATCCAGGCCCTATATGCTGAGCGGTTGATATAATACCCCCTACCACAAGCGGGACATCAAAGCTTCCCCTACCCCTATCTGGGGATCGGTAGGGGCCCCAATACATTGCTATGCCCAGGGGTCTACACTGCTGTTGACGCCCCTGTATGTACTGTATGTATGTATGTATGTATGTATGTATGTATATGAAAGTATATATATATATATATTTTTATTATTATTATTATTATTATTATTATTATTATTATTATTAATATACATTTGGTCTATCTATAATACTTTAACTGACCCAGCATATACTGGGTCACCTACGTGTCCATCTCTGTGCTTTGCTCCACCCCTCTGAAAACCCCCGTCTGAAAATCCTGCGTTTCCCACTGAGCTGAAGCAATGGCCCTCAAGCAGTTGAGTAGCTATGAGGATATCACGATTAGTCCCGCGGACAAAGGTGGTGCCATCGTGATTCAAAACACCGATGATTATCGTAACAAAATATACAGCCAATTGGCAGATTTGGCCGTATACCAGAAATTACCAGGGAATCCTACTCAAAGATATCATAAGGAACTGTCTTCTATTTTATCTACTGCAGTAACAGAGGGCTTGTTACCCTCAAAGGTCCGTGGTCGGATTCTCACGGCGGCCCCGGTGGTTCCTGTGTTGTATACTTTACCCAAGTTACACAAAGATGCCAGGAATCCACCGGGGTACCCTATTATTGCTGTAGAAACTCCCTATATCAGCCTGTGTCACAGCTCCTTGATCACATACTGCAACCACTACTTGTCTCCAAAACAGTCGTTCTTGAAGGACACCACAAGATTTTTGAAATTATTGCTGGACATTCCAGAAGTTCCACCTGGTACTTTGATGTGCTGCCTAGATGTATCCAGCCTCTATACGTCTATACCCCATGATGGGGGATTAAATGCAGGCCAGTTGTTCCTGGGTCAATATTTGGACAATGCGATGTTCAACCATCAGTTATTTTTAAAGTTACTTAGCTTGACTCTTGAGTGGAATTTCTTTTTATTTGATGGCAGTTATTACTTCCAGCTACGAGGGTGTGCCATGGGGTTATGTACTTGGACCGGTGCTTTTTAATATCTTTATTGGTGATATTGCAAATGGAATTGAGGGTAAAATGTGTCTTTTTGCAGATGACACAAAGGTATGCAACAGGGTAGACACACCAGGAGGGGTAAAACAAATGATTGAGGATCTAGGTAGATTAGAGGAATGGTCAAGAGCATGGGTCCTCAAACTGCGGCTCTCCAGATGTTGTCAAGATCTGTTGTCTTACATATTTTTAAGACCCAAGTGCATGATTTTGCATTTTTTGGCATTGAACTGTAGTTGGGGTCCTCAAACTGCGGCCCTCCAGATGTTGTGAAACTACAAATCCCAGCATGCCTTGCAACAGTTTTGCTATAAGGGAGTGTTAAAACTGTGGCAAGGCATGCTGGGATTTGTAGTTTCACAACATCTGGAGGGCCGCAGTTTGAGGACCCATGGTCAAGAGCATGACAACTACAGTTCAATGCCATAAAATGCAAAATCATGCACTTGGGTCTTAAAAATCCAAAGACTAAATATAGTATAAATGACACTATAATGGAAACTACTGAGGAAGAGAGGGATCTAGGTGTCAATATTTCAGGGGACTTAAAAGCAGGTAGGCAATGTAGCAAAGCAATGAAGAAGGCAAGTCAGATGCTTGGTTGCATAGGGAGAGGTACTGTATCAGCAGTAGAAAGAAAGAAGTAATAATGCCACTGTATAGGTCATTGACACAACCTCATCTAGAGTACTGTGTTCAGTTCTGGAGGCCATATCTCCAGAAGGATATAAATACATTAGAGACTGTACAAAGAAGTGCAACTAAAATGGTGCATGGCCTACATCACAAAACGTACCAAGAAAGACTAAACGATCTTAATATGTATACTTTGGAGCAGAGAAGGGAAATGGGGGACATGATAGAAACTTTCAAATATATCAAGGGCTTTAACAAGGTTCAGGTGGGAGACATTCTTCACAGAAAGAGGAGCAGTAGAACAAGAGACCATGCACTGAAACTAGAGGGAGGAAGATTCAGGGGAAATTTGAGGAAGAATTACTTCACAGAAAGAGTAATAGATAAGTGGAATAGCCTCCCATCAGAGGTGGTAGAGGCAAATACAGTAGTACAATTTAAACATGCTTGGGATAGGCATATTGATATCCTTACAAAAAAATAAGGATCAAATATGGTTTAAGGTAACATGTTTAAAAAAGGGGTAGACTAGATGGGCCAAGTGGTTGTTATCTGCCGTCAAATTCTATGTTTCTATGTCAGCAGTTGTACTCTTGTATGCTAATATCTATATGTTTTTTGAAGAAGATCTTATGTTCCTAAATCGCCCTGAAGTCAGCAAGTACCTCCTCCTGTACACCCGTTACATAGACAACATTTTTTTTCTTGTGGATGGATGGACAGGAGTTATTTGAGCTATTAATGTCTGAGGTGAACACTAGAGAGTCTACTATTAAATTCACATATTCTTGTAGTTATAGCTCTGCGCAATTCCTTGATGTGGCAGTATCAATCATTGACAATAAGTTATCCACCGATGTATATTAAAAAGATGTGGGTAGAAATACCTTCCTGTTGTCATCCAGTCACCATCCACCTGCTCTCAAACTGGGCCTGCCCCGGTCCTAGATGTGGAGAGTGACACGGTTAATTAGTAACCCTACACTGCTTAGTAGCAAGACATTGGTTCCCTTAGCACACTGAATAGTATTAGCAACCAAACTTAAACACTACATGATAATAGAATTCAGAGATATTGGTTACATATACCTGCGCAGGTGTATGACATGCCCCCAAGCCGCGTCAAGGCTTCTCTGTATATTGGGGATCCCTAGCGCTATATCTAGGTGCAGGGTGTGGCACCCCAAAAACTATCATAAGCTAGGAAGCCCAGTGCGGCATGCCAGTGAAATACTATAGAGTTAATAATTAGTGATAGGAAGCCAAAGCTATATATAAAGAAAGAGAGATAAAATAAAGAATGGAATGCAATTAAAATAAGAGAAAGATAGTGTTAGTGAGGGAAAAGTGTTAATAGAATGTAAGGGCATGTCGCACTAAAGCCACCCAACCAGTCCAGGGGCACCGCACCCCACACCACTGTTACCCTAAATTGGGTCTACAATTAACCAGCAAGGAGCCACATGATAATGGCTGCTTACTTGATATATCTGAACTAAGAGCTACCTACCTTGGAGCAACCCCAGACTACTCCATGTGGCATATCAGGACTGTCACAAACCGCAGATCTCACCATCGGAAACATCGGTCATTGCCATCTCGATGGTCTGTGCTGCGTGAGAGGTCTGTCATCCGCATGGCTTCTGATGTGTGGCGTGATGTCCCCAGTGTCCCCGTGGTCCGTTGCCATAGCTCCCTGCCGAGTGCACGCCGCTCCCGGGCAGCATGGGTGCCGCCATGACACTCTCAGTCAGCTGATTCCCCAGACCAATCCCCGCTCTCCATTCGCTTCACCTCTGACCCACACACCTGTACCTGGATCAAGGTGTGTGCTCCTTTCCCCAGCATTGATTGGTGCTGCAGCCGGCAGCCAATCACAGACAAGCAAGGGGGATAAAGCCGGCCTGCGGCCTTCCTTCCTTGTCTTGAACAATTGCTTACCTGCTCTCAGTATTCTCCTGTGACAGAGAAGTTCCCAAGACTCCGAGATCTCCAGGCTCCCCTGTGTCTCACTCCAGCGTTACCTGCACCCGCTATACCCACCTGGTTCTAACCATCTCCAGAAGACTCCTGCCTTTTCCACCTCTGCAGTCGAGTACAGGTGCCTCGCCATTACCATCTTCAGCTTCCAAGCCTTTCAGCGACATTCTCCATCTTGTCCTGAACTACCGACAGGCTCTGTCGACTCCAGCGTCGACATTTCTCTGCTGTGCTCTATAGAGACTTTACCATCCACGTCCTATTGCTCCAGCATATACCTGAGCCATCCACCAGTCGTCGGCACCATTGTCGGCACCACAGTCTACCTCAGTTGTCGACATCCAGTGCAGTCCTCTGCAGTCTCCAGACTGCCTCATCCTCATTATTACCTCCAGTACCATCTCTCTTGCCTGCGTCCAGAGGACCAGGGCAGGGGGCCGCTACCTGCCTGTCAGACGCAGCTAAGTCCAAAGTTCCTTGCGGGGCTCCCTGGTGAATACCGCTGGCAGGTTAGACTCCGCGCCCCTGTTCCTGGTCTCCGTCAACTCTCTGGTTCGCTGTGCCCTGATCTCCCCGTGTATGTCCTACATCAAACCTTCTGCCTTTGGCTCTCCAACGCCCTCCACTGGTCCACCACGGTCACAGCCGGGAACACAGAACCCGCCTGCGCTGACAGTTTGTTCAAGACCGATGGACTCGGATCAAGACCCCAGTGTGGGACCAGCGGTCATCCAAAATGTTACCGCCCGAATAGAGACTCAGGAAGCCACTCAGCAGCGAGTGATAAAATTCCTTCAAGAGGTATCCAATCGATTGGACACATTACAGCAATCATTGCCGACTCCTGTGTCAACCGCCCAGGGGAATCTGTCTTCACCCGCTGCTTCACCTTCTCGTCTCCTGCTACCAGTTCCCAGCAAATATGACGGCGATCCAAAACTCTGCCGGGGGTTTATCAACCAATGTCAGATCCAGTTTGAACTTCTTCCACACAATTTCCCTACCGCCAGAATCAAGATAGCCTACATTGTCTCCCTGCTAACTGGCTCCGCCCTCAATTGGGTATCACCGTTATGGGAGAGATCTGATCCCCTGTTGTCAGACTATGGCAAGTTCTTACAGACTTTCCGCCGTATATTTGATGTACCTGGACGCTCTACTTCAGCATCCACAGATTTACTACGGGTCAAACAAGGGTCACGATCCATGGGACAATATGTGATCCAGTTCCAGACTTTGGCCTCTGAGTTACAATGGAATAACGAAGCTCTGACAGCCGCGTTCTGGTTAGGGGTATCAGACCGCATTAAAGACGAACTGGCCACCCGCGATCTTCCTGATTCCTTGGAAGACTTAATCTCCTTGTGTGTAAAGATTGATCTCCGCCTCCGAGAAAGAGGTCTAGAGAAACAAAAGAAGTTAATTCCCAAGTTCACTCCTCGAGTACGCTCAGAGTCCCCTGCGAGTGAAGAACCAATGCAAATAGGTAGATCACGCCTGACTCCTGAGGAACGTTCCCGTCGACAACGCAACAAACTATGCATCTATTGTGCTGCTCCCAGTCACTTCATCAATGATTGTCCCGAGCGGTCGGGAAACTTCAAGGCCTAACCTGTAACGGAGGAGTTAGGTTAGGTCATGTTTCAAAGTCTCCTCCCTGTACTGACTTTACCCTTCCAGTGTCCCTAGAGACCCCTGCTGGACTTAGATCAAACTCCGCCTTGGTCGACTCCGGGTCGGCAGGGAATTTCATTTCTCAACACCTTGTTACCAAGTTACAAATTCCCGTGATGCCTCTACATCCTCATCTCATTGTCACAGCAGTGGATGGCAGTAAAATTCCAGGCAGTGAGGTACATGCCTGTACCAAACCGGTTCTGCTAAAAGTGGGCACATTACATCAAGAGCACATTAAATTTTTTGTCATTCCTAAAGCATCTTATGATATTGTGTTGGGTCTTCCTTGGCTCAGGCTCCACAACCCCACCATCAACTGGTCGCTTTTACAATTAGAGCAATGGAGTCATCATTGTCATCAGCATTGCATTAATCCTGTGATACCTGTGCGCTCTGCCGTTGCCACCTCTTTGCCTAGTCTCCCCGAAGTTTACAGAGACTTTGCTGATGTGTTCTGCGAACAATCAGCCGACACACTGCCGCCCCACCGTCAGTGGGATTGTCCAATTGACCTCCTCCCCGGGAAGTCCCCTCCCAAGGGACGCACGTACCCATTATCGGTCCCTGAGACTCAAGCCATGTCAACATATATTCGTGAGAACTTACAGAAAGGGTTCATCAGGCCCTCAAAGTCCCCAGCGGGCGCAGGATTCTTTTTTGTAAAAAAAAAAGATGGTGGTCTGCGACCTTGTATTGATTACAGAGGGCTAAATAACATTACAGTCAAAAACAGCTATCCACTCCCCTTGATTACAGAATTATTCGATCGAGTGAAAGGTGCCACCGTCTTCACCAAGCTGGACCTCCGTGGGGCATACAACCTGATACGTATCCGCAAGGGTGATGAGTGGAAGACTGCATTCAATACGAGGGATGGTCACTACGAGTATTTAGTGATGCCCTTCGGCCTCTGCAATGCCCCAGCTGTCTTTCAACAATTCGTTAATGAGGTCTTCCGGGACATGCTGTACGTCTGTCTTGTGGTCTATTTGGACGACATTCTAATATTCTCCAGAGATTTACATTCACATCGCTCCCAAGTCAAAGAGGTCCTCCTCCGTCTCAGAAAAAATCAACTCTACGGCAAGATTTCCAAATGTACATTTGAGGTATCCTCTGTCCCATTTCTAGGATACATAATTTCCGGGTCACAACTGAGCATGGATCCTGAGAAATTGGAAGCCATCACTGGGTGGTCTCAACCCACCACATTGAAAGCCGTCCAACGCTTTATCGGCTTCGCCAACTATTACCGAAAATTCATTCGGGGTTTCTCCACTCTGATTGCTCCTATTACTGCTCTCACCCGCAAGGGTGTCAACCCGTCTGTCTGGTCCCCAGAGGCCTTGTCTGCATTCCAGTTACTGAAACAGTCATTCATCTCTGCACCCATCCTGTCCCAGCCCGATATGGAACGACCTTTTTCTTTAGAAGTCGATGCCTCTAACATAGGGGTAGGTGCAGTATTGTCCCAGACATCCGAGGATGGGAAGCAGCATCCCTGCGGTTTTTTCTCACGCAAATTCTTACCAGCAGAGAGAAACTACTCCATAGGCGACCAGGAGTTACTGGCTATCAAATTAGCACTCGAAGAATGGAGGTATCTCCTGGAAGGAGCCAAGTTTCCAGTTATCATATACACTGATCATAAAAATCTCCTGTACTTACAATCGGCTCAGTGTATGAATCCTCGTCAGGCCCGGTGGTCTTTATTCTTCTCCAGGTTTTCTTTTAAAATCTTGTACCGTCCTGGTTCTCAAAACGTGAAGGCTGATGCCTTATCCCGCTCCATGGAAGAGGATCCTCTGGTACCAGAAAATCATCCCATCATTGATCCCATCGCATTTGCTCCCACGCAACTTTCTCCTGTACCCCCTCCTGGCAAAACTCTCGGACCCCCTGAGCTCCGCCAAAGACTGCTGTCCTGGGCTCACAAGTCCTTGTTCTCCGGACACCCTGGCGTCCAGGGCACGCTTGAAATCCTTCAACGATCTTACTGGTGGCCCCAGATAAGAAAAGACGTCAAAGACTTTGTGGCATCGTGTACTGTTTGTACCCAGCATAAAACCCCTCGTCAAATCCCTGCTGGGAAACTTTGCCCCTTATCCATCCCAACGCGTCCATGGACGCACATCTCAATGGACTTCATCACAGAGTTACCCAAGTCCCAAGAATACAACACCGTCTGGGTGGTAGTTGACCGTTTTTCAAAGATGGCCTGATTCATACCCCTCTCCGGGTTACCCTCCGCTCCTAGTTTGGCGCAGTTATTTGTACAGCACATCTTCAAAAGCCATGGCCTGCCTACAGAAATCGTCTCTGACCGAGGAGTGCAATTTGTGGCACGCTTTTGGAAAGCACTGTCTTCAGCCCTTCAAATTAAACTGAAGTTTTCATCTGCCTACCATCCGCAGTCCAATGGCCAGACAGAAAGAGTCAATCAGGACCTTGAGACATTCCTGCGGCTGTACGTCTCATCTTCCCAAGATGATTGGGCCAAGCTACTCCATTGGACTGAGTTTGCCCATAATTACAGGTACCATTCATCCACAGGTCACTCCCCCTTCTTCATTGTTTATGGCCAACATCCCAGGCCACCCAGCTTTGAGGCGTTAATAACCACCGAAGTTCCAGCAGCTACCGCAGCCCTGAGACATTTTTCACAAATTTGGAAAAAAGTGCACTTCAACCTGAAAAAAGCTTCCGTTCGTTACAAGTTCTTTGCTGATTGTAAGAGGCGTGCAGTACCGGAATTCCGTCCTGGGGACAAAGTATGGCTTTCTACCCGAAACATACGGCTGAGGGTACCCTCGATGAAATTTGCACCTCGATTCATAGGTCCCTATGTCATCGAACAGAAGATCAATCCGGTAGCATACAAAATAAAATTGCCTAAGTCTTTGCGCATTCCCAATTCATTTCATGTCTCCTTGCTACGACCTCTAATCCTAAATCGCTTCCAATCCTCATCTCCAGTATCACCGCAAGTCAGAACTGAACGAGGAGTTGAATTTGAGATAAAAAAGATCGTGGATTCCCGCCATCGTTATGGACGCCTTCAGTATCTCATTGACTGGAAGGGATATGGTCCTGAGGAGAGAAGTTGGACTAATGCTGAAGACGTTCATGCTTCTCGCCTAAGGGAAAAATTCCATCTAGAGAATCCTTCCAAACCAAAAGGGTGTTCGGTGCCCACCCTAAAAGGAGGGGGTACTGTCACAAACCGCAGATCTCACCATCGGAAACATTGGTCATTGCCATCTCGATGGTCTGTGCTGCGTGAGAGGTCTGTCATCCGCATGGCTTCTGATGTGTGGCGTGATGTCCCCAGTGTCCCCGTGGTCCGTTGCCATAGCTCCCTGCCGAGTGCACGCCGCTCCCGGGCAGCATGGGTGCCGCCATGACACTCTCAGTCAGCTGATTCCCCAGACCAATCCCCGCTCTCCATTCGCTTCACCTCTGACCCACACACCTGTACCTGGATCAAGGTGTGTGCTCCTTTCCCCAGCATTGATTGGTGCTGCAGCCGGCAGCCAATCACAGACAAGCAAGGGGGATAAAGCCGGCCTGCGGCCTTCCTTCCTTGTCTTGAACAATTGCTTACCTGCTCTCAGTATTCTCCTGTGACAGAGAAGTTCCCAAGACTCCGAGATCTCCAGGCTCCCCTGTGTCTCACTCCAGCGTTACCTGCACCCGCTATACCCACCTGGTTCTAACCATCTCCAGAAGACTCCTGCCTTTTCCACCTCTGCAGTCGAGTACAGGTACCTCGCCATTACCATCTTCGGCTTCCAAGCCTTTCAGCGACATTCTCCATCTTGTCCTGAACTACCGACAGGCTCTGTCGACTCCAGCGTCGACATTTCTCTGCTGTGCTCTATAGAGACTTTACCATCCACGTCCTATTGCTCCAGCATATACCTGAGCCATCCACCAGTCGTCGGCACCATTGTCGGCACCACAGTCTACCTCAGTTGTCGACATCCAGTGCAGTCCTCTGCAGTCTCCAGACTGCCTCATCCTCATTATTACCTCCAGTACCATCTCTCTTGCCTGCGTCCAGAGGACCAGGGCAGGGGGCCGCGACCTGCCTGTCAGACGCAGCTAAGTCCAAAGTTCCTTGCGGGGCTCCCTGGTGAATACCGCTGGCAGGTTAGACTCCGCGCCCCTGTTCCTGGTCTCCGTCAACTCTCTGGTTCGCTGTGCCCTGATCTCCCCGTGTATGTCCTACATCAAACCTTCTGCCTTTGGCTCTCCAGCGCCCTCCACTGGTCCACCACGGTCACAGCTGGGAACACAGAACCCGCCTGCGCTGACAAGGACCTGCATCTCCACCTAATACAAGCTCCTCTCTGCCTATCTGTATGTAACCCTACACTGCTGTCTGATAGGTTAGATAGGATAGGTTGATACATTTTTAGCCAGAGGGTATAATTTAGACTTATTGTATCAACAGAAACTACAGGTTATGTCTACACCCCACACTGACCTCTTAAAACCCAGAAAACAAAATTCTAGCAATTTATTGCCTTGGACCAGTACATATTCTGTGGCTAGTCCTGTCTTACAGTATGCATCAAAGTCTCTTTGGCCGATGATCAAAAACGTTCCAGATTTACCTGTGCTTAAAACCATACATCAACTGGCAGCATTTAAAAGAGGTCGCAATTTACGTGACCGGTTGGTAAGAACAGGTATTAAGGGCATGAATGTTTCCAGGGCCCCGAATATCTATATTAAACCTCCTGGCTGCTACAGCGGTTATAGCTGTACCACCTGTAATATCTGGTGCCTTGAAAAAATTTTAAGCACCCCCACTCGGACAAAGAGAATTACATCCGCCATGTGCTGACCTGTAGGTCTGAGTTTGTAGTCTACATACTGGTGTGCCCATGTGGCTACTACTATGTGGGCCAGACTACTCAATCATTTCATACCAGAATGGTGCTACACAGCTCTGCCATAGATCTAGTCCTCTCTGGCCGGACTGTGGATCAGCCTGTGGATAGCCATTTTAAAAGTGTTGGACATCCTTTGTCCTCTCTTAAGTATTTTATTATAGATCAGATTAAAGATTCCTTACATGGTGGTGACAGGGCAAAACGCCTTTCTGAGTCACGTTGGATCTTTAGAGTCAATACCATTGCCCCAAAAGGGTTAAATGATAAGATCAGTTGGAATGCTGTCACTTAATAATCTGCTGTGTGTTATATGGTTGTATGTCTCTTCTGTAATTCTAGTATTGTTTATCATATTGTGTAATAATGTATTCATTACAGGTTCTGTGCATTTATTATGTAATGATGTTAATATTTTTGTCTCCCCCCTCTGGGCGCCTGCAGGGCATCCATATCTGATAACACCACCCACAAACTACACATACCTCACCTGTGCAGTCCCTGCGTCTTTCACCGATAGCATGCTTCTTGGATCTCCATGCACCCCTTCTGGTGATGTTATCAAAAAACAACTGTCACACACTGCTGAGTCATACCAGTATCCCTAGTAACATGGCAACACAGCATAAGGCTGTGCTACCATTGCACATGCGCCAGGAGAAAGAGAGCTGCCAGAGACTGAATATAAACAACATTATGATTACAATTTTTATGTATTTATTTATAGTTTCTTATATAGCGCAGCAGATTCCGTTGCGCTTTACAAAAGTAGACAGTGATAGCAACAGACTTGGAGGTAGGAGAGCCCTGCTGCAAGCTTACAATCTATAGGGATATAGGAGGGAAACACAAGGACAGGCATCAGTAATAGCATAGCAGTCCCACCAAGTTACAAGTCCAGAAGCTAAATAAAACATAAGTGCCTCAGAGGGTTATGCGTATGGAACTTAAAGATGATAGGCGTTAGCGTCACACTGCAGGGAAGCCTCAGGGACATGGCCAAGCAAGGCCCCGAGCTTCAGTCCCGTCATTGACCGTGGCCGGGCGTCGGGGCCTTGCTCTGCAACATTCCCGAACTTCAGCCCAGCAGCTCCCTGCGTGATGGCTGACGTCATCAGCCAGGGGGGGGGGGGGGGGGGCGGCTATTTTGAATAAATAGCCAGCGTCTGCTGGGGACATCTTGGACCCTGCTTTGCCTCAGTCCCTGGCTTCAGTTTCCTGCATTCTGTCTCGTCCTTCATTTGATTACAGTCTGGTTGCTTAGTTCCAGTGTTCCAGATAAGTCAGGGGTTCTCCCTTTGATTTTCCCTCTCCCCAATTACCCTCTGCTATTAACATCTGCTTGTGGGTCTAGCATTGTGGGGTAGATTCTATTCATTGGGGTCCTTCCATTTCAGTGCAGGGTGCAGGGATTATTTTGTGTGCTTATTCCACCTCTGTGCATTGTTGCATTAGTGATTACTTACTGTATATACCACCGCTGTGCATTGTTGCATCTATATTTCCTTATAAACCACCGCTGTGCATTGTTGCATCCACATTGGGCCTCCACAGTGTGGTTCCAGCCTGCCCATTCCGGGGTTAGTTAGTCCTCCTTTTGTGCCCATTCTGCCTCAGTGAACGTGTTGTCCATCTTAAGACCTGACTGCAACTGAGTCTAGGTGGACCTAATTCGCCCTTACAGCCGGGATGGTTAAAGGAGAAGCCTAGCACCGCACACGTTCGCTGATACCGGTCTGGGGCAACAGAGTTAGAGGGCATTTAACAAACAGGGTTTGGGGAACCACTGGCGCTTTAAGGATGAAATATGCCTCCTTAACAACAGTGACTCAGGAGTCCAGTCACTAGCTCCAATACCAATATGTGTGGACGATCAGTCAGATACCAAGAAGCTTCTACTCTCACATGTGGACAGACACTTACTTCAAAGTTCTGTCTTGCATGCACGTAGTGGTTTCTTTTAAGCTGGACGTCTCTGCATACAATAACTCAGACACGCTGATTCAGTCACGCGTGTCCGTAACAGGTTCTTTTCCACCACAGGCTCTTTATATTCAAAAAGGCTGCTTTATTCACACAGGATTAAAATTGTTCACAAAAGGCTGTATGTACATAGGGATTAGTACAAAGTAGGCAGACAGGAAAAGCGGAACCCCAGGGTAGTGTGGATGATCCGGCGGCCAGACGCTGCAGACGTTACCGCTGGTACACGATCCTGGGTGCAGAGATCTTGAGGAAGGAACAGCTGTTCCGAAACGCGTTGATTGCCGTTATCTGCCTTTTCACTAAGACAGTCTGCACGCAAAGAGGACAGGAGATTTGCACCCAGGATTGTGTATCAGTAGTAACGTCTGCAGCGTCTGGCCGCGATCCACGTCCCCCCATTGTTGGGATTTCGGTGGTCGGGATTCCGGCATCGGGATTTTGAACGCCGGGATTTCGACCGCCGAAATCCCAACAATGGGGAGAAGTGGATGCCCCCCCTGCGGGCTCGCTGCGCTTGCCACACAGCGGGCCCAGTACCTAATTTGTTCTCCCTCTATGGGTGTCATGGACACCCATAGAGGGAGAAAGTGTTGGGATTTCGGAGGTTCCGGCGTCTGGATTTTGATGCCAGGATTCCGACCACCGGGATTATAACTGCATCCCAGAAGGGCATTCCATAGGATGGGAACAGCCTGATGAAAGTCCTGAAATAGTGAATGGGAGCTAGTGATCCGTGCAGAAGAGAGAGGCAGATCTTGTGCAGAGCGTAATGGTCGAGATGGGAGACATTTTGTGATAAGTAAAGAGATATATGCTGGTGCAGTATGGTTAATAGCTTTATATGCAAGTAGAAGTGTTTTATATTGAATACAGAAAGATACAGGCTACCAATGGAGGGACTGGCAGAGCGGATCAGCAGACGATGAACGTCCTGCAAGGAAGATCAGCCTAGCAGCAGCATTTAAAATGGATTGCAGTGGCGAGAGTCTGTTCTTGGGAAAACCAGTTAGAAGACTATTGCAATAATCAATGCAGGATATAAAGCGTGCATGGATAAAATATTTAGTAGTGTCTTGTGTGAGATACGGTCGTATTTTGGATATGTTTTTTAGATGCATGTAACATGATTTGGAGACAGATTGAATGTGGGGAAGAAAGGACAGTTCAGAGTCGAGGATGACCCCTAGGCAACGAGCTTGTGGGGTAGGGTAGATTGTCGAGTTGTCAACAGTTATGAAGATATCAGTATGGTAACTGTTGTTGGTTGGTGGGAATATAAGTAATTCCATTTTGGAAATATTGAGTTTGAGTTGGCGAGAAGACATCCAAGATTAGATGGCAGAGAGACATTCCGAGACTCGGTCCAAAACCACTGGTGACAACTTTGAGGTTGATAGATAGATTTCTGCATATAAGTGATACTGAAATCCAAAAGAGTTGATTAGTTTGCCAAGAGAGAATGTATAGGTTGAGAAAAGCAGAGGACCTAAGACCTCCAACTGACAGAGGTAGTGAAGAGGAAGCAAAGTCAGAGAAGCGAACAATGAAAGAGTGATCAGATAGGTAAGATGAGAACCAGGAAAGGGCTGTATCATTAAGACCTAGGGAGTGTAGTTTTTGTAAGAGAAGAGTGTGATCCACAGTGTCAAACGCAGCAGAACGATCTAGAAGAATAAGTAGCGAGTAATAGACTTAGCAGTTACCAGATCATTCACCACTTTAGTCAGTGCTGTCTTAGTGGAGTGTTGGGAACGAAAGCCCAACTGAAGTGGTCTAATAGGGTGTGAGAGTTAAGAAAGTGTGTGAGACGAGAGTAGACAAGTCTCTAGAGTAGCGTGGAGAGGCAAGAGAGCTGAGAGATAAGACGGTAGTCAAAGAGAGAGTTAGGGTCAAAATTGTTTTGTTTTTTTTCAGAATGGGAGTAATCACTGCATGTTTGAACAGAGAAGGAAAAGTACCAGTAGCAAGAGAGAGATTGCAGATTTTAGTTAAGGTTGGAATAAGCACAGGAGATAGAGTTTTAATGACTTTTGCAGGTATAGGATCAAGAGGAGAGGTAGTAGAGTAGAATAGAAGAGTGTAGATACGTCCTTTTCATTTGTGGGCTCCAATGAAGAGAAAGTGCCAGAGAGTCCAGCAGTGGAAAAAAGTGAGTTAGAGGTTGAGAAAGAGCATACCATTTCATCTTGGATGTTATCAATCTTGTAAAATCATATTAAAAAAATTAAACATATTGTGAAAACAAAAAGTATCCTGTGGTTATTGTATTTTTAAACATCACATTCAATTTCAACATTTTACCTATATTGCTATTACATTGTTAATAGCTCAAACGCATATATAGGACAGAAATATTACTTATAAATTCAAATTTTAGACAGATAACATGATATTGTATCAAGAGAAGATCATCATATTGATATTATAACATCAAATGAAATAGTTGCTATAGAAAATTATATAGACCTAGATGCTCATATAGACTCTTGCCTCAAATGTATGAACCATCTTGTCCAACGCCCTATTCATCTCATCATAATTATTAATCACCCAGTGTACTCAACATCTGTGAGAAGGGTAACCCATGTTTTCCAGGTAAAGGGTGAAAGATGTTGTGTCTTAGAAATTCCACATAAGTACCAATGTCAGTAATTCAATGAAACAATCTACTGGCGGACCCTTATATCTGTTGTTCCCAGACAACAAAGATCTGACCACTTTAATTCCCTCAGAGTGTGTAATACAAGTATACAAACTGGAGACATCTGCACTGCACATCATTTTGCAGTATGTGCAGGAAGAGTCCCCAGGGTCTCCAACATATTGATGAGATTTGTTGTGTTCCTAAGGTACGAAGGAACTGCTTGTTTGCATGGATTTAATAATGCTTCAAGGTAAGTGAATACCACCTGGTAGAGTGACCCTCTGGCAGAGATAATAGGTCTGCCAGGTGGCTGCTCATACCCCTTATGTACCTTACGAAGCGCATAATAAATAGGCATAATAGGATAATTAGTAGTTAATGCATGCTGTATTCAAGCTTTGGCTAGAGTCTCGTCTAGATCTTTTTTAAAATATAGAGTGGGATCATGTGGAAGAAGTTCATATACTTGGACATCATTTAATTGGCGTAGGCAGTGATCCATATATGATGACTGGTCTTGGGCGACCACTGCCCCGCATTTGTCCACATGGACAAACTATTATATCCTTTCATTGCTGTAAACTCTTCAATGCTGCTTTCACATCAATAGTGGTATGGTTTTGGGTGTGAACCTACAGCTGTGACTGCTGTTTAGAAAGGCCATGGTGAACACTACACTACCTTTTTTTACATCTTCTGATAGATGAATGATACCAGCAAGAGCTAGGATTTTACCTATAATCGCCACATTTGAAGGGACGAAGTCGGTTTGCCCCAACTCTGGTGCAACCAGGACTTCTGAAGGGACAAGGTATTAGCGTTTTTTCAGAGGTGAAAGGTCAAAAGGAAATAACTAGCTAATAGGGATCTGTATAGAGGTGTAACTGCCTACAGGCACCAGGCCAATAAAAGGGACAGGAGAGACCCAGTTGCAATCCCAGAGTGACCTAGTTGCAGACCCAAAGTGACCCAGTCACAAACACAGTACACAACAAGACAAACAAGGCAAACCACAAATACAAAAGCAAACCACATAAAGAATGGGTATCTGACTACCCAGAGAGGCACCTGGCGAAGGTGAGAAATGTGCCTCTGGGCAGCGTAGACCAGGGCTGATCCTCTGGGAATCCCAGAGTAGCCATACTGATATGGACCAGAAAAGGGACAACAATACAGCCTAGAAGGTAAAAACAAATAAGAAAGCAGTAATGAAAAGAACCCAGACTCCATGTGGAGCACTTATGGTGACCAGGACCCTGTAGCGGAATATCAGGTCTAAGATGTTTCTGCAGAGCACAGGAGCTGGCTGGAGAGCAAGTGATGTCCACTAATGTGGCAGTATCACCGGCCGGGCAGGGCAGAATCCCTTAATAGGGATTAAATGGCCAATCACCTGCCGATACACCCACCAGCCCTCCAGCCCTGATTGAAGAAGGGGGTGAAGGGCACCCTATCCAGGATTCCTTGTCTCCCCAGCAACCGCCGGGAAGATAATGTTGCCGGGCTGGGAAGATGTTGCCAGGACATGATGGCCATTGAGCGCACGTGCCAAGAGCGCGTATGCCAGGGGAACAGCGTGGCAAATGGAGCCGCTGAAGATGCGTCTGTCAGTACGGCTGACAAATTGTTAAATTCATATGAACATGTCAATCTTGGTCTTTAGGTACCCAGATTGGTCCATGATCCTTGAGAAAGTTTTAATTAGCATTATTGCTAATAGGATCAAAAGTTGGTCTTCGTTGTAGACGTTTCAATTGTTTACGGATGTCACTTTCCACTGTGTGTATTCCAACAGAATTAGCATCATTTCAAGTGCTCTTTTAACATTAATGTGCAAGGAAATTTGTAGCTTTCGATCTTCCATTGGAGAGGGTCATGCTTACCAGTAGGTATAAATGTAAGTCCTTTAATAATACCTATATTTCCACATTGCTTAATAGTGTGGATGACAAGTTAAAAAGCAGGTGTCTGTCTATGACATTTTTTGACTGTTTTGCCTTTGGCCACCCCTCTTGTTGTGCCTGCCAGAGGCTTGGAATGGGCCGCCCTGGTTTGAACCCGTAAAGGGTGGATATTTCCAGCTGTAAATGAAGATGGAACCTCTGTATCGCTGGCCGAAGTACTAGACCCTTCATAGTTGGTATATTGCCGGCATGTTCTGCTGAAGGGGGGGTCTTCTTTCATTTAGAGGTCTTGTTGGACTTAACAGGGGTAAACCTTATTCTGCTCATAGTCCTTTCACTTTCCATTTTTAATTCTAAGTTTTGTTCTAATATTGTATAATTATTTGGTGGACTCCTCAATTACCAATAAACGTAAGTCCATTGAACATTTGTTTAAAATGCCCACCCATTTCTTTCAGAATGGAATACTGTTTCATCCGATCGTATGGGCATTATGAATATAGAAGCGTCTGGGTATGTGCTTCTATTAATACTCAGAGAGGGTGTACGCATGATAGATATCGATTTCACGCTTTTTTAGAAAGTACCAGTCCTTGAATAAGTGCTCTTTATCAGGGACTACAGGTTGTATTTGTGATGTACATGCAAGTAAAATATTCCTAGCCTCCAGGTCTGAGATGCTAAAACACTCCCCACTGTCAATCTGGGCAATGCTCACCCCAGGTTCGCTTGCATCTATAGTAAATGTGTGATATAAATACCAATTTGTGACAAACTTGCAAGCAGGCAATCCACAGATAAATGCAGTTATGGCTAATCACTTGCGTGTTATTAGTTCTCCAGGTGTTGGTTTACGGCAAAAGGTTAACGCAGACAGTCCCTCCATATGCTTAAATATTCACCATAACCCAAACAGGTAACGGTAGTCAGATTAAGTAAAATAAAAAGACCAATTTTGGTGCCCTTGTTAGATGCGGCCGCAGGCAATGCGGGTACACATCATATACACAAAAGTAGGAAAACCCAGCACTCACTTTTCTTGAGACACTGCCCTCTTTATCATTTACTTAGGGTTTTATTAAATCTTTCTTCCAGGCCATCTGTTTGTGGGTGGTACACGTTGGTGGTGATCCTGTCTACTTTTTGCAACCGGCTTAAATGATTCATGAGTCTAGACACAAAAGGTGTACCTTGGCCTGTTAAGAGCTCTTTCGGTATTCCTAAGTACACATGGTATACATGGTTAGTAGCTCTCTGGCAATGGTGGCAGATTTTGTATTGCACAGGGGTATAACCTCTAGGTTCCTGGTGGCATAATCAACTACCACCAATGTATATTGGTGCCCTTGAACTGGATGCATTGGAGTGTTTTCTCCTCCCCCAGATGGCCACCCCACAAATGTGTATGTGCGACTTCTAATACCAACCGCTCCAGTGTTTGGAGAAGAGCCGACCTACCCTTTTCCCTTCTACAGTAGCAAAACGATATAGCAAATCATTTTTCAAAACAAAGTAGGGTACACCCTCTGATGGTAAAGTATCAATTACTCTGCCATTAACCACTTTAACAGTCTCAAAGGCATGTACCAAAATGCTATTATCGCGTTGATCTCTCCCAAAGTGCTGTAGTAATATCTTTTCACCAACTGGGTTCCATTGTGCCTCAGATGCAGTCTCTTGAGGTGGTACAGGACCGGCTGCATCGCTCCCAGATGTCAAACTTTGGTAGTCTCTGGTGAAGCCCTGTACCCTCCGTGAATGGTGCTGGGGGTCAGCCGGAAGGGCCCACTGCTGCACCGAGCGGTCTAACACCCGCATAGCCTGGTCCACTGCAAATACCTCCACGATCTTTACTGCAGAGCTTTTTTCCGGCTGTAACCATGCCCTTGCCAGCCGGGCTAGTTTGGCCAGCTGAACTCAGAGAGGCTCAGAGCCTTCCAGCCACTGGTCATGAAACTCCTGTGCATTGCTGGGCCCCCTCACTACAATCCTATAGATTTTTTTAGGCTAGGATAGGAGCGTGCCTCAGCCAGAGTCATATCCACATACGCTCCCTGTGTCTCTCCTGTTAAACGGAGCCAGCCTGTCAGACCATTCCTCTACAGCAGTGATTTTCAACCTTTTTACCTTGCGGCACACTAAATAAGATTTTAAAATTGCCAAGGCACACCATGAGATCCCCACAGGGCAAAACACAGGAAAAAAACAAACCTATTGCCCCCCATATAAAAAAACAATAACACTGGTCCCCACAGGTAACACAAATAAAATACATTGGCCCTTTAAATGAAAAGAAGAGACCAGTAAATAACAGTTGAACTGGTGGTGGCTGTAAACTAGTTTGGGCATCTCTAGATCTAGAGGCACACTTGAGAACAGCTCAAGGCACACTAGTGTGCCACGGCACAGTGGTTGAAAAACACTGCTCTACAGGCTATGTGCACTTAAAAGTGCTAATAAATGCCTCTTTACCATCAGCCGGGGTGAGCGTCAGTAGCCTCTACCCCTCTGGGTCACTTTTTATCATCGCCTTTAATTCCTCCTGAAACATCTGAATCTGAGGTTGCTGTCTTTTATCCATATTCTGCTGCCCAGCTGCCAGTTTAGCAAATTTTCCCAGTATTTCCCCCAGATTGCCCTGCGCTTCCCCTTCAAGGGCAAACCTTGGTTTAATATAATGTGCCAGGCTTATCAAACAGACCAAGTGGACAGCTGCCTGCTTTGCTGGCTATTTAAAATACAATAGTAAACAGTCTGCTTATAATGTCAAGCACAATGCAAAACCAGAGATGAGAAAAAAAAAAACCTTGCAGTTTAAACACTGATATCTCACCCACGGCTCATGCTGTACACTGTGTCCTGCTGAGATGGATCCGTGCTTGCATTCTCCACCAATTGTGACAAGGATCACAAACACAGGGTCTTAGATGACAATTTTGTTGTTTATACTCAACAACAGATTACAGCATAGCAGGTTCAATCCACATGCAGTCAGTATTTACAGGCAGTAGCATGCAGGCTCTCTCAGCAAAGCAGACTCCTAAAAGGCTCCAATAGTTGTTATGGTAACACCCCAGGCCTTTCACTGGGGTAGATATGCCACCATTGAGAGCAATGTGACTCTGCCCTGGAAACCTATATATCTTGAAATCCTAGGTGCTGCTGATTACAGAAATTCTTTTTTTGAATACACCGTTTTGAAAACCTCCCGATTGAGTGCCGCTGTCTGTTATTCCAAAGACCCTGCTACAATTGTTTCCAGAAGGCACCCGGGTAATTGCATATGAGGGTGAGTGCCGGACCGATCTACCAGACTATATATATATATATATATATATATATATATATATATATATATATATATATATTATATGAAATCTGATAAATATCAGCTTGTAATGGTATCTTTCTCCCAAATTCCTCCTTTTGTTCTCCTGGTTCAGTGATCACACGCTAGCTGGATGTAATTTAAATAG
The DNA here is from genome assembly GCF_055691185.1 of Crinia signifera. Lineage (NCBI taxonomy): Eukaryota > Metazoa > Chordata > Amphibia > Anura > Myobatrachidae > Crinia > Crinia signifera. The sequence continues at coordinate 154,715,335 of NC_139221.1, forward strand.
GTAGAACTTGGGGAGGATGTGTCAGTAAGGTGCACTCAAAATATATTTAGGGCAGTACGGGTGGTGTAATGGCTAGCATTACTGCCTCACAGCACTGAGGTCATGGCCCACCATGGCCCTAACTGTGTGAAGGTTGTATATTCTCCCCATACTTGCGTGGGTTTCCTCCGGGTGTTCCGGTTTCCTCCCACAAACCAAAAATATACTGGTAGGTCAATTGGCTGCCAACAAATTAACCCTAGAATGTCTGTGTGTGCGTGTACATGTGGTAGGGAATATAGATTGTAAGCTCCACTGGGGCAGGGTCTGATGTGAATGTTCAAATATTCTCTGTAAAGAGCTGCGGAATATGTGTGCGCTATATAAGAAACTAGTAATAAATAAATAAATAAAATAAATATATAGGGTGAATCAGTACTTACATGGAAAAAAAAGTTTTTTTTGTGCAAAGTTGGATATAAATTGTACCTTGCAGCCACCTTGTGGTTAGATGTAATATGAGCAGTGGTGCAAGTAGGAAAAAGTTCTTAGTGGTACTGTGGCACGCGCCGAAGGCGCGCGCAAAAAATTGGGCGTGGTCAGGGGGTGTGACCAGGGGCGTGGTCATATGACACTAGGGGGAGTGGCTGGAATATTGCATGCCGAAGGCACTTGGCCAAAGTTTACACAGTAATGCCTGTTACGCGTCACACACCCAATACATATGACCCATGCCATAATGCCCGTTACACATTATTCCCCACACCATAATGCTCATTACACCGCACAACTGATGCCCATTACTAATATGCCCACACAGTGCCAGATATGCCCCCACAGTGACCCAGTGCCAGATATATGCCCCCACAATGCCACACATATGCCCCCAGTGCCAGATATGCCCCCACAGTGCCACACATATGCCTCCAGTGCCAGATATGCCCCCACAGTGCCACACATATGCCTCCAGTGCCAGATATGCCCCCAGTGCCACACATATGCCTCCAGTGCCAAATATGCCCCCAGTGCCAGATATATGCCCTCACAATGCCACAAATATGCCCCCAGTGCCAGATATGCCCCCACAGTGCCACACATATGCCTCCAGTGCCAGATATGCCCCCAGTGCCACACATATGCCTCCAGTGCCAGATATGCCCCCAGTGTCACACATATGCCTCCAGTGCCAGATATGCCCCCAGTGCCAGATATATGCCCTCACAATGCCACAAATATGCCCCCAGTGCCAGATATGCCCCCACAGTGCCACACATATGCCTCCAGTGCCAGATATGCCCCCAGTGCCACACATATGCCCCCACAATGCCACACATTTGCCTCCAGTGCCAGATATGCCCCCACAGTGCCACACCTATGCCCCAGTGCCAAATGCCCCCACAGTGCCACACATATGCCTCCAGTGCCAGATATGCCCCCACAGTGCCACACATATGCCCCCAGTGCCACACATATGCCCCCAGTGCCACACATATGCCCCCAGTGCCAGATATAGTGCCACACATATGCCCCCAGTGCCAGATATAATATGCCCCCACAGTGCCACACATAAATGTCCCCACAGCAGCACAACTCACCAGTGCTGGCTGTGTCCGGTCCAGTCAGGTCCTCTCCCCCCTACAGTCCCACGCTGTTCTGCTTCCCTGGGGAGGGAACGCATCTCCTGTCCCTTCTGCCTGGCTCTCTCTATCTCGCGGGCTGGCTCCTGATTGGCTGCCAGCCCGCGAGCTCTGATTGGCTTACGCCTGACAGCCTAGTCTGAGTGACACACTGAGGGGAGGGAGAGAAGCGCAATGCGCTCCCCTCCCCTCCGCTAGCAATCAGCTGTGGCGGGGCGGCGAAAACCACGCCCCCCGCCACTTACATATGCGCGCATGCGCAATAAACACTTTGGGGGCAGATTTGTTATGGCGGTACGGGGTACCGGCAGTATTTCTTTTAACGGTACGCCGTACCACCCCGTACCGCCAAACTTGCAGCTCTGAATATGAGTCATAAATAACCAATTCAAAAGCTTCGATAGCTAGTCTGCTAGCCTTTTCTGTGTTTGTGCATATGGGAGAAAGAGATTTTCACTAGTAGTTTCACGCTCTGCCTGCATATGGCAGTGTTTCGGAATCTCACAGACACTGCACATGTATATAGATGAAATATATATATATATATATATATATATATATATATATATATATATATATATATACACTAACACACACACAGTCACACACATACATATGGAACATCATAACAGTAATCATAACTGTAACTGGTGTATGCACCCAAACAGTGTTAAATTCGTCGAGGAAGGTTTTTTCTGTGACTTAAATGTAACGATGATAAAAAAAAAGGATTTTTTTAATAATGAAAATGTTAGCTAAATATTTGTCCATGTTGTCATGACTAAAATTGAGTAGAAGTAAATGTTGTATTGTGAGTGATTTATTTTTTTGGATTCTTTAATAATACTGTATTTAATACAGTTTTACCCATCCTCTCTGGGCCTAGATTTACTTATTTGAGCTGTGGCTGCGCAACAACTAAGTCATGAGAATCATTCAGTCAGTTTATAGCTAGCTAATTAGCTAACTTTAACTAAATAGCTATACAGTATTATCATAAAATGCATCCTAACAGCTTCATTTTATTTTGCAGTAGACTAGTACTGTACTACTTACTTGTATCAGGCAGGTTGCATTTTTCTTTAATTGTTTAAATAACATCTTAAATGAAAAAAAAAATTGTATTTTTGAATTGATATTTGCTTATGATAAAATAAATTACTGTACCTGCTATGAAGGAAACAGCATTTTTGTTGCACTTGTTTGATACCTAGATTACTAACATAGGTTTCGCAGTCTTGCAAGTCCACCAAACCCCACCCAGGTTCGCCCACACAGCCTGCGAATGTATGTTTTGCATAAATCTCCATTCGTATGCCTCGGGTACCGCCCACATCTTTCGATGGTCAGCGACCATCAAAAGATGTGGTGCGTGCACTCATATAAAAGTGACTTTTAAGTCACTTACATATGCATGCATGCTGGCACGGATATAGTCGGGCAGCTGACATCCGGTGATGTCAGCTGCCTGCCCCCAGCACCAGCATCACCGCTTCTTTACTATGAGAACGCCCAGCATTCTCATCTGAACGCCCATGGAATGCTGGGCGCTCCCATATGGTAATGGGGCAGCCCGGTGCTCCCCGCCCTTCCCCAGCAACATATCCCACTTGCTCTAATATCGAAGCATTAGTGACATATATCCGTCAGCTGCTGGTGCTTCCCTTTGATAGAGCCCATCTCAAAAGTATACCCAAGTTTATTTTACCACATCCATATTTCTCATACATAACTCAGGTTCAGAGACCTACAGTAAGTAGATGTAAAAGCTTTAACTGAAATCCATTCCATTACCCAATAAAATAATTGGATTGATTCATTTATTTGCTACTTTTTTTTAAAGACTAACATGGTAACTAAAATGTAATTTTGAGGTTGTGATTAGAATTTTTAAAAGCTACATTTTTAGACAGAAAACACTAACGTTGGTATTCTGATGGTAATTGAAAATTCAAAAAAAATATATCTAATGTATATCATGGTATATCTATTCTGCGTAGGGAAATCACAGAATTTTTGCGATTTTCCTATGTAATTTATTCACTGCTCTCTCAGCCCTGGGCCATCGCATCGCATCTGCTGCAAAATCGCATGCGATCGCATGCGATTTTATAGGGTGTGGGATGCCATGACATTAGGTATTAATACTGTATTAGCTTCGGGCTCGGTGGCTCGCTGCGCTCGCCACACTATATAAAATAAACTCCACGCCGATGTGGATAGTGTGGTAATGAAAAAGTCTGAGGACGTGTTCCGCCGCTGCTCGGCACGCTTCGGGGTGGTGTGGATAGTGGGGGGGTGCGTTATATCTATTTTTGGGACATACAATCATATTATTGTATACCTAATGTCATGGCATTGCACACCCTATAAAATCACATGCCATCGCAATGCGATGCGATATAGTGGGGTACAATGAGGAAAAAGAATTACATGAAAATATTGCATCGCATCGCATGCCGCTATAATGGCCCATGCGATGCGATGCGATTTCCCCTACGGTGCCGTACATAGGAAATCTGGGTGCCGTTCTAGGAAACAAGTACCATTTTTTCCATTGTTGCATAAATATTAACACTATGATTTTTTTTATTTTTTTTTATATAGGAACGTCTCTTAATGAGCCTTTTACCTAGAAATGTTGCCATGGAAATGAAGGAAGATTTTCTGAAGCCACCTGAGAGAATTTTCCATAAGATTTACATTCAAAGACATGACAATGTTAGGTAAGACTGACATTTACGCGTAAAATATCTTAAAGTGGAAATTCTGCTTACAAATAAAGTGACATGTAGTGACATTCATATTCAAACACATAACAAATGTGACACTCTGATATAGTGTTTTTTTTATATATATATATATATATATATATATATATATATATATATATATATATTAGGTATAGGTGGTTGGCGCTGATCCGACTGGTGAATAACTTCACACAAGTGAGCCGCTGGTCCTCAATGAGAGGGGGGGCTGCCCTGTTAAAGATAATGGATGAGGGGTGTATGAGGCCTGCGCTTAGGGTGTGTGTTGGAACTGTGTCTTGTCAGAAATGAGTAATATGTGCTGCGAAAAAGCAGTGGATCCTACTGTATGCTTTGTAATAAATCAACAATGCATGTATGGGGATAACAACAGATTTATTGAAAAATCCCACTGAACAGTATAAAAGTGCTCTAAACACCATATACTGTACACATATGTAATTCAATACTGCAGGTAAAAATGGTGCATTGATATAGGTCAAGCACAATGAGAAATACAGTATGACTTAATGTGGAACTTGTGCTGACAGGCAGCACAATAGGGGTGGTGGGGTGGCTATAGCTGGGGGTATAGTCACAGTCACAGTTTTAGATACAGGTCGGTGGTGCGGGGGGCTGGCGTCCCGAACCCTCCCGCAGTGCACTGTAACCTGATTGCACTGATGGTGCTGCTTCCGTCCTTCCCGCTGGTCCTATCCCGCCGCTGGCTTGGTTGGCGCCGTGTCCGCTCAACCCGCCGGCTTCCACAGACTCTGCTGCAGGCGAGACTTCCGGGTGTGGGTCCCGCGAGAACCCGGCACCTAAGTCTCAGTGTGCAGCGAGTACTGTGCGCTCGACTCCCGGCCGGGAAGAGACTGATGGGCTGTGTTGTAGTGAGTGGAAGCAAGTCCTCCAACACGTTGCGACCCTAATGGGTCTTCTTCAGGGAGATATGCTTGTGGTCTGGCCCGTGGTGGTATTTAACCTCTGTCAGACCAGGTGATTCAGTCTGTGGTGGCCATTTTAGTTGGGGCCATTTTTCCCATAATGTAGTTAACCTATAGGGAATAGGGTTCCGTTTTATTAAATGGGAAACTCTCTGCTCAATTGAGCTGTTGGTAAGTGGATTGGTGGGTTGTCTGCTCAAATGAGCTGTAGGGTAGGGGTTATGCAATGAGTAAATTACGTGAAACAAGAGCTGTAGAATGTCCTTTAAAAAGAGGGTGTGTCCTATCTATGCTCAGATAAAGGTGAACAAGGCATGAAATTGCTGCAGTGCTAATGTAAGGTGGCAGAAATAAATGCTGTTAACCCTTAGGAATTACTAATTGACCTGATCTCGTTGTCCGCATTTAGCCCTCTGGGTATCACGGATCTCAGTGTGAAGATCCACTTGAGTTCTGCTTTATTTATGGTTTTAATGAAATCTCCTCCTCGCCAGTTCTTATGTACCAATTCAATCCCTATGATAGCTAGTCCTAAGGGATTGCTGTTATGGGTGTCCTTGAAGTGTTTGGAAAGGCTGTGGGTTTCTACTCCATTGGTGATGTTTCTTATGTGCTCAGCAGTCCTGATTTTTAATTTCCTTATCGTCCTCCCTATATACTGCAGACCACATGGGCAGCTTGCTAAGTATATTACGCCCATGTGGTTGCAGGTGATGTGGTTTTTAATTTTGAATTCCTCTTTGGTCACTAATGATGTAAAACTGACGGTTCCCTTTGTGGTGGTAGTGCGTCCTAGTTTACAGAGTTTGCATCTACCGCATTGGAAAAAACCTCTGTTTTTGTCAGTAGTCTCTAGGGATTTTATATGGTTATGGGTCAGTTTTTGTTTGAGATCGGATGATTTTTTATAGATCATCTTGGGTTTAGGTGGAAGAATATCTCCTAGAATTTCATCCTCTAGTAGGATGTGCCAGTGTTTCTGCATGATGTTATAGAACAATCTATTGTCGGTGTTATATTTTGTGATAAATGTTAATTTGAATTTTTCCTTGTCGTCCTTGGTTTTATTTTTGTATGTCAGTAAATGGTCTCTGTCTGCTGTCTCAGCTTTTTTGTAGGCCTCATTTATTATATTGCTGTCGTAACCTTTTTCTCTGAACTGTGTGCTCATAATGTCAGTTTGAGTCTAGTAGTCTGTGATCTGGGTGCAGTTTCGTCTTATTTTTTGTAATTGACTGATGGGGATGCTGGATAGCCAGTTTGGGTGGTGACCGCTAGTGGATAAAATGTAGCTGTTAACATCTAAAGGTTTTTGGTAAATTTTTGTGTTGATCTGGTTGTTTTTGAAGAATATGTTTATGTCAAGGAAGTTGACCTGTTTCTTGCTGTACTCAGTTGTGAAGTAGGGGTTATTCTGATTACTATTTATATGTTGCATGAATGTATTGAGGCTGCTTTCTGTCCCTCTCCAGATGAATATGACGTCATCGATGTATCTCCGCCACAGCACCAGATTCTCCCCTAGCTCGAAAATTGACCAGATGTTGTGGTCTTCCCAATGGCTCATAAAGAGATTGGCGTAGCTAGGGGCGAATCTAGTGCCCATGGCGGTGCCTGTGGTCTGTCTGTAGTATGTATCCCCGAACCACAGGTAGTTGTGCTCCAATATCTGATGAATACAATCCAATATGAAGTGTGCTTGATCGGTGGGTAGTGTAATGTCTTTTTTGAGATAGTGATCTACTGCTGCTATGCCTCGTTTGTGATTGATGATCGAATAGAGTGAAGTTACGTCACTGGTACAGATCCAGGATGTGTCCTCCCATTGTATGGTTTGCAGTGTTCTGATTATATCAGTGGTGTCCCTGATGTAGGATCTCTGGGTGTTTACGTAGGGTTGTACATGTTGTGTGAGTGACTGGATTCCTGATACTATGGGGCGGCCTGGGGGGTGTTCAGTTATGGACTTTAGGTAAGTAATAGAAAACAGGGATAACTGGATTAGGGTTATCAAGGAAAAGGTGTTCTTTTTCGGTAAGTATGCCTTTATCTCTACCTTCTTGTAGAAGGGTTCTCATCTCGTGTTGAAACATTGCTGTCAGGTTTGAGGTGAGTGGTTCGTATGTGTGTGGGTCTGATAGTATTCTCATGGCTTCCTGTGTGTAATCTCGAGTGTCTAGTATAACTATCCCCCCCCCCTTATCTGCTGGTTTGATTGTGATCTCTTTGTTATCCTTCAGCTCTTTAAGTGTCTCCAGTTCTTTTTTAGTCAAATTCATATGTGTTTAGGTCTTTTTATGTCAAGGTCTTCCAAATCATGTGTCACTAGTGTCCCAAATGTATCTACATATATATATATATATATATATAGTGGGTACAGACAGGCGGCACTCTCAGGATTTTCTTGTGAAAAAACGTGATTTTATTTCAAACACGATCCAACATGTTTCGGGTCTTGCCCGTCCTCAGGGATCCCTGAGGACGGGCAAGACCCGAAACATGTTGGATCGTGTTTGAAATAAAAATCACGTTTTTTCACAAGAAAATCCTGAGAGTGCCGTGTGTCTGTACCCACTATCTGCAAGGTCGTTTGACCCCATCGAGGAGGGCACCGGGTGATACTATAAAATTCAACCAGCGAGTGCCGGGCAACAAGATCCTTATATATATATATATATATATATATATATATATATATATATGTACACCAATTTCTGCAGTCCGGCGCTACTGTGTAATGTGGTCTGGTGCCCTCTTCTTGGATATGCAATATGAAAGAAAACTCAGCGTTACTCAGAGATTCAAAAATGATGAAGTGTATCCAAAAAAGGAAGATATGGCTGCATTTGGGGCCAACGTTTTTGGGGCCTTAAATAACCTGTTGTCAGGTACAGTATTCTCATTCAGAGCTAGTTACAGTGATTGCTTCTAAAGAGTTTGCAAGAAAATTTTAGTTTATGGGTCCCATCAGTTTTGTCCATGCCATTTTCATTTTAGATTGAAATGCTCTGTTGAACCAAAATCTGATTTATTGTCTGATTTCTATTAAGTATAAAATAATCAAGTTATTTTACACAATAAAATAGGATATGCAATATTTTAAAATGAATACAACCACATATAGTATCATCTGGTCATCTGGTGCAGAATTTACATTTATTTATATAATGGCATATATATATATATATATATATATATATATATATATATATATATATATATATATATATTATAATACTGTGGATGAAAGCATGACTTGATTTAAATAATTCTACTGTACTTGGATAAATGGTTGTTGTTAAAACCTGAGTGCTATGCGCGATGTGCCATAACACAAATTGCTGTTTTCAAAGTCAATGTGTATCTTACGCTTTGCTTCACAAACTCCCAGTTTCGGTTCCACCGTGGGAAACCTCCTGTGGGTCTTTAGGGTCATGTTTCTGAGCACATTTGGCACAGATGTAGGTGTGCTCTGGCACATCACCACCTCAAGATGCCTGGATGCAATTGGCCCGAGGTGCATGTATTATTTATTTATTTATTTACAGTTTCTTATATAGCGCAGCAGATTCCATTGCACTTTACAATAGTAGACAGTGATAAAACAAACTGGGTAACAACAGACAGACTTTGAGGTAAGAGGGCCTTGCTGCAAGCTTACAATCTATAGGGATATAGTAGGGAAACACAATGACAGGCATCAGTAATAGCATAGCAGTCCCACCAAGTTACAAGTCCAGAAGGGAAGCTAAATAATACATAAGTGCCTCAGAGGGTTATGCGTGTAGAACTTAAATATGATAGGCTTGCCTAAAGAGGTGAGTTTTCAGGGAACAATTGAAAGTTTGGAGGCTATTGGAGAGTCTTATTGTGCATGGAAGGGCATTCCATAGGATGGGAGATATCCTCAGAGCGGAGTGGTCGAGATGGGAGATATTTTGTGACAAGTAGAGAGATATATGCTGGTGCAGTGTGGTTAATAGCTTTATATGCAAGTAGAAGTGTTTTATATTGAATACGGTAAGATACAGGCAACCAATGAAGGGACTGGCAGAGCGGATCAGCAGACGATCAGCAGTGTCTTGCAAGGAGGATCAGCCTAGCAGCAGCATTTAAACTGGATTGCAGTGGTGAGAGTCTGTTCTTGGGAAGACCAGTTAGGAGACTCTTGCAATAATCAATGTGGGATATAATGAGTGCATGGATAAAAGATTTAGTAGTGTCTTGTGTGAGATAGGGTCGTATTTTGGATATGTTTTTTAGATGCATGTAGCAACAAGACAGGCAGGTATCAGCATCTACACACTGGGATTGCAGGCTGCTGGGATGTGAAGAGTGGCAATGGTAAGTGACTGCTGCATGGCATGTGAAGCTGTCTTAGGATAATCCCAAAATTGATGGGCCCCATAAACTAATATTTTCTTGCACACCGTATAAAAGCAATCACTGTAACCAGCTCTGAGAATACTGTACATATCAGCAGGTTGTGTTGCCCACTCTTACCGAGCAAACCACCTTTCTCTGGTTTGATGGCTGCCTGTGCATATTTCAGCTCTTCCCATAGATGTTTTATAGCAGTGGTGGGGAACCTCAGGCCCGGGGGCCGTATGCGGCCCGCGTAGCCGGTCTGAGTGGCTCGCCCACCCGTCCGGCGGCTTTTCCGGGAGTCAAGTACTGGGGAATTCCCGCAAGAGGTCGGTAGCTCTCGCGAGATTCCTCTTAATCAACAGCAGCCGGAGACTGTCAGTCCTATTCAGCGGCAGCCGCCGGAGCATGGGACGGCTGCAGCAGGACAATTTGTAAGAGAAATTTTTACATATGGCCCCTGAAGGATTTTTTCCCCATACAAACGGCCCTTGGCAAAAAAAAAAAAGGTTCCCCACCCCTGTTGTATAGGATCAGGGCTCATAGAAGGCCACTTCAGAATAGTCCAATGTTCTGTTCTTATCCATTCTTTGGTGTTTTTTACTGTTTGTTCTGTTTCATTTTTCTATTGCATGACCCACGCATTTACTAAGATACAATAGTAGTTCTCTTGAAGATGGGATGTTGCTATGGGCAACCAATCCGACTACTTCTTATTTATTTAACACCTTCTAAAAGATAATAGATAGTATCTGATTGGTTGCCCATATCAACATCACATCTGCAATAGAACTCTTATGATTCTCTTGATCATTTTGATAGTACATAGTGTACTGCACATATTCAATATATCCTGTGCCAGGAGCAGCACAGCAGCCCAAAAACATAATCAAGCCTCCTCCTTGTTTCATAATAGGCATGGTGTTCTTTTTCTATATAACTTTTTTATATCTGTGAATATAGAGCTAATGGGCTTGCCAGAGATGCCCATTTTTGACTACTTTGACAAAAATACATTCTACCAGAAGCATTGTGTCGATATTCATTTTGGAAAATTTACATTTGGATTTCTTTATTTTTCATTTTCTACATGAAGTCCCCCTGGGTCTGCTTCCACAGAGCCCACTGATCCCCAAAAGGCATCAGATAGTGTGATCAGACTTTGATATACTGTACAGGCGGGAATTTACAAAGATGGGACTTTTATTTCAAATGGGATGTTGCTATGGGCAACCAATCAAAATATACTTGTTATATTTTAGAACCTTCTAGAAGATAATAGATAGTATTTGATTGGTTGGCCATAGCAACTTCCCATGTGAACTAGGAACTCCCATCTTAGTAAATTCTCCCCACAGTATATTTTACCTTGGAGTTCAGCTTGTATGGCCATCTCTCCTCATGTACTTTTTCTACATACTGTACATAATACCTTATACATTCACATATACCTTTATCTGTGGGTTTGGCTCACTCCCTGCTCTTTTGGATGTACAGTAACGATTACTTCTGCTGCTATGTCTATAAACTTTATCTATTCATTCAATGTTCTGTACTGGGCGTTACTTTTTACTTGTGTATACTATTTGTATTTTTCCACTCTGTAAGGTGCAGCATACCCCTTTTTAGTGTTATATAAATAAAGGTCAATAATAATCATCATCATGCTGTGAAGGTTTTCTTAACCACTCATCTCTTCCCCGTACACACTTGGTGGCTTTCAAGCTGAAAGCAGCTTAGGAGTGTAAGCTGAGCTGCTTTCAGCTCAAAGTCGCCCAGTGTATATGGGGATTCAGTATGAAATCCCAGCGGTCTGGATCCCGGCGTTCAAAATCCCGATGCTGGAATCCCGACCGCCGAAATCCCAGCAAGGGGGGGACGTGGATTGCACCCCCTTGCGGGCTTGCTGTGCTCGCCACGCAGCGGGCCCGGTGCCTCGCTGCGCTCGGCACGCTAATTTATTCTCCCTCCAGGGGTGTCGTGGACACCCACGGAGGGAGAAAGTGTCGGGATTTCGGCGGTCGGGATTCTGAACGCCGGGATCCCGACCACCGGGATTTTAACTGCATCCCATATATGGGCCTTAAGAGTTCTAGGAGACTTATTGTACTGGCAAGGTTCAGGTGGCAAAGAGCAGTTTAAATAGGGAGTTATAGCAGTAAACTGGATGTGTGAGTCATGTGCAATATAGGGATGCCATGTATGTCTGGAATTGCTGCACCAGACCACATTCACATGAGAATCCTGACATGACTGGCTGACATGCGTAAAACAGTGAATCCTCAGTGATGAGTAGTATACAAGGCTTTTGTAGCCACTTTGTGGCAAAGTTAATGTGCTCCATGCAGAAGTGCTTGAAGAGAAGAGGAGGCCTCCTCCATTCAGTCCTTCTCCTCCCTCGCTGTAGCAGCACCGCACTGCACAGTGCAGTAGAGGCTGAGCACTCTACTCAGCCTCTACTGCGCATGCGCAGACCACACCAAAAAATTGTGCGGCAGCCAGTTTTTCTAAAATCCTGCCATTGATGCTGCCTTCATTGCCGGACTCCAGATGGCAAGTATTAAAAATGGGTGCAGTGTGTGCGGTGTAGGCCCCATGGGGCTCAGGGGCGTATATGCACCATGCACATTGCACCCATTATAAATACACCACTGGCTTCATGCTTAAGCATCGGTGCACCAGTTCCATGTGATTTTATGGTCAACCACTTAATGGTGTCCTATTGCCGTAGAAATCACTATAATGCTCAACTTTCCCAGAATATATACCTTTAAAGAAGTTCTAAATAATCTATTATCCTATCAGTCCTCTTCATACTTCAGTACTCTATCACTATGACGTCCCGCCTACTCTCTTTCCCAGTTCACCCTCTTTGTTACATCCTTCCATCTTTTTAGAATGTACAGCTGGGTACACACTAGATGACTTCTGTTGCTGCCAATATAGTTGACTATATCTGCAATACCGCGGGAGAACAGTATTCATACAATATTGTTTTGTGAGATCGGTCATTGACATAATCCACCAGCTACTCCGAACATGCAGTAGATGATATTGTAAGATTGAGCTGCAGGTATAGATGAATGGAAGCATATATCTACATATATATATAGTGGCAGATGCTCAATTAGTTTAGTAATACCATTGAGATGCATGAAAGGGAAAGGTAATACTGGGTAATTAAAAAATCCAGCTCACTGAATGGTATTAGCAACCAGTCTTAAACGCTACATGATAACAGAATATAGAGATATTGTTTACATATACTGTATTTGTGCAAATGTATGATTTAAGCCCCCAATGACCCACGCATCATTAATGATATTGACTGTAAACACTGGACGATATATATCTTCAATGATAGCGATATCGACTATATCATTAATAATATGTGTTGTCTAGTGTGTACCCAGCTTAAGACCTCAAAGGCAGGGCTTTATTCACTTATTCTCTCATAGCACACTCCCAGCCACCAGGGTAGATCTCTTAACTAGCATTGCACAACAATGACAGTGGTCCTGCTTGTCTGCTCACTTGTTGTGTACAAGATCAGTGATTTTACTTTTTTCTATTTTTATACTCAAATGAGCAATACTTGCTTTTACTAGCATTCTTTAACTTATCCTCACTTCCACTATTCATACAACGCTGCATTTGTTTGTATCATTTTTAATAGTTTTCCTAGGAATCTTAATATTGTATAGTTAGAACCTGTACAGTGCTGTGGACACCTTGCGGTAATCTATAATGTGACCACGCTGAACATCCAACTAGAATATGCTGTGCACTGGAGTCCATCCTAGAACTCTTAACGGCTAGCAGTGATAACATGCAGTGCAAATTGGCCAAACCCAATCATTGCACTATGAAGCGCTGGATAAAATGAAGGCGACAGCTTTGTTACTCTCCCTGACTGCTGTGAACACATTTCCTACACCCAGAACACCCTGTATACCTGGTATGGGATTCTCCAAGATCTGGATACCAATGGTGACAGGAGTGCATGCAGGTACATGTCCCTTACCAAATAGCGGGATCAGGGCAAGTTGCATAGAGACTCCTGCATAGTGTACTTGGGGCAGGCGTTAACTGGACTGCATTACTCTCCCAAATGGGGCTCAGCATACTATGCACCAATGCTGTGATGTGAGATAGAAGTGGAACAGGATATAGAAGAATCAAAGAGGTGGACTACAAAAGACCAGGAGAAAAAAACAGACTGAAGTATGCATTAAGTGGAAGCTAGGTGTGAGTATAATGAGAAGGAGGCTAAATAAATATGAAAGCAAACTGAAAAAAATAAGCACAATAAAGTATTAAAGGGGAATATTAGTTAAGAGAAGAACAAAAGTGGCAAGGATGAGAACAGAGATGATTCAAACATGAAAAACGAGGAGTATAAAGACAATGTAAAAGGCAAAAAGAAGGCAGATTGAAAATAATTAAATAATTCAGTAGACACCTATGGGAAATGGAGGAAGATGAGAAATAAGAGCAAGTTGATAGAAGGGGATAGAAAATTGGATGAAAGACAAGTAGAGAGATGGGAGGAACACTGGAGAGATGGGAAAAAGAGGGGAGAGAAAAAGGTAGAAGGGTAGATGAAGAACAAAGTGAGAGAGGGAAAAAAAAGCCTTGTGACAATGGGAAAATAGCTAGTGAGTAGACAAATTATTGGTCAAGAATACTAGTATATGCACTTCTGGTCAAAAGTTGTTGAACACTTAATTTATCAGTTCCTATTGTGGTGGTAAAGTTCTATTTACATATATATTATCCAGCAATTGTTTTTGATGATTATTTAAATAGTGTATTTGTGGGTTTTAGTGAATAGCACCATTAATTATCTCTCCAATGAAAATAATGTATACATGTGGGGTGGCAGATGCAATGAAGGTCAACTCAAATGGGTTGTGAATAAGATGAGAAATAAATTGTGTCACCACAAGAAAAATCAACATCCTAAATAAAAAGGCAACTACAGAGAACCGTATTCACACCGATTGGGCCATTACTAATATTGGATTTGAGATTCCATGGTTAATGCAGCTTAATATAATATAGTATCATTCATCCTGGTGCTGTGACGTTAAGTGACTGCATGCGTATTGAATATATTTATCAGATTCACTTTTTCTATGTGTCTTTTTCTGTAAGTGGTTCTCTGCCTGTTCCCTAATGTGTTCCCTACAGGTCATGTTTTGGGCATTTCTGTCTGTGGAAGCAAGTGGGACAATTTCTGACCCAGCAGAATAGGTTAAGTCAAATGTGCATAATTAAAGAAATAAACAAAAATGGACCTATAAATACTGGTTTATGCAATGTATTTTTCACTGATATTATTTTTCATTACTCATGGGATTGCCTTTTAATTATTAATTGTTATTCCTAACTTATATGTTTGCCATTTAACATATTGGTCAGTTTATATTACTTGTATTGGTATATTCTTCTAACTTTAAATAATTGTTTATAGCGAGGTTGGGGGTTTGTAGTAGGATGTTAAACAACCGGCTCATTTGCAGCCATTTCGAGTAGCCAAGCAAAACTGATCATCTTAGCCATGCCGTATGGACGCACCCAGGGAAAGAACTCTAGGGGCAAAAGTTAAATTTAAACTTTGATTTTTAAACAAACAATACAATTTGCAATTCTAAATTGACAATTCATCAGAAGCAGATAAATTATTCTTTAAAATGGTAAATCATTTATTGATTTTGGTTAAATATGAAGGGAGAAAAGGGATTGTCACCAAAAATCACCTTCTAGAAATAATATATACTGTACTGTATGATAACTAAACTCTACATATACATAAGCTCTATAACTCGTCATTTTATCCTTCCATTATTGGGGGTAAACACCAATTTATTGTGTTAACATGTATTTACAAGTAAATTAAGTTGTATAAGTGATTGCAAACTAGTGCTACAAGTGTCCCAGCTTCTGTTGATTCCTTATAAAAAACCTTGTATAAAAGCAGTGTTGCGACAGACTTTTATCACACCATCTGAAGCTTTATTTGGACAATATTGCACTGCAGGAATTATCATATTGCTGTCATAATGGGATGAAAAAGGCAACTAGCAAAAGAAGGCAAAAATACAATTATAATCCTTAAAAGTGTAGAATTTTCTTTGCACTTACATACATACATTTGTAAATGAAGCCAATTTGTCTGTGCGTACGGTTTCCTACAGCATTAGAAGGCACTTTGAAACACTGACAGGAAGAGGTCTGGCAGCCCCAACTGACTGAGAGTCAACAATTTTCTTTATGATAGATGGCTCCACAGGGCAAAAGCTTCACGCATGCACAGCTTAACACTAGTTGAAGTGAGCAAGTCTCATTTTCAATTGTGCAGATTTGGAGTTGCAAGTTTGACAGGTTTTGAGGAAACATGGAGAAATAAGAACCTAGGGGCTACAATGGACCATGAAGCAAGACCAATGGACTTCTGGAGACTGAAAAAATATTATATGGACTAATGAATCAAAATGTTAAATCTTTGGTACAAGAACTGGGCAGAAGATTAAAGGCAAACCAATTTACAACTGCACCATATTTGTTGGAAATTGTGCAACAGTGTTGGGAAAAATTTCTGACAGTCGGAATCCCGGATTTAGTGCCGTCCTTAGTTGCAATTTCAATAAATCAATATGCCTGCATAGATGCGCTTGCATCATCAACGACTTGCTATCTCATATGTAATGCCTACATCCTTTTACATAGATTGTTAATAAAATAGATAATTTTGCCATCATTACACTGAAGTGTTAAGCTGGGCCCACACTGGACGACATCTTAAATGATTTTGCCCTCGTCTGTACATGCAGTGACGGTGGAGGATATCGTTAGCAAGAATGAAGCACGACCCTTCCACCCACAATGGCTCATTGCGCAAGATGTCATTGGGTACAGACATTGTCCAGTCTGTACCCAGCTTTAACTACAATATACAGGTGTGACACAGAAATTGGAAACTTGACTTGTCTCAGTTCTAGCACTACTTGGAAGCATGTTGTTAGCAGTTGAATTCACCTTTTTAGTTTTTTGTTTGCTATGTACAGCGCTGCGGACACATTGTGGCGCCTTATAAATAAACCTACTACTACTACTACTACTACTACTACTACTACTAGTTATTTGATTGATTGTAATCCAGTCAGAGAAGAGCGTTTACAATGACTAGCATGCTAGCTTGGCTCATCCCTCCTATAAATAACATAGACTGAAAGTATTCCTATACAATTTTCTGGATAGCCTTAAGATCTAATTACAGTTAATGTGTTTATATCTAATCACGTAAGTAGTATAGATATCTATATAGCACAATTTTTACCACTCTAGTCAAGTTTTAACAAAACTTTAATTGAGTTACTACGTATGCATCCAGAAGACATGTAGGAGTTATAATACATGCCGTACTTACCTCACATTGCAAATCATCATGTAATGTGTCTGCATCTGGTTTACTTGGCACTTAACCTAAGGGTACATATTCAATTACTTTCATAGTATAGCTAAATAATAAACATCAGCTCTTATATTGCAACAGATGGTGAACAGATGGGTAGCTGTACAACCCCAGCCTACTTACTTGACTCATACACAATTTGTTACAGATTAATTGGCATTAAAGTTTCATTGCTTTAGTAATATTTTTATTTTATTTTGTTGTCCAATTGCAGTATATAGTTGTAACTTTTTCAAAGCACATTTCCAAAATAGCTCAATACTGGTAGGTTATACATTAACATTGATGGCTATAATAATTTGTATGTGACCTATAAAATTGAACAAAATATTAACAAGTATCAAACTTAAGACAATGTCTTTAGTATGGTCTATACTTTTTTGTTTTCAATGGTACCAAAAACCAAAGATTATTTACAGTATATAGATAGACCGTTCTTTGACAGTGTGATTGGGTACCATGCATCCTGTGTGTATTATATGTTCATGCTTAACCAACAACCATTTAAATACAATGAGATGAAAGCTACAGTTTATATCCATGGCCTATGATCACATGGACTTTGGAAGATATAGGGGGGGTATTCAATCCCTGTCGCTATTTCTGATAGGGGAAATAGCGGCGGCGGGCGCCTATCAAATGCTGTCTTGACCAACAGCATTGAAGAGGCAGATTGGCAGAACGTTCCCGATTTTTAAAGCTGTCTGGCCCGTTTTGCCAAGAAGCCGGATCTCAACAAGCCACGGCCGTGTACTGTGGACACGTCCCCCTTTTCGCCAATCGGCAGGTGGGACATTGAACCCCGCCTGTTGATTTGCGGTTGAGCAAAATAAAAACGGGCCCGGGTCATGGGTGTCGGGACATACCGACAATTGTGACCCTTGATTGAATACCTCCCTTAGAATGCTATACCAGGAGAAAATTGGATTGGTAGAGAATAACAGTAGATTTGTATATAATCTTAATTTTCTTTTTGGTTATCAAATCAAAGCAGTAATTTACATAACTATCGTTATTAAAATTTGGCATGCAGTCATATTGTCAACATTCAGAATTTTGACAGTATAACGTCAAATGGTTCAGATGGTCAACATTCAAAATGTTGACATATCTGTTTAAAATGTCGTCATACTCAGAATGTAACATGTTTACATTTGTATTGTGTGGGTTTTCGTTCCTCTGCACGACGGATAACCAATTGTCTGATTTTAAATGAACACTATAGTATACAAAGTACCAAATGTATACAGCAGGCGCCATTTTGTATTCAGTTCCCCTGGCCCCAGGAAAGACTGAGTCTTTATCTGGCGAAGTGGCTTATATACCTTTAAAGTGGGAGTTGGCTGCCAAATGTTAATTTGTCTAGAATTACCCATAATACTTTGCTTCTCTAAATGCTCATTCTATTGGAATGCCTAAATGTCTGCTGCTAAACCATATAAAATAATACCTACTAGATACTATTGCATGTAATGCCGATGACAGATCAGAGCAGCAGGATAAGCACCCCAAACATACTGTAGATCCAATGTCATTTAGAACTATCTTCAGAATTAGAACAAGAAGTCCTGGAAGAGATGATATGACCCCCACAGAGCCCTGACCTCAACATCAAGTCTGGGATTACATGAAGAGACAGAAGGAGTTTAACAAGATCTGTGGTTAGTTATCCAAGATGTTTAGAACAACCTCCCTTCCAAGTCTCTTCAAAATCCTTGAAGAATTGATGCTGTTTTTTTAGGCAAGGTGCGATCAAAAAAATATTAAATATTACACAAAAAAGCATGCATCATAAAATGTTTTAGTTTTGCACTTTTTGCACTGCATAAGACCATGAGAAGGTGCAGAGTCCTGCAGAAATATGAAAGTCTCATTATCACAAAAAGGGATCTCATACTGACAGTTTTAATTTTGAATCTAATACATCACTGATATATTTGCTGATGTTTAAAGGGCCCTCATCTTTTGCTTTCATACATCCCCGCAGCATAATCCTTATTGCATGCTTCACAGTAGACGTTGTGCACTCAGGTAACAAATCTTCTCCAATTCTTCATTCCAACACTACCAAATATGAATATTCTGTTCAATTGTTTTTCTAACCAATTAATTTGCTTTTAATCCCATGTTACTCTTTTCTGCTTTGAGAGATAAAAGTGGCTTTTTCTTTGGATATTTGGCATTTAATCCAAATATTGAAGTCTTTGTCAAAGAGTCCTGGTACTGATTTACAACACATTCATGTAAATATTTTTGAATTGCCTCAGATGATATTTCTCATTCTTCTATTACAGCATGGTTCTGCGAATCTTTGCCTACCTATACCAGTTTGGTTTTTAGTTGACAGAGGGGTAGATGTATGAAGCCATGATAACGGAGGAGAAGAGATTAAATACCTGGTACTTTATCACCGGCCAATCAACTCCCAACTGTTAAGTTACAGGCTGGATTTAAAAAGTGACTGTTATGAGCTGATTGGCCAGTGATAAAGTACCAAGCACTTTATCACTTCTCCTCCTTTATCACTGCTTCATACATCTAACCCCGAGTCTGTTGATACTTAGTCCACCTACTTTTCTTATAATTTCATTGAAAGTGTCTCCTTTTTCATGTAAAGTAATTATTTGTATCTCTTGCTAAGTGACCAGTCAATGCTTTTTACTTTGCTTGTCATTCTAAATAAAGTTACACAGCTTAATTTAAGAGATGAAAGTAAAAAAAAAAAAAGGGACCAGCAAATGTGAGCTTTCACCCTATTGAATCCATTTTGTGGCATCGCAGCACCTGATGGGCTCTTAGAACAATCACTTCTATTGGTCAATTTTGAGTTGAAGAAATCATCTTATCTTTATTTAGGTATAATTTTTTTTTGCAATAAAGATAATTCCTCAAGATTAACTGCATTTTCCAAAAGTTTTCCACAATTTTGGCCATTAGTGTGTGTATGTATATATAGACGACAAATGCATCAGACTTGATGACAATAGGAGTTATGTATTGAAATGGTGCTATTAAAACCATTTTCACTTATTACGAAGCTGTGGAGTGCCGTGCGTTTGTAATCCAAATTTTCTTCAGCACAGGCGCCCACCCAGTACTTGATTAAGTGGCTGTGCCAGACACCCCTGATTCCTTTTATATATATACGTATATAAATGAAAATGCACAGAGCATTGAAATGTTGAATACCTAAAAACAGAGTTGTGTTAGTTATTTTTGCCCTCCGAGTGCCTCTGTCTGGATCCTGTATGTGTGGCTGCAGTTGTGTTCATTTGCGTGCACTGGGGCAAACTGCTTGGGATTTGTGAATGGCTGGCTGAATGGACTGTATATTATATATGTATTATACTGTATATTATACTGATGTCAGTTTTGTAAATGGTAGGGACCACAGAAAACCCAATCTGTTTTCTTTTTGTAACATGGTTGTCTTCGTCTCCTTGAATATCCTTCAATTTTCTTTAACAGTCCATACATCAACGAAGTCTTGAAGAATATGACTCAACTTCAGAATAGTCTCTTGGCTTGTAAAACTCTACTTAAGATAATTTTACTCCAGGTTAACATTATGGGCGGTATTCAATGAGGCTTATTCGCCAGGTTTTTATGGCGATTTTGTGCTGTAAGGCGAATTTCTGACTAAAACGGTGAATCACCCTATTCAATGACCAGATAGCGAATACATTTCAAGTTTTTTTTCGCCATGATTCACCGAGTAGCAATCGCTATCTTTTTATGGTGAAGTGGAAGGTGAACTTTTAAAATAAAGTGTTTTGTTTTTTACAATTGGTGTCAAGAAATCTGGAATTTTATTCTGAGGAGGGGCGTGCTATTTTTATTCATGTGCTGTAAGCACATGAATATATATTTAATTTAAAAAGAAATATATATATATATATATTTTTTTACACAGACCAGCCTGTGCTGCCTGGCACCCAGGGAGCCCACCTCCCCCTCACAAACGTTCTGGGGCAGGCAGGGAGACTTCCATCTCCCTGCCTGCCACCATCCTCAGGCTCCCTGCGGCATCGCCGCAGGAGTTAAAATTTGCCGGTCAGGGGCAGCGAGCCCCTGACTCGTTGAATACTGGAGCCGGCGAGGCTCCGGAACGCGACGACCAGTGGCAGGATTCGCTGCACATCGCCAAAATCATCATTGAATACCGCCCTATGTAACTGTTCTATGCAGCACTCTTCTCTATCTTGTAGTAGCAAATGAAATCAAATCACCATACTTGTGATGCTTTTCCCTGATTAAAGTGTTCTCCACCATGATATCTTAATTGTGCATGTCCCCAGTGAATATATGTGTTTTATGAAATTATTACATTATTTATTTACATTATTATAGCAGTTAATATAATGGTTAATATATATGGTTAATATAATGGAAATAAGTCAATTTAAAAGCCATCTATTATTCTTTTTCCATTATATTAAATGAAAACATACAAAAGTAAAGTTGTTTTCATTACCAAAAAAAAATTGTAATATACATAGGATTTCACTTAAGATACTGGGCCAGATTCTCTAAGCTTCAAAAGTGATAAACTGGAGAGTGATAAACAGCCAGCCAATCAGTCTGACATTTTTCAAACACAGTCTGTGACAAGGCAGGTAGGTGCTGATTGGCTGACTGTTTATCACTCTTCAGTTTATCACTTTTGAAGCTTAGAGAATCTAGCCCACTGTCTTTTGATAGCATTTTATATGGGGTTTATCGCGGGCTGATTTGTTAATATTATTATTGGCAGTGGTACAATAATTAGAGTTTATCACTGTAAAAATGGGATTCTGTTACCAGTGGATTTTTCCTTTTGTAGATTAACAATGCACAGTTTTATAGTATACATATTTATTAAAAAGTGTGATATTTTTGTTAAACTTTTATTTTATTGTATCTTTAATCATCCTGTTTATGATTGTTTGAGCAATGCAGCATAGTTTGGTAAGGAGAGTGAGCTTAATGGCAGGAATCTATAAGTGGCACACAATTTAAACAATGTCATTTCTAACATTTATTATTTTTTTTATTGCAGCATTTT
The DNA here is from genome assembly GCF_055691185.1 of Crinia signifera. Classification (NCBI taxonomy): domain Eukaryota; kingdom Metazoa; phylum Chordata; class Amphibia; order Anura; family Myobatrachidae; genus Crinia; species Crinia signifera. Next base: position 154,737,534 of record NC_139221.1, read on the forward strand.
ATTTGCAGACATAGTTGGTTTCACAAGCTTGGCATCCCAGTGCACAGCACAAGAACTGGTTAAGCTGTTAAATGAACTATTTGGAAAGTTTGATGAACTGGCAACAGTAAGATTCAGTTTTCTTTTATTTGCAAAGCTTTGGACAAATGTTATGATGATAAATATGTATTCTAAAAAATAATAATATATGTATTAGTGTGTGTGTGTGTTTGTGTGAGTTTGTGTGTGTGGGTGTGTGTGTGTGTGTGTGTGTGTGTGTGTGTGTGTGTGTGTGTGGAAAATCTATGAGTCAGCTCCAGTTTAGAAGTGTAATAGCCACATTAATCCACAACTAGAATATATAAATCACTTATGCTCCTTCAGTTCCCCTAAGGCTTCCCCTCATGCCATCAGAACCTGATACTTTGCTGTCTCCAATGCTCCCAATACATACTATTCCACGTTGCCCCCAATACATAGTATGCAGCAGTTGTATGCCACAGCAGTGCCACCAATATAAACTATGCCGCGCCACAGTTCCCCAATACATAGTATACAACTATACAAGCATCTGATAAATTTGTAGCTGGGCATGATCTATCATTGATTGATGGAGCTGGTCTAATTCAGTAGCCCTGGCCTTCCCTGTACTTACTGTTGTTGGCAAGTGTACATTTATGCTCTGCAGAGCATAATGAGAGCCCTTACATTAGCAGCTAGTTCCCAATCTGTGGATGTAGCTTTGGACCACGTTAACGATGAAACCTACCATGAGACCCGCAACAGCGGTTGCAGCAGCAAGGTGGGGGGAACACCAATTTGACTATCCACGCCACCATCTCTTCCTTCTAGAAGAGGGTGGAGAACGAAGTGAAGCAGGCAAGAAGCATGGCAGCTAAGCAAGCACGCGAGGGTAAACTATCGATCCCATTGGAAACTTTCATGCTCCCACTGCCGTCCTGGCTCATATGGTATGTCCCGTCAGCAGAAATATCTGCATGGATTCTTTTACCAACCCTTGCAGCATGAACATCCTGGAAAACATTACAGGAGCCCTCCTCTCTGCACTGCAAGCCTCCGTGGCTACACGCTGCCTAGAAACCGACTTCATTGACCATTTTTGGAAGCTTAATGTTGTCTGCTCTGATCATGGATCTGGGAGCTAACCTCACTTGTGATAGAAGAATGGAGGCAGTAAGCTTGGGACAGCATCTAAGCAGTGCTAAAGCGTTGATGAGAGCTTCCAGGTCCACCTCTAATCACTGAGGTTGGTCCGGTACTTGTTTCCTAGCACGGCCACAATTGCGGGCATCGTGTGTCATTTTTAGTGGTATACGACGCGACCGACGCGATGCCCCCAATTTTCCCATTGAAATGCATTGAAAATAGTCAAAATCGCGTTGGTCGCGTCGTATGCGGCTAAAAAAGCCTTAAATGGTCCAGGAAACAATGTTAAATGGCTCAATGTACCCGCGATGCCCCCGATTTCTCATAGGGAACAATGTTAAATACCTCAATTTCACCAAATCATCATAGGGAACAATGGTAAATGGGCCAGAAAGCCCCAGAAACACCCCAGAACAGTGAAATGTCCCCCCAAAAGTACTTTACGCCACCCCACGATCAACGCAAACCCGAAGCGTGGCGAGCGCAGCGAGCCCGCGAGGGGCGGCGGTACGCGTCCTCCGACCTTTTCATACCCCCACTATCCACGTCGGCGTGGAGTTGAGAATAGAATAGTGTGGCGAGCGTAGCGAGCCACCGAGCCCGAATCGTGGCGAGCGCAGCGAGCCCCGCGAGGGGACGCGGATACCTTCACAGGTAAACGCGTCCCTTCGCGGGCTTCACAGGTATCCGCGTCCCCTCGCGGGGCTCGCCACGCTTCGGGCTCGCCACACTATTCTATTCTCAACTCCACGCCGACATGGATAGTGGGGGTATGAAAAGGTCGGAGGACACGTACCGCCGCCGCTCGCCACGCTTCGGGTTCGCGTTGATCGTGGGGTGGCGTAAAATACTTTTGGGGGGACATTTCACTGTTCAGGGGTGTTTTGGGGGGTTTATGGCCCATTTAACATTGTTCCCTATGATGATTTGGGTAAATTGACCCATTTAACATTGTTTCCTATGGGAAATCGGGGGCATCGCGGCTAAATTGAGGCATTTAACATTGTTCCCTATGGGGAAATCGCGGGCATCGCGTCGCAACCATCGCACCCGATTTTTTAGTGCTTGCGATGGCCGCAATGCCCCCGATTTTTCCTCACAATGCCCACGATCATGATCGTTGTGGCCGTGCTAGGAAACAAGTACCGTTGGTCCTCTTTTGCTTGACTACCCTTGGATGCGGTGGAGTCATGCAGTGTGGAGTGGACAGGACAGGCTGGTAAATATTATTATTATTGTTATCTATAATTGCCCCCACATAATAATTGACACATTTTTTAAAAAGTGTGTGGGTCATCTATTCTTGCATATTGTGGACAAGGTTAAAACGCACCTTTACAATCTGAGGACTACACTACAATAACTTAATTGCAATTTTTCTCCTTAAATATCATGATACATACATAGAATTAACATTAATTACATAACGCATAATCACATAACACTCAGACAGTCACTAATATTGTGCAAATTATTTCATTAACCCCTTCCCGACATATGACGTACATTTACGTCATATGTCGGTTGCGGGGGAATCAAGCCAGCTCACGGAGTGAGCTGGCTTGAAAGAGAGCAGGTAATGGCTGTATATTACAGCCAGGTACCTGCTCTCACGGCCACGAGCGGCGAGTTCACCGATCGTGGCCGTTTAACCCTTTAAGCACCGCGGGCAAAGCGCCCGCAGTGCTTAAATAGCTGATCGGAGGGGGGGCGCCCCCCTCCGGTGCAGATCGGGGCCCCCCGCGGCGAGATCGGAGGGTGCCGATCGGTTGCCATGGCAGCCAGGGGTCTAATGTAGACCCCTGTGCTGGCCGTGTCAGCATTCCTATTACATCCTGCCTGAGGCAGGATGTAATAGGAAGTGCTGAAAATCACTATGTTCAGCCATAGAGCTCTATGGCTGAACCTAGTACAGGCGATCGCGCCCCCTAGTGGTCAAGTACACTAGGGGGCCTTGTAGTAAAAGTAAAAAAAAAAAAAAAAATAAGTTTAAAAATTAAAAAAAAATAAAAAAATATTAAAAGTTCAAATCACCCCCCTTTCCCCATTTCACAAATAAAAATAAATAAAAAATAAAAAAAATAAACATATTTGGTATCGCCGCGTTCCTAAAAGTCCGATCTATTAAAATATAACATTAGTTATCCCGCACGGTTAAAGGCGTAAACGGAAAATAATTCCCAACGCCAAAACTACGTTTTTTGGTCGCATCGCCTACCCAAAAAAAAATAACTAAAAGAGATCAGAAAGTCGCCCATATCCCATAATGGTATCAATTAAAAAGTACACTTCAGCCCGCAAAAAATGAGCCCTCACCCAGGTCCGTAGGTGGAAAAATAAAAAAAGTTATAAGCCGCAGAACATGGCGACGCGACGCAAATTAGAAAAACCGTAAAATTTTCTATTTTTTTTTTTAGTGGTAAACCGTAACGAAAACTATATAAGTTTGGTATCACCGGAATCGTAACGACCCATAGAATAAAGATAACCCATCATTTTAAACGAACTATGAACTCCGAAAAAAACGTAACCAGCGCAAAATTGTGGAATTGCGTTTTTTTTCTTTTTTACCCCACATTGAATTGTTTCCTGATTCCCCAGAATATTATACGGTATAGTAAATGGTACCATTAAAATGTACAACTTGTCCCGCAAAAAAAAGCCCTCATGTGTCTATATAGCCGGAAAATTAAAAAAGTTACGCTTATTTGAACGCGAGGAGGAAAAAAAAAAAAAATTAACAAAAAAGGCCTCGTCGGGAAGGGGTTAATTTCACTTGTAAAGCAAACTCAGTTTCTTTTAAGTCATTGTGCAGATATTACCTAGAGGAGACTGTATTAGCTGTAGTCAATATTCCACTTTAATATATACACTGTATATATATATATATATATATATATATATATATAACAAAAAGATGCAGCACTCCACGGCAGTAAAGCAGTAAAAAAGCTTTAATTTCCAAACAACGTTTCAATATCAATTCGATATTATCATCAGGTTCAAAGCCTTTGAACCTGATGATAATATCGAATTGATATTGAAACGTTGTTTGGAAATTAAAGCTTTTTTACTGCTTTACTGCCGTGGAGTGCTGCATCTTTTTGTTCTATCTACATCCCTTGCTGTGCGGGCACCCAGGCTGAAACATACACGGAGGTTGTGCCTGGCATCTTGGTATATATATATATATATATATATATATATATATATATATATATATATATATATATATATATAGTCCAGGCACTCAGCAGAGAAGACAAAGACTTGGGTGCACCTCAATCCAGGAAGGATGGGTATATACAAAACGTACGAGGTCACTCACAAGATTTGAAATGCTGCACGGCGGCAGACTTGCAATAAAACAAACAATTGACACAAGGCTGTGTGAGTCAACGTTTCGGGCTGGTAACCCTTTATCAAGATAAACCCTTTGTCTTGATAAAGGGTTACCAGCCCGAAACGTTGACTCACACAGCCTTGTGTCAATTGTTTGTTTTATTGCAAGTCTGCCGCCGTGCAGCATTTCAAATCTTGTGAGTGACCTCGTACGTTTTGTATATATATATATATATATATATATATATATATATATATATGTTGCTGTGCGAGCCGGCACTCCTCAATCACATAAAGAGATTACCCCGGGTGCCATCCACAATTGGTGAATAGAGTAAGAAACTGGCGTCACTCCAAGGGATTTTTCAAACGTAGTTTATGCAGTAAAAAGTCGACATTAGCATGTCAATGCGGTCGACGTTTCAATGGCACTTAGCCATTTTCCTCAGGACATGACATGCAGACCATAATTATGGTCTGCATGTCATGTCCTGAGGAAAATGGCTAAGTGCCATTGAAACGTCGACCGCATTGACATGCTAATGTCGACTTTTTACTGCATAAACTACGTTTGAAAAATCCCTTGGAGTGACGCCAGTTTCTTACTCTATATATATATATATATATATATATATATATATATATATATATATATATATATATATATATATATATGAGAACTTGAGGAATCCGCACAGCTTGCAGGGATTATTTCGGGTGCCAGGTCAACACAATAATATAAGAAAACTGTGTATCCAAAGATACATAGAAGACAGCACTCCTTGGTCCTTTGTAAATTCCAGTGTAGCACAATTTATTCATAAAGTTAAGCATCAGACTTATATGCAAAATATGGCAATCTAATGCCTTTAGTAATAGTGGGGGTCACAAGCATATTCACCCATCCTTGCAGTTAATGACACAAGCAGTCGGCAGTCGACGGTTCCGTTTCGGCTGGAAGCCTTTCTCACAGACTGACCCAAACATACTAACACTCAAACTGTGTTAAATAGCCACCACCACCTCTATCAATTAGCTCACACAGGTGTTGTGTGTCGCACATCAACCAATCATAGCTAGACAGCCCAGCCGCACCTTTGCCCGGAACTCCATATAAGGAGACTGATTTAATGAGTCCTCAGTGTGCGTGCCGCTCCCCCACTCACGTGGGTCTCATCTACCAATGTCTGGCTTACCATTCACACGCTCTCCTACGGCGTGTGTGCATTCGGGGCCGGGAGACGGAGGTGGAACGCAGCGCATCGCGCAACGTCACCCTCGTCATCACGCAGTGCCGGGGACGTCAGATCCATACAGGGTAGCCGGTGTCCCACGTCATCACCTGGCGCGGACCCGGCTAAACTCCAGGGGTTTGCGCGGCATTTCACCTCCGTCTCCGGCCCCAAATGCACACACGCCGTAGGAGAGCGTGTGAATGGTAAGCAAGACATTGGTAGATGAGACCCACGTGAGTGGGGGAGCGGCACGCACACTGAGGACTCATTAAATCAGTATTCTTATATGGAGTTCCGGGCAAAGGTGCGGCTGGGCTGTCTAGCTATGATTGGTTGATGTGCGACACACAACAGCTGTGTGAGCTAATTGATAGAGGTGGTGGTGGCTATTTAACACAGTTTGAGTGTTAATATGTTTGGGTCAGTCTGTGAGAAAGGCTTCCAGCCGAAACGGAACCGTCGACTGCCGACTGCTTGTGTCATTAACTGCAAGGATGGGTGAATATGCTTGTGACCCCCACTATTACTAAAGGCATAAGATTGCCATATTTTGCATATAAGTCTGATGCTCAACTTTATGAATAAATTGTGCTACACTGGACTTTAAAAAGGACCAAGGAGTGCTGTCTTCTATGTATCTTTGGATACACAGTTTTCTTATTTATATATATATATATATATATATATACTAGGTGATTCATCGCGCCCTACGGGCGCTCTTCACACCGTCGTAAGGGGCTGCGCCCCCTTAATTTGTGAACGTTTGTATATGAGAAATATGGTTAGAATTGTATGAAAGATGCCCTGTATTGCAACTTAGGTGTCCGCGAATCGCGGGAGGGGGGGTCGCGGAGGGTCCCGCGAATTGCAGGAGGGGGGGTCGCGGGGGGGTGCCGCGAATTGCAGGAGGGGGGGTTGTGGGGGGGTGGATGCTGCGAATCGCGGGAGGGGAGGGATTGCAGAGAATCGCGGGAGGGGGGTTACGGGGGCGGGGGTTGCGGCGAATCATGGTAGGGGGGGTCGCGGGGGTGTGCCGTGAATCACGGGAGGGGGGGTCACGGGGTGGGGTGCCGAGAATCGCGGGGGGGGTGTGTGTGTGCCGTGAATCGCGGGAGTGGGGGTTGCGGGGGGGGGGGAGTGTGACGCGAATCGCCACAAGAAAAAATCAACACAGAAAGGTCAACACATGTAAATGTTGACATAAGTGTGGCACTTCATTGGTGTCCATGTCGACACATGAGAATGAATATGAAAATATTCAAAAAATGAAAAAAAAACCTTCAAAAACTCATGTCAACCTTTTTCATTGTCGACCATAGCCATGTCAGTGTTTTCCATGTGCAATTTAATTCTGGAGCTGCCGCGAATCACGGGGGGTGCCGCGAATTGCGGGAGGGGGGGGGGGTCGCGGGGTTGGGTGCCGCGAATCACGGGAGGGCGGGGTTCACAGGGGTTCCGGTGGGGGGTTGCCGCGAATTGCGGGAGGTGGGGGGTCACGGGGGGTGCCGCGAATCGCGGGAGGGGGGGTTGCGGGGGGGTGTGACGCGAATCGCCACAAGAAAAAATCAACACAGAAAGGTCAACACATGTAAATGTTGACATAAGTGTGCCACTTCATTGACACATGACAATGAATATGAAAACATTCAAAAAATGAAATAAATCTTCAAAAACTCATGTCAACCTTTTTCATTGTCGACCATAGCCGTGCCAGTGTTTTGCATGTGCCATTTAATCCTGGGGCTGCCGCGAATCGCGGGGGGTGCCGCGATTTGCGGGAGGGGGGGTCGCGGGGGTGGGTGCCGCGAATCGCGGGAGGGCAGGGTTCACAGTGGTTCCGGTGGGGGGTTGCCGCGAATTGCGGGAGGGGGGGGGGCGGGGGGTGCCGCGAATCGCGGGAGGGGGGGTTGCAGGGGGGTGTGACGCGAATCGCCACAAGAAAAAATCAACACAGAAAGGTCAACACATGTAAATGTTGACATAAGTGTGCCACTTCATTGGTGTCCATGTCGACACATGACAATGAATATGAAAAAATTAAAAAAATTAAAAATAAATCTTCAAAAACTCATGTCAACCTTTTTCATTGTCGACCATAGCCATGTCAGTGTTTTGCATGTGCCATTTAATCCTGGGGCTGCTGCGAATTGCGGGGGGGGGGGGGTGCCGCGAATCGCGGGAGGGGGGTCGCAGGGGGGGTGCCGCCAATCGTGCAAGGGGGGGTCGCGGGGGGGGGTTCTTTTTGCCGCGAATCGCGGGAGGGAGGTCGCGGGGGGGGGGTGTTTTTTCCGCAAATCGGGGGGGGGGGTGTCACGGGGGAGGGTTTGCCGCGATTCGCGGGAGGGGGGGGTCGCGGGGTGGTGGTTATGCCGCGAATTGCGGGAGGGGTCGTGGGGGGTTTCTTTTTGCAGCGAATCGCGGGAGGGGGGGTCGCAGGGGTGTTTTTGCTGTGAATCGCGGTATGGGGGGTTCGCGGGGGAGCGGGTGTTTTTGCCGCGAATCGCGGGAGGGGGGGGGCGCGCGGGGGGGGGAGGTTTTGCCGAAAATCGCGGGAGGGGGGCGCTCACCTGGTGGCTGTGGAGTAGCAGTGCTGGGCAACATGGGAAGGCAGTGGGTGTCTGGCACTGTCTGTGGGCTCACTGGGCTGGTTCTCTGTCACATACCTCCCAACATGACCCTCTCCAGGAGGGACACAATGCTCTGTTTCTAGACTTCCCCTTAATGTATGATTGCCATCACCTGTTTTAAACAGGTTAATTTCTCAGAAAGGTGTTCAGCACAGATGAAGGCAATCACACATTAAGAGGAAAGTCCAGGAACAGAGCGTTATAGACACAGACACCCACTTTGAGTGACAGATGTAGCCAAATATATAGGAGATATATATATATATATATATATATATATATATATATATATATATATATATGAGGAATAAGCACTTCTGCAGTCAGAGCCCCCAGCCTGCGCTATTTTTGACCTCCCCACAATAAGCAGTATCTCACTGCAAGAGATGATCCTAGCGGATTTGCACACTAGTCGGTGTAAGCTTGTTTCCCCAGCTGGGGAAGGGAGGGAGGAGGGAGAATGCAGCTGCTGCCTGGATATACACAATGTGTGAGAACTGCCTTTGCAACCTACTGTAGGTTCACACCTGTATATGTTGCAACATTAACGCAGTGATCAGCATAAATCAATTACAATAATTGTATTATATATATATATATATATGCAGAGTATAGGATAGGAAAGATGGGGTGCTTCATAGTGCATTAAAAGAATATTTTTTATTGGACGACCATTATAGAAATGGATCTGTAGTAGGATAAAATTGTTTCTTGTACCAAGGTAATAAACTAGGTGGGCTTCGAACCACATTGTGTATCAGCAATTTTACCAGGCAAACAGCTCCACACAAAACCCTCGCCTAGGCATGCTGTCAGAATTAATGAGTGTGGCTCTATCTGTATCATTACACACACACAATCCACTTCTTATGTGATAAAAATAGGTCTTTGAATGTTGTACACTAGTGAATGGGATTATAACTTATGCATATATGTTTAAGAATACTCTAATGGATAATATTGCAAATACATAAAAAATAAAAAAATACTGAGGACTGGATGGGAATCAATCAGGTAATCTTGTGCATACTGTGATGTTGCTTTTACCCACTAAGCCATTTTAGATTTATTTTTGATTTTACTGTTTTCCAGCAAATACAACAACAGGGGTTAAAATGTGCACAAACAGTCCTCAAAAGTAAATTGCTGCCGCTCCCTCCAATATATGGTGAAACCTGTTTCAGAGGTATTAAATGAGGACAGACACTGCATGCTAGTTTCAAGTAGCCACGTTAAACAAGAACAACAGTAACAGGAAACCGCACCCCCAACTCCCATGACAATGCTAGGTGTGGCCAAATGCATAAGATTGACATTACACAAACCTTTCCCTTTTTTAAATATACTTAAGGTATAACATAACTGACAATGCTAACAATGTCCTTTATTAGTTGTTTCTTTAGCTATAAATCAAGTATGTCAGGTGGCCGTTCTATGTCCTCATTGTCCCCATCATCTGGTAGAATGACCTGTGGCCTTTCAAATTCTTGATTTGCCATTGGCGCAGCCGGCTCCATAATTAGACCAGGAACGGAATGCTCTACAGCAGGCATGTCCAACGTTGGCCCTCCAGATGTTATGAAACTACACATCCCAGCATGCATTGCCACAGTTTTGCTAATAGAGAATGCTAAAACTATTGCAAAGCATGCTGGGATGTGTAGTTTCAAATCATCTGGAGGGCCAACGTTGGACATGCCTGCTCTACAGTGTCCTGTAGAATTGGCAGCTCAGCTACTTGCAATCCCACATGATTGCATCTGTACAAATTACTTTCCACATCCACAAGATATGAGCACGATGCAACTTTGCACACACAGGTACCACATCTCCAATGGCCTCTGCGATCTCCAGGAAGTGACTCCATATGAATTGGCTCCATATGAATTGGCTCACCAATAGCAAGTTCAAGTAACACCTTAGAGAGGTGAGGCATAAATTTGGCTAAATAGAACAGCCATATCATCCTAACTGCACTCTGCAGGCATGCCACCAGCGTTCAAGATAACCTGTGTGAGACTTAGCATGTACTTTAATCTTTAACTGCTCAAAGTCTGAGCAGTAAAATATAAACTACAAATCCCATGATGCCACTGTGCCTGCTTCTCTCTGTCCTGCCGGGTGCCTCTGACAGCTGCTAAATCCTGGCAGCGTCCTCCACACTGTACTAGCTCTGTAAGTGCCGCAACTGGGTGGGGGAGGGAGCAGGAGAGCGGGCAAACAGGGCGGGGGGAGCCGGCTGCACACTGCTCCGGTATCCTTTGATCTCTCTGCGCCCGGAGCTTGGGCTCCGCCCTCCCTAAGCCCCTGAACATATCCTCCAATGTCGGCATAATGTAATGAGACCTCTGCAGTGCTTGATTTAAAAATTTAGGATCCATACAGATTGTTAGCTTGTCAGGCTTTGCCACAATGACCATACTGCTAATCCAGTCAGTTGGTTCAGTCACAGGTGCAATATGCCCATCTACTTCATACTGATCTAGTAAAGCTTTTACTCTTGGCTTAAGGGCTATAGGCACATTGCATGGGGCACATTGGAATGGTGGAACACTTGGATCAAGTTCAAAATGTACTTCCCCAGGAACAGATTTCACTGGTCCCTTGAACACATCATCATAGGCATCTGACATTGGTGTTACCAATCACTTTGCTAAAGTGTGTCTGTCAAGCAACTACCTCAATGGTCGACAAGTCATGTTCCATCTTATGTAGCTCAGCAGGAATAGTAAACTGCATCAACCCCAAGCGCTCACACGTGGAACCTGATAATAATGGTTTCTGATTGGCCTCCACAATTTCAAAAGTAAGTATGTGGTTACGTCCACTAACAACACATTCTGTTCTGAACCGTCCCAATGATCTCATCAGCTCTCCAGAATACAGCTTCAGTTTAGTGTCACTTGGCAGTAATGGAACTCTAGGAGCCAATTGCATCTTATCTTCCAGACTCATAACATCACATGTTGCCCCTGAGTCTAACTGCCCCTGAGTCTAACTTAATAGTCAGATGTGCAAACCACTTCTGGCCTGCTGATCTTACAGTCCCAATGCATTCTGTTGTGTAAATGCCCTCAGCAGTCTGTGTCTCAGCTCCATGTGTGTCTTCTACTGTGTGCACTCTTCCTGCTTTATTCCAGCGCTTGCTTGACAGACACACTTTAGCAAAGTGATTGGTAACACCGCATGAGCTGCAGGTTTTCCCAAATGCTGGAAACTGCTCTTTCCCTTGCCTGAGTCTATTACTTTACGTATAAGTTCATCTTTTATTGTGCCATACTCACACGTTGCTGCCTTTTCTCTCAGCCGGGTAACAAACTTATCAATTAAAATATACCTTTCATAAATCACATTTTTTGCAGGCTTAAAGTATTCTTCAAATGCATCCAGGATTGCCTTTACATCTGTTTTCTGCACTGCAGTAAGATTCAGGTTGTGCTTATAAACATGGCGACACTCACTGCCCATCACTCTCCTCAGTGTGGCTGCTTGCACCTGAGCTGATTTATCAGTAAGGCCTGTGGCTAAAGAAAAGTCCTCAAACTCCCAATTAGTGCACAAATTGCCACTCATCTGCATCCCATCAGGTGGAGGAATGTTGTTAGTAGATGCCATGTTGCTGAGCTTCCACTCCAGAGAAGGCAGAGAAGTTTAACACAATGATGAATCAATCCACTTGATATCTATGCAATCCTTATCCTTGTCTTGTCTCTGCAGCACACCACCCAACTTGTGTAGAGATGAAGGAGGGACAGAGGGATATGCGCCGTAGGCGGGTCACAAATTCCGAGGGGCGTGACCTAATTGAAGGGGGCATGGCCTATACTTGCACCCCTTGGCTGCGGGAATAGACGCTGTGCGTGCACACAGCGTTTATTCACTGCTGCTCAGCAGCCAACTGGGGGGATTCCCAACAGCCCCCCCCCCCTCGCTGCGGGACACTGCCTGCTGTGGGAGGGACACGCTAATTTCCCAGAAAACCAGTACATTCCCGCGGTAATCGGGAATGTTGGGAGGTATGATGCAGGTTTTCTGATACTACTTTTTTGGGGTAAACCCCCTTGTGATAGGCGCTAATAAAAAAATATATTATTTAAAATTTCCATATAGTTTTATTCAAACCAGGGCCGAAACTAGGTGTTTCGGTGCCTGGGTCGGCAGTCATTTGGTCGCCCCCCCCCCCCCCCCCAAAAAAAAAACAAAAAAAAAAGACTGCCTTGGGGTCAGGCAGCGGGGGTCCGGGGACTGGAAAAGGTTAACTCTGGCTCCTAGCGCTGCCGGGCGGTTGGCGGGAGGCAGATTTTGAAAAGACTTGCCGGACGCTGATTGGCTGAATTCAGCCAATCAGCGTCCGGCAAGTCTTTTCAAAATCATCAACGCTTGCCGCCGCCAGGCAAAGAGCGAGCGGCTGTGTATGTGAAAGCCGCCAGGCAAATAGCGAGCGGCTGTGTATGTGAAAGCTGCCGCTACACCAGTCCCTGGACCCCCGCTGCCAACATACCTGTGTGTAGCGTCCAGGGGTCCAGGGACTGGTGTAGCGGCAGCCTTCAGTCACTCCGTCTCCTAGCGCTATCTGCCTGGCGGCGGGAAGCGCTGATGACTTCGAAAAGACTTGCCGGACGCTGATTGGCTGAATTCAGCCAATCAGCGTCCGGCAAGTCTTTTCAAAACCTGCTTCCCGCCCACCGTCCAGCAGTGCTAGGAGCCGGAGTTAACCCACCAGTCCCCGGGACCCCGTTAGGACCTGGCGTTAACCCACCAGTCCCCGGACCCCCGCTGCTCATCCCAGGGACCACGCTGCCGGGTCACCACACTAGCGCCCCCACCCTCCAGCGCCCGGTGCGAGTGACCCCCTAGCCCCCCCTAGTTACGGCCCTGTTCAAACAAATTTTAATTGATATAGCAGCAGGCAAATAGTGTGACTGTGAAGTCACACCTAATTAAGGTGTTGGATACACTATAAGTGCAACCACGCCTATATTCCCAAATATTTTTTGTAAAAGAAAGACTGCGCTTATATAATACAGGTGCATGTAGGTCTGAATTACCACTAAACACTTGCTTGTAAACAAATATATTTATTAAAAAGTATTAAATTCCTATAAATTTATTTCCACAGTCAAAAATACATACACATTCAATAAACGGTAGCCACCTATATTGTGTAAAATTATTAATAAAACATAATTGCTACTAATTGAAGAAGCTTTTGTTTGGCTTGTACAGCTCTAATTTTCAAATTGCAATAAACTCTTTCCAAGAGGGACAATGCATGCCAGTTAGATAATGTCCAGTCTCCGCTTGTGAACTGTATATGATAAAGTATCCACTGCATTTAAATGGATTTTGAACTCACAGACTCCACGTTTGATGTTGTTATTGGGCGATTGTTTGAATTAGCAGGGAGACAGGACAGCTTGTAAGAAGTTACCGTTGCCGTAGCCCTCCGTTCTACACCCACAGTTGCAGACGATCAGATGCTGACCCAACGCCGACAGTTCTAGTCAGTCCAGATGCTGCGACTCTCACCCGCAGCTGGGGTCTCCTCCATCTAGCGTCTTCCCAGCCTGTGGTTCTGCAGAATGGCGTCTCTCACCCGCCCTCTTGCAGCAGCAGCACAGTGTCGCTGGGTCTGTGTCTCTGTGTTGTTCCGTGTGCAGGTTCACGCGGAAGTAACAGTTGACGGTGGTCTGGTACACTGGCAGAATGTCCCTTCTTGGTCCAAAGTTGCCGGGCAAGTCCCCTTTAACGCGTTTCGCTCTATTGGAGCTTTTTCAAAGAGTTAACAAAAGCTTCTTCAATTAGTAACAATTATGTTTTATTAATATTTTTACACAATATAGGTGGCCACCGATTATTGAATGTGTATGTATATTTTACAGTGGAAATAAAGTTATACGAATTTAATACTTTTTAATAAATATATTTGTTTACAAGCAAGTGTTTAGTGGTAATTCAGACCTACATGCACCTGTATTATATAAGCGCAGTCTTTCTTTTACAAAAATATTTAGGTTTTCTGATCATTTGTGGGCTCAGGAACTTCTGACACCATGGGCGAAATGTAATAGGGTGTGATTTTTGGACATGTGCGATTTTGGGTCAAAAAACGGCCGAAAAACGGCCGAAATCGCACATTTTCCGAAAATCGCACATTTAATAGGTTGATTTTTAGTCACATTTCAATTCGCATCCAGATGTTTTCCCATTATAAAGTATACAACTCGCAAATGTAATAGGGTGTGATTTTTGGTAAATGTTACCAAAAATCGCAAAAAAAATAGACCAGGTTCTGACAGGCGAATTTGACAGAACCATGCACAGATCATTGAGATCTGTGCATGGTCCTGTTAATAAAAATGTGTAAAAGTGTTTTTATAAAAAAAAAACGGCGTGGGGTCCCCCCTCCTAAGCATAACCAGCCCCGGGCTCATTGAGCCGGACCTGGTTCCAAAAATACGGGGGGACAAAAAGCATAGGGGTCCCCCGTATTTCTGAAACCAGCCCCGGACTCTTGGACCGGTCCTGGTTCCAAAAATACGGGGGACAAAAAATCTGGGGGTCCCCCGTATTTTGAAACCAGCACCGGGCTCCAACAGCCCACGGTGTCATGCCACAGCCGGGGGACACTTTTTATACAAGGTCCCCCGGCCAAAACATGAGCACCGTGGCTGGTCAGCCTTGGACGGGGTACCTGGAGGAGTGGGGACCCCCCAATAAAGGGGTCCCCCCCCCCAGGCTTCACCCGTCCAGGGCTGAAGCCTGGGCTGTCACCGGCGTCCGTGGCCAGTGGACGCCGGCCTGATAGGGTTAAATCGATCATACGTTACATTGCTTTATACCGGAGAGCTACAAGTGCCAGCAGACCTCCCCCGCATGCTGGGACTTGGAGAACCACAAGTCCCAGCATGCGGGGCATTAATGGGCCTGCTGGGACTTGTAGTCCACCTGTAAAAAGAATGTTTATGAAAAACACACACACAGAGAAGTAAAAGTTTATTACACACACACACCTCACTTTTACACCAGCGTTACTTACCATTCCTGGATCCAGCGCTGGTCTGGCTGCTTCACAGCCGGCTCCCCCCGCACTGACAGGCAGCGGGGAGAACCGGCTTTCTCCGTTGCCTCTAACAGCTTCTGTAGCGCTGTCCCAGTGCTACAGAGGCTGAGAGCGCGATTGGCTGAGCTACAGTATGCGTCTCCATGGAGACGCATAGCTCAGCCAATCAGGACTGAGCTATGCGTCTCCATGGAGACGTATCGGCCAATCGCGCTCTCAGACTCTGTAGCGCTGGAACAGCGCTACAGAAGCTGTTAGAGGCAACGGAGAAAGCCGGTTCTCCCCGCTGCCTGTCAGTGCGGGGGGAGCCGGCTGTGAAGCAGCCAGACCAGCGCTGGATCCAGGAATGGTAAGTAACGCTGGTGTAAAAGTGAGGTGTGTGTGTGTGTGTAATAAACTTTTACTTCTCTGTGTGTGTGTTTTTTATAAACATTCTTTTTACAGGTGGACTACAAGTCCCAGCGGGCCCATTAATGCCCCGCATGCTGGGACTTGTGGTTCTCCAAGTCCCAGCATGCGGGGGAGGTCTGCTGGCACTTGTAGTTCTCCGGTATAAAGCAATGTAACGTATGATCGATTTAACCCTATCAGGCCGGCGTCCACTGGCCACGGACGCCGGTGACAGCCCCGGGCTTCAGCCCTGGACGGGTGAAGCCTGGGGGGGGGGACCCCTTTATTGGGGGGGTCCCCACTCCTCCAGGTACCCCGTCCAAGGCTGACCAGCCACGGTGCTCATGTTTTGGCCGGGGGACCTTGTATAAAAAGTGTCCCCCGGCTGTGGCATGACACCGTGGGCTGTTGGAGCCCGGTGCTGGTTTCAAAATACGGGGGACCCCCAGATTTTTTGTCCCCCGTATTTTTGGAACCAGGACCGGTCCAAGAGTCCGGGGCTTGTTTCAGAAATACGGGGGACCCATATGCTTTTTGTCCCCCCGTATTTTTGGAACCAGGTCCGGCTCAATGAGCCCGGGGCTGGTTATGCTTAGGAGGGGGGACCCCACGCCGTTTTTTTAAAACTTTTTTTTTTTTGCACAAAATCGCATTTATGAAAATGCGCACATTTTCATGACTGAAAATGCGCACATTTTCATGACTAAAAATCGCCCGAAATCGCGGCAAATCGCATTTTTTGCCGCTAATTCGCATCTCATTACATATGCGAATTCGCGGCAAAAAACGCGATTTTTAAAGGTGCGATTTCTGGCGAGTTTGGAACTCGTCCAAAAATCACACCCTATTACATTTCGCCCCATGTTTCAGATGTATTAAATAAGGACAGACACTGCATGCTAGTTTCAAGTAGCCATTTTAAACAAGAACAACAGTAACAGGAAACTGCACCCCCAACTCCCATAGCAACACTAGGTGTGGCCAAATACATATCATTGACATTACACAAACAAAACCCAGGGTCCAAGGCAGAAAAAGGATAGAAGGGGCATTTCAGAGTGCATTAAAAGAGTATTTTTATTGAGGACCACTACAGAAATGGATCCGAAGTACAATGAAATAGTTTCTCATACCGAGTTAATAAGCTCTGTGGGCTGAGTACCACATATCATAATAGCAGTTTTACCAGGCAAACAACTCGAGCGGAACATCTGGTCCATCCACACAGGTCCCGAACAGTCGCCACGAGCGCTGGTGTGCGCTGTAGTCAAGCCGAAACCGGGGATCAGAGAAGCATGCCGGTGGAGACAGCACTTTACTGTACAACAAAGTTTATCTTATTCCTTTTATGCCTTTAAGTAAGCCACTGCTAGAGCACTAACGACCATGCCGAGGCCCACTTACCTTCAGTCACTCAAGGGGTTATTCTGGTTGATTTGCAAAGCTGCAAATTTGCAGACTTGCACGTTCACCAAACCCTGCCTTGCGAATGGTTGGTTGTCGCCACCATTCGCAAGGAGGAGTCGCACGCAGGGCCTGCGAATGGATGTCACACAGTAACATCCATTCGCAGCCTTGTGGGATCCGCCCACATCATTCGATGGTTGGGGACCATCAAATGAGGGTGAAGGCACATGCATATAAAAGTGACTCTTAAGTCTCTTATATATGCGTGGCTGCTCGGGGAAAAGTGGGCGGGCAGCTGACATCTGGTGATGTCAGCTGCCCGCCCCCCCCCCCCCCGCACCTGCGTCATGGCCTCATTAGCAGAGGAATGCCCAGCATTCTCATGGGAATGCCCATGAAACGCTGGGCGTTCCCATATGCTAATGGGGCCGCATGCCTTCCCATGCCCCTCTCCGCCCCCCACGCTACTGCAAATCAACCAGAATAATCCCCTCAGTGCACAACTCTCATACTTCCATGATAATTCAATAATATAATAATTTTCTTGAAAATATTGGGTACTTGTGTAGTTTCACGGCGCCAGCATGGCGCCGTGCATCTGAGTCCCCTTGCGGGGCTCGCTTCGCTCGCCCACACTGCGGGCTCGGTGGCTCGCTACGCTCACCACGCTATTTAATATCAACTCCATGCCAATGTGGATAGTGGAGGCATGAACTATCCATGTTGGCATGGAGTTAAGTTAGTTTATTTGACATATTTAGTGGCGAGCGTACGTACACCCGGAAGTAGCACGGCGCCATGCTGGCGCCGTAAAACTACACAAGTACCAAATATTGTTTCAGAAACATTTACAAATTACACACTTGCACACATAAGAAAAATAAAACATATTGCATAGATTAAAATAAAAAAATATATATCTACTTGGCTAAAGTGCGTCTTGGACCCTGAACATATGTGGAATATGCAGCACCTATCAGCCACAGAATCACTGTTGAAAACAAGTAACAGTTTTACACATCTGGGGTGACATTTTAAGAAAAATAGCACTATAATTCTTTCCCATTTTGCCATTTAAAAAATAAGAATTATTTTGTGTTGACTTTTACTGTGAATAAAGTGATGCAAGTGTGTGTGTGTGTGTGTGTGTGTGTGTGTGTGTGTGTGTGTGTGTGTGTGTGTGTGCCGGGTACTCAGAGCTGTAGTACATGGCATTCACTACTTCAGAGGTACATGTAAAAAAAAATAAACAAATCTAGGACCTTATTCAGATCCATTCGGTCCTCTATGCATTTGCACGGAGGACCGATGTTGTGCATCTGTGCATGCGCAGGCGCGTTTCTGCTCATGCACAGATGCATAGTGCGTGCACCCATGCATGCACACTACACGGCCCATTAGGATATGGGAACGCCCAGTGTTTCATGGGCATTCCAATGAGAACGCTGGGCGTTCTAAGGCTAATGAGGCCATGATGGACATTTGGGGGGTGGGCAGCTGAAATCACTGGATGTCAGCTGCCCGCCCTGTCCTCGCATAGGGCGCCCATAGTTTAGAGTCACTATATAGGTGTTTCTGAACGGCGACCATCAAATAATTTCTCCCCGCCTGCAAATGGATGATTATGTAAATCATCCATTCACAGCCGTGCAGGGTGTCGTGCGTGCAACAGTGGGGGGGGGGCGTCACTCTGATGGAAATTCACAGCCTTGTGAGTCAATCAGAATAAGGTCCATAGTGTAGAGAGACTTAAATCCCCCAAATTTCTATTCAATATAATCCAAAAACGCTTGTCAAATTCATCTTTAGTCATCATCTAAAGCGCATGCCCTACAAATGTAGACACACTGGACATATCTAACTTACAACGCAAGCGGCTGTATCATTCGCATCAAGGTTTCGTTAGTGTTGTTTTCCTCCCTTTTTACTCGTTTCTTATAGTACATGGTATTAGTGTACCCAGAAGATAAAGTTCCTTATCAGGGGTAATGAATAACGGTTATGGTTTATTAGATCTACAATGTCTTGGTCTACACTTATATGGTCGACCACTATTGGTCGACAGTCAAAAGGTTGACAGGGTCAAAAGGTTGATATTCAAAAGGTCAATCCATTTTAAACTACAAGTGGACCAAGTACATTTTATTTTGTTGCATGCAGGCAAATGTGTTGGAATGGGGGGGGGGGGGGGGGAGTGGGCAGCCCACTCCACTAAACATGAGACAGGCACTGATACTGGAGGAACACGGAAGCGGCTGCTGGTGCTTTGCACTGAGGCCCACAGCAAGGAAGGGGCTTGCAGCGGTTTAATGAGTCACCTGTCTCATAATACTCGGCTGCCGCTGCACTGCGGGTAATAACAAAGGTGATGCCAGGGTAAGCCAGCGAGGGAGCCACTGTGGCGTCATCACTTTATATGCACTGAAGGGTGATGCGATTACTCAGCACCCTTTAAATTGGGGCCACAGTGGTCAGCTCTGATGTCGGATACCCACCTCAAAATGTGTAGACACGCTTGTGTTTTTTAAACATACCCAGAATACAGTAGGCTGCCAGCTTCCTGTCAGTCATAGCAATGGAGATGTAGGACAATACTTTTTAGGGAGGTCTGTACTAATAATATGCAGTTGACGGTTTTAAAAACAAAATGAGACATACTGGGTCTGATTCAGACATAAACAGGAGGTGCAACCTGCACCACAAAGTGCTGATTAGCAGTACTTTGTGCATGTGCATTAATGGATCATATGACACAGTCCGACAACAGACTGTCAGTGATTGACTGTTTGATCCCATTTTGGAAAAGAGAGGGGGTGGCGATGGGCTCTGTTGCCACCTATTAGCGTGAGAGAAGAAGCCAGGGATCTCCATCATTGGACTGAACTTCCTGGCCTCTGTGTCGGGCTGCATCTGATGCAGTCCAATGTTCCAATGCTGCGTCCTAGGATACCGGTTGGTCACTACTGCAGCAGGAAGTGTCTCCTTGTAATAGACGCCTCCTGCTGCATTACCATAAATCTCTGTTGCTTCCATGTAATGGCGAGGTACCTTCATATTATCTGTCATTATTTTTTGTTACAGGAGAATCACTGCAGAAGAATAAAGATTCTTGGAGACTGTTACTACTGTGTATCGGGTTTAACGCAGCCCAAAACAGATCATGCGCATTGCTGTGTGGAAATGGGATTGGATATGATAGACACCATTACGTAAGTAACACTTAGAAAGAAATGTACATTTAATAACATATCCATAACCCCCACCAGGTACAATTGTAGTGAGATAGCTCTGATCACCACACTTGGAAAGCATTTAGGCTTTATGAGCTTCCTCAAAGTCTTGGCCTTGTAGGTGGGGGCCATGATCTGGATGGATTGGCATGGTTTTGGGCAAATTGAGAAGTATTCCAAAGTTTTCAGGTTTGCAAATCCAGATGTTGATAATTGTCTTAAAGTACAGTAAGTTCAGATTCTACACAATTGTAATTGCAATTGTAGAAACATACCAGAGCATAAAGTAATTTAAGGTAGCACTATATAAAAATTAGTACCATTTCTATAACAATAGCCATTAGTCAGAACCATACGTAGGCAGTATTTGCACAAAACCAAAACATACAGGAAATATTGCACCTTTCAGGTAAGAAAATGGCTGCTTAGGGCATTTCAGATTTCCTGTATAGTATAGAAGTGTAGAGCAGGGGTTACCAAGTCAATGGTTGTTTTCCATTATATCAGATGCATGTTGCATGTGTATGGAAATATGTGGGTATGAAACATACTTGTTGGACTATTTACATAGTAGCAGGTGCAGTTCACATAGTATGTGCTCAGCTGATTTAGTAATCCTCTTCTAAGAAATAATTGCTATTTGTAAATGCGGTCTAGCCCTTGTTAGCGCTCAAGAGGAGATGGTTCCTACCGCCTGGCTGGGCTGGAGAATGCTTACACAAGACATCAAATACCCGGTGAATCAAGTTGTGTCAAAATATTTCTTCAAGGAAAACCTTACATAAGAGAATATATTGTTTTACGAGGAATTGGAAAGTGTGTTAACTCGTCTGTCTCATTTCCTTGTATTCTTGGAAATTCACATGCAACCATATTAAATGCACACAATGTATATAATATCTGTGAGGCCAATATACCAGGATGGTGTTGCTGCAGTAGAATAATTTATTGCACTAATTTAATGGTAATAGGAGTAGAAGTGGGGCGCCAATGAATGAATGAATCAATCAATGTTAAAAAATAAAAAATATTGAACAAACAATAAGCATTAAATCAGCATAACAGCAAATCAATTCCTCCCAGTGGTGGCAGCTAGAACACTGATCACACTTAAGTTTTCTTGAGAGCCTGAGATCCATTTCTTTCTAAGTCATTTAATGGGGACTGAAGATATTTTTCTACATGGAGGAACACTGTTAAATGTACATTGGGGGTGATTCTTATTGACTTGCTAAGCAGCGAACAATGAACGAATGCCCACTTCTTGTCACTGTCCGCACATCCCCGCCACTTTGAGAATGGATGTTTTGCATATACATCCATTTGCAAGGTAGTGTACAGGGCTGAAAGGCGACCATCGAAGGATTTTGACCTAGACTTGAGTTGCGAGAACCCGGTGGGCGGTTGACTGCCTGTGACATAAGCCGCATATTTGCATGCGCAGCGAGTTAATATTGGTTCCCATTGCGAATTCACCGGGGACCAAGCCAACCAGAATGAGGGCCATTGCTGGTAAGAGGAAGATGTCTATTGCTGGCACATGACACGTACCATTTGTTATAAAATTTTGTATCATTTTTTTTAGTTATTTAATCATGGCAAATAAAACACAATCATGCATTTTTATCATTACATATTCGTAGTAGTATACATTACTCAGCTTTTACTTGTAGTTGCACTGTTCTGTGGTTCAGTTTCACTCTATACAAAAAACATAACATAAGAAAACAAAACTAAATTCTGACTCTTTGTAATGATTGCATACCATAAATTCAAAATAAAGTCGAGCAAATGTGCTATTTCGTATACTAATAAGTATAATAAAACAATAGAACAAAAGAGAACATGCAGGGAGAGCGAATGGGGATTAATCTGGTTCACATGCAAAGGCAAATTCACTCTCTAATGGACAAAACCATGGAGGTTATTCTGGTTGGTGCGTAAATTTCTGAATTCTTTCAGAGCGGGCCACACGCCACGCTGTGCGGACATCGTAAGAAGAAACGCCCACCGGTCCTCCGCAATCGGACGGACTCACTCTTTAAGAAGAGGGCGTGTTTACGGACGACATCCAAACCTTGCATGTGCGGTGGACACATACATATTCTGCACGGTCTTACAGCATCTGAACGGACTGGAAGCTGGCCGTACGCACCGATGTGGTGTATTTCCGCAAAACTCATGACTATTATCTGAACTCATAAATCTGTCACATGACACACTTATGCAATTAGGCAACCTCATTAACAAGTGTTTGTTTGTAATTGGAATCAATTAAATCCTAATAGATACTTCAACACATTACTACCACTTTACATTAACCCTTACATCATGTGAAGTGCTATTTAGTAATGGTCCATTTAGGCTGCAATGGTTCCAATTGAAGCAATGAAAAGAGTGTAATTAATGAGTAATGAGTAGAGGAGTGGATTGTATTGTGTTCAGCTGACAGTGGTTCAGGTGCGGCCGTACTAATTGGGTGATCCGAATGCCTAGCGCATGACCGAGTGGTGTCCGCAAAGTGAAACTTGCTTATGAAGACCGCATATTTCCTGCCTGTTGGTTCGTTTGCAGTCGGTGTTCTGTCCGAATGCACGCCTACCAGAAACTACGCCCCTGTGTACTTCCGAATGACGCCCATATTACGCCCATATTTCCCGAGTGAATGCGATGCACATTTCTGTACGGTATTAGGGGGAGATTCTCTAAACAAGAAATGTAGTAAAAACCCCGTTATCAGGGTTTTTACCGCATTTTGGGATGCTGTAAGCATCCCCCGCCGGGTTAACGCGGCGGGGGGCATCGCCAGAAAAATCTGGCGATGCCCCATAGAAGCCAATGGGCTTCTACCGCATCCCTCCGCCGCCCCGCGCCGACCCCCCGCCGCCCTGCATCGCCCCCTCATCTGTGTCCGGGCAGCACAGCGCAGTGCTGCCCGGACCTGTGACCTCCTCCCTGCACTGATCCTCTTCCGGGTGCAGGGAGGAGGAGAGCCCGGCGCAGCAGCAGCAGCAGCGCCGGGTGTGTGAGGGAGGGGAGAGCCGCCGGGACCTGCTGGGACCCGGCGACTCTCACCGCAAAGGACAGCTCTTAATGCAAGAGCTGTCCTTTGCCTTAATTATCGCATATGTTACAACATATGCGATAATTAAGTATGCGATGGGCGGCGAAGGGGGGCGGAGATTCTTAGAGAATCTCCCCCTTAGTGAGAACGAGTACAGAGACCGTGCGTGGCACATGCGCATAGCGTTGCCCACGCATGCGCAGACGGCTAAAAAACGCCAATCCGAAAGAATTCGGAAATTTACGCATCGACCAGAATAAGGCCCCATATGCACTGCAGGTGGGACTGTTGTAACATGTGCAGAAAGAGTTAGATTTGGGTATTTTGTTTCTGCGCAGGGTAAATACCAGCTGCTTTATTTTTACACTGCAATATAGATATCAGTTTGAAGTACAAAGCCCATCCAAATGTAACTCTATGCACATGTTACATCAGCCCCACCCGCAGTGCATATGGTTTTGGCCATTACAGAGTGAATTTGCCTTTGCCAGTGAACCAGAATAACCCCCAATGTACAGTATTTTACTAAAATGATTGCTTATTTGCTTGTAAAATATTTTCACCAGTACCCCATACAACTCCATTATAGAACAGACTCCTAGGTATTGCCAGCTATTGCTGTTTAGTACACTAAGTTTTTGGAGCCTGACACAAGGTTGTACTAACAAAAATACTCACATACCGAAAGCGTGTGTTCTCCATCAAGAATTTTTTTTTACACTTTTCGGGTGAAATTTACTAAGCTGTGTATTCTACTTCACATGTGATGTTGCTATGGGCAACCAATCAGATCCTGTCTACTATCTTCTAGAGGGTGCTAAATAAATAAGTAGATTCTGATTGGTTGCCCATAGCAACATCACATGTGAAGTAGAATACACATATTAGTAAATTTCCCCCTTCATGTTATTATGTGGGGAAATCTATACACTATGGGGGAAATTTACTAAGCTGTAATGAATACGAATACTCCTATTTATAGCCATTTCTGTCTGTATACATATTTATCAATATACAGCCCTTCGTATTCGTATTTCTTAAGCGCTCGCTAATCTAAGTCACTCTGGTGAGCAGCGCCTTGCTCTGTGAATAGGGCAGGCAGCTGACATGAGGTGAAGTCAGCTCCCCACCCCGGAAGCCAGGTAGCCCCCCCCCCCTCCGTTCGCATGGTGATGCCCAGCAGTTTCCTGGGCGCACCCAGCCTTTTTGTGTGTGTGCCTCCTGTACACCCACCCTGCTGCAAGTGCCTCGGAGACTATGCAGTTCTCAGAGAAGACCTGCACATGTGCGTATTCGCTTATGTACAGATCTTCTACATCGATCCCCGTTGTGAATACCCAACAGGGCGAACCAATTAGAATGAGGGCCAATGTGTAATGGGCATTATGGTGTGTGGCATAATGTGTAATGGGCATTATGGTAATGGACATAACGGTTTGCGGTAGGTATTTGTAATGGGCATTACAGTGTGGGGCATTATGTGTAATGGGCATTACTGTGTGAGGCATAATGTGTAATAGGCATAACGATGTGAGGAATAATGTGTAATAAGCATCATGGTGTAGGGCATAATGTGTAATGGGCATCACGGTGTGCAACATAATTTTCAGTAGACAGCTGATTTGCACAGTTTCTAACATTATTGTCTCACAGCACTGGGGCCCTAAGTTTGATTCTAAAGCAGTACCCTGAACGTGTGGAGAGTGTATGTTACATGAGTTTCCTTTGGGTAAACCAGTTTCCCAGTTACATGCCAAAAGTATTAGTAGATTAGATGTTGACTTAAATGTACTCTACTGTGTATGTGTTGTGTGTATGTGTGCCTGCTTGTGTGATAGTCATTTTTTATTTATTAATTCTATTTAGTAACAGGTTCTTATATAGCGCACACATATTCAATGGGATGCAGTAACTTTCCCGGCGGCCGGAATCCTGGCGGTCAAAATCTCGACGCCAGAATCACGACCGCCAATATCCCGGCACTTTGTTACTCTGTGGGTGTCCACGACACCCATAGAGGGAGAATAAATTAGTGTGCGTAGCGAGGCACAGCGAGCCTGTAAGGGGGGCGATCCACGTCCCCCCTTGCCGGGATTTCGGCGGTCGGAATTCCGACCACCGGGATTCCAGCTGCTGGGTTTCCATACCAATTCCATATTCAATTCCATATTCCATATTCAATAGCACTTTACAGAGCATAGTTGTACATTCACATCAGTCCCTGCCCCAGTGAAGCTTACAATCTATATTCCCTACCACATGTACACGCACACACATTCATTCTAGGGTTCATTTTGTTGGGAGCCAATTAACCTGCCAGTATGTTTTTGGAGTATGGAAGGAAACCGGAGTACCTGGAGGAAACCCACGCAAGTATGCGGAGAATATAAAAACTCCACCTAGTCAGTTAGGGCCATGGTAGGAATAGAACCCATGACCTCAGTGCTGTGAAGTAGTAATTCTAATGTAGGGTACACACCAGGACGACCACCGTCGTTCACGACCGATAGACGACCATGGAACGATTTCCCTTGGACTTCCCGGGAGCTCCCAGGCAGTCCCCAGCAAACGATTAGCAAAAATTGTGGTTTTTTGGCGGAACGATCTAGATCCGATCCCGATGCGCCCGCGATGGTCGTTAAGACGGTCGGATCGCTGGTTTTTGTTTTTTTGCAAGAACACCTGCGACCGTCGTCCGATTGGCCTTTGAAATTTAAATGAAGGGGCTGGACTAGCAGAGGGGATAGGAATAGCAGCAGCCATTTTAAACCAGTGTATTTCTGCTTTGTTACTAGTGAGGCTTGGTTTATACCTGCTGAACGCTGGACATAGCTATTTACACATTACTTTGTTTTGCCTGCCATTACAAAGTGTCTTTTAACCCTGCACTATGGAGAATGCAGTGATGGGTAGTCACCAGCAACAGTACCTGCTCTATTATGCAGTGTTGAAGCTCAGACGTCAGAGAGCCCAGCGCAGGAGAGAAAGATCATGCTGGACAAAGCAGTGGCTACTTCAGCGTCAGACTCGTTCGCACATGCCACTGCTCAGGGACATCAGGGAGAATAACCCAGACGATTTTCGTAACTTCTTGAGGATGGATGATGCCACATTCCAGGAATTGCTGCGTCTGGTGACTCCCCACATCGAGAAGCAGGATACCAAGTATCGCATGGCTATCCCTGCTGAGGAACGGCTGGTGGTGACCCTGAGGTTTCTGGCGACAGGACGGTCTCTTGCTGACCTAAAGTTTGGATCCCTCATCTCCCCGCAAGCTTTGGGCCTCATCATCCCGGAGACCTGCAAAGCCATTGTGAAGGTGCTGCAGTACCAGTATTGCAAGGTAAGGATGAAATATACACTGTACACTTTATTGTGCAAACAAAATATTTTTATTTATAATTTAGGCCTAGGACAGAAACAGGTTTTTTAGGCCTTTCATGGTTAAAACATGTAAAATAGTAAATAGATTGTGTCAACACAAATATATTATAATACCATATATAAAAGATATTGTACAAAAACACACACTATATATAAAGATTTAAGTATGTATGACCCAGTTTAAACTTTCCCAATAAGTACGGGCTACTGTGTGGCAGAGGATGTCTGCCGCAGATAAGTAAAGGCTGCGGCCCACATGGCGCATGGCGCAGATGCAATGGTCCCGGCCCCATTGATGTGCGCCATACGCCATGTGAGCAGTGGCCATCACATACCTGCAGCTGAGACCATGTCTGCCGCACAGTACCCCATACTATTGGCAAAGAAAAAAGGGCAATAAATGGAGTTTGCTATCCAGATTGAGGAGAATCCTGTTCTCCCTCTGGTAATGCAGGTACAGGTAGCAGCATATAAATAAACAAAAAAAACACACTCTGGTAACTTCTGGAACATGCCCTTACAACAGTAGGGATAAGGTACTGTGCGGCAGAGGATGTCTGCTGCAGATATGTAAAGGCTGCGGCCCACATGGCGCATGGCGCAGATGCAATGGTCCCGGCCCCATTGATGTGCGCCATACGCCATGTGAGCAGTGGCCATCACATACCTGCAGCTGAGACCATGTCTGCCGCACAGTACCCCATACTATTGGCAAAGAAAAAAGGGCAATAAATGGAGTTTGCTATCCAGATTGAGGAGAATCCTGTTCTCCCTCTGGTAATGCAGGTACAGGTAGCAGCATATAAATAAACAAAAAAAACACACTCTGGTAACTTCTGGAACATGCCCTTACAACAGTAGGGATAAGGTACTGTGCGGCAGAGGATGTCTGCTGCAGATATGTAAAGGCTGCGGCCCACATGGCGCATGGCGCAGATGCAATGGTCCCGGCCCCATTGATGTGCGCCATACGCCATGTGAGCAGTGGCCATCACATACCTGCAGCTGAGACCATGTCTGCCGCACAGTACCCCATACTATTGGCAAAGAAAAAAGGGCAATAAATGGAGTTTGCTAT
The DNA here is from genome assembly GCF_055691185.1 of Crinia signifera. Taxonomy (NCBI): domain Eukaryota; kingdom Metazoa; phylum Chordata; class Amphibia; order Anura; family Myobatrachidae; genus Crinia; species Crinia signifera. The sequence goes on from NC_139221.1 coordinate 154,765,500, forward strand.
CCAGATTGAGGAGAATCCTGTTCTCCCTCTGGTAATGCAGGTACAGGTAGCAGCATATAAATAAACAAAAATACACACTGTGGCCCTTGTGTGGCAGAGGATGTCTGCTGCAGATATGTAAAGGCTGCGGCCCACATGGCGCATGGCGCAGATGCAATGGTCCCGGCCCCATTGATGTGCGCCATACGCCATGTGAGCAGTGGCCATCACATACCTGCAGCTGAGACCATGTCGATGGTAAATGATAAAGTAGCCTATTTTTTAAGACAGATCCTCAAAAACAGGACACTCTGGATCTTCTATCAGTAAAGAACTGTAGAATTGACGGTACTGGGGGGGTTGAGAAGGCTGTGTAGGTGTTGACTGGGTATGTGTTGGAATTGTGCTCGACTGGCCTGCTACGGTGGCAGGCGGAGTAGGCACTGGTGATTCTAATGACAGTGGTGTGTCTGGTGCACTACCAATGCCAACTATTTTAGTGCCACTGTTGAGATACCCTAAACTGCCATTATACACCAACTCCATGCATAACTTTTCAAAAGTAAGTTGCTGGTCAGGAGCCATGTTGCGAACACACTCTGCCACATAAGTGAAGTAGTTGTCATGTTTGTCGGGGTTTCTTTGCAGGACTTGATGTGCCCGCATCATAAATTCTTCATGTGCCGCTGCTTCTCCTTTTTTTCCTTTGCCACGCATTTTTTTGGCACGGGGGAGTGGTGGAGTGGGTTCCAGGGTGGGTGGCGGAGTGCGTGCCGGAGTAGGAACTTCGTTCGATGTGCATGCATTCTCAGATAGGACAGATAGGTCTGGGGTTGCAGGTGGGTAGTCACCAAGCTGTAAAAAAATTGAACATGTTTACTAATCAATTCTATTTACTTCTAATTTCAGTTCCCTACCAGCGTGAATGAATGGAAAGTCATCGCAGAGGAGTTTGAACAGCGATGGAACTTCCCAAATTGCGGTGGAGCCATTGATGGCAAACATGTCCGCATAGCCCAGCCTATCAATAGTGGTTCCTACTATTTTAATTACAAGGGCTATTTTAGCATTGTACTAATGGCTGTTGTTAATGCGAACTATGAGTTTATCTTCCTGGATGTAGGAAGGAATGGCCGTGCATCGGATGGTGGCACTTTCAAGGACACAAAGTTCTACGAAAGGCTCATAGCGAACACCCTTCACTTGCCGTCTGTCCAGGAAACTAAACAGGGGCTTAACTTTGTTTTTGTGGCTGACGAGGCTTTTGGCCTGCACGAGCATGTCATGAAGCCATATGCGCAAAGGGGGTTGAACCATGACAAAAGGATCTTTAACTACAGGCTATCCAGGGCACGGCGTGTTGTGGAAAATGCTTTTGGCATCCTGGCAAGCCGGTTTCGCATTTTCCACACTGCCATTAACCTGAGGGTGGACAAAATTGACTGGGTTGTCACGGCGTGCTGTGTCCTGCACAATTTGCTCCGCAGAAAAGCCACACAGCAAAGGGCTACAGGCACAGCACTCCAAGAAGACCAAGAACTGCCAGAGGAGGTAGTGCAGATATCCTCCTTGCAAACCCCAACACAACACTACACAGGGAGTGCACGAGCCAAACAGGTGAGGGAAGAGTACATGGCCTACTTTAATGGGGAGGGCGCTGTGGATTGGCAGGAGGAATCAATTAGATAGCCAAAAAAATAGACTCACCGATGCAGACTGCGAATTCTCCTCCTCCTCCTGCGCCGTGACTTCTTGGTTTTCATGTTCTACCATAAGGACTACTCCTGTCCTCATCGACTCCTGGCTGAGGGTGAATGTCAACCGGTCATAGTACCAGAGCGATGTTTGATACATCTCGTCGACTCCAGCACCAGACTTCTTTGCAGCCTCCATCTTCTTGTGTTCCTTTAAGAACACCGTGCGCATATTCTGGATGCGTTTCCTCACCCATTCAACATTGGCCTCTGGGTGAAATGGAAGACTGTAGCGTGCCAACTCCTCCAAGGCTTGGTTTCTTTTCATTTTGTTTGAATACTCCTTGGATTTAGTTCGCCACAGGCATTCGTGTGCACGATATTTTTCAATAAACCCTTCAAGAAACTCTTGTTCCTTTGCGTTGGACATTGGGACTGTAAAAATATAAAACCATTTTAGTTGTTATAGTTATACCCATGTTTTGTTTCATATTTAAATTTTTATAGTTATAGTTACCAGTTTACCTAGTTCTTATGTTTTAAGTATTTAAAATGTTAATAAACTTTTATGAAAACCACTATACATTTTATTGTGCAGATTGCTATTCACACACACAGGTGAATGGGGCCTAGCAGAGAGGAGTGCATGGAATACTGCAATGGTGGACAATGGTTTATGTATATATATCTATATATACACAAACACACACACACACAGGTGAATGGGGCCTAGCAGAGAGGAGTGCATGGAATACTGCAATGGTGGACAATGGTTTATGTATATATATCTATATATACACAAACACACGCACACAGGTGAATGGGGCCTAGCAGAGAGGAGTGCATGGAATACTGCAATGGTGGACAATGGTTTATGTATATATATCTATATATACACAAACACACACACACACAGGTGAATGGGGCCTAGCAGAGAGGAGTGCATGGAATACTGCAATGGTGGACAATGGTTTATGTATATATATCTATATATACACAAACACACACACACACAGGTGAATGGGGCCTAGCAGAGAGGAGTGCATGGAATACTGCAATGGTGGACAATGGTTTATGTATATATATCTATATATACACAAACACACACACACACACACACACACACACACACACACACACACAGGTGAATGGGGCCTAGCAGAGAGGAGTGCTTGGAATACTGCAATGGTGGACATTGGTTATATGTATACACACACAGATGGGGCCCACCCAAAAAAACAAAAGTGACATGGTCGGGTGCACGGTTGCCAAACCAGTGCTTTATACACACTATATACATTGGTGGCAACAGTGGGCATGCATAGAAGAGCATTGGGAGTGCAAACATACCAGGTTGTTGTTCTGGGAGATGAGACAAGAAGGAGAGTCCAACTGCTGCGCCAGCGCTGTTTGCTATGTGGAAAAACATGGCGCCGGGGGAGTGTTTAGGAAATGCCACTCAAATAGGCTGGATCAAACGACGGACGCACCGACGGACGGACGACGGAGGCGGCAAAAAACACTCACGATCTGCATACGATTGACGGTCGGTCGGCCTGGGATTGACGGATCCTACCTGCAGCACGTAGGACCAAAGATGCGACCAAACGAGCGGCGTGAACGCGCATTGGATCGGAATCGGATCAAATAAATGGCAAAAACACACGATAATACACACAATCTGCATACAACCGGTCGGAATTGGATCTAAATTGACAGAATCGTGCCCTAGTCGTCCTGGTGTGTACCCAGCATAACTGTTACACCATCTGTGCTGCCCTACACTGATAAGGTGGCCATACACAGGCAGATTTATCTGCAGATCTGTCTGGTTGGAGCAAAAACCTGGTTATGGATGAGAGTAAATGACAGTTGACCATTTGCTTGGAAATGCTGGAAAACTGACAAACTGTCACTCATCCATAACCTTGTTTTTGTTCCAACCAGCCAGATCTGAAGATAAATCTTACTAGTGTATGGGCACCTTAAGTTTACACTGGACAGGGTGTGATACAAATGGCAAATATTCTCTGTGCTCATCAGTTGGCTGCACTATAAAAATAAACAATAGTAATTATAATAATAATTGTAAAGGACTAATAATGTAGGTTCCACAAACATACAGTAACTTAACATTAAGTTTGCACTATTGCTAGATAAGATCTATAGTAGAGTGTACATAACAGTATCTCAAACTATTATAAATGATGGAGGGATTTATCAATCCTTTTAACTCTTTAAGTGCCAAGGGAATTTGTCAAAATAAGTGTAAAAATTGCCAAGCAAACATTTGTATTCATCATAATGACCTGTAATGTTTACCTTATAAAGGAAATATAATCTTTTTTTACATAACATGTTTTATTTGAATTTATATAACAAGTGTGAGCGCTGCTGGTATTTTTAGTGGCTATTTTTCACATTTCTCACAGATGTCGGAAATCAAAGGGTTAAAGATATGGCGAAGCAGACTAAAGTTGCATATAGAAACCTGTCTTTTATGTATCAAGAACATTTGATAAAATAATGGCTACAGTAGAAGCTGATTGATTGCTTTATATAACTTATGTATATAAGCCTTCTTTCCCAGGGGCGGATTGGCCCGCCGGGAAACCGGGCCATTTCCCGGTGGGCAGGCACAAAACTCATGCTCCCTGGGCTTGCCAAAATCCAAAATGGCTACGGGAGGGCTGCTGCGCATGCGCAACAGCGCACAGCACCTCCCATGGGCCTTCAAGTGTGGCGGCAGCATGCTCCCAGCCCCTGTTCTCCCTCCGCCCGGCTGTAGAAGCTCCGCCCCCCTCTGTTCGGCATCTGGAGCCAGCATAAAGCAGCAGGTGAGCCCACCCCCCTGCATTACATACACCGCCGCCCCTCCGCATTACATACACCGGCGCCACCCCCCCTGCATTACATACACCGTCACCCCTGCATTACATACACCACCGCCAACCTCCCCCCCCCCCCCCCACAGCACATTACATACACCATCGCAAACCCCCTCCCCCCAGGATGCTGTAAGATTTTTCCCGGGCTGGATTCAAGTCCCAATCCGCCCCTGTTCTTTCCTCATGGAGCATGAATAGTATTCAAACATTCTAGCACACACCACTCATCCATGTCCTCATAGTCAGTGGAATTTAGTTCACAAATGGGTTTTGTACAATTAAAACTCACTGAAGATAAAATGGTAGATATCCCAGATAATGGAGGCTTTAGAGTATGTAAGAAGAAATGAAGATAGGGAAAAGGATGCAAGTAGTGCGTAGGCAATAGTGTGTCCAAGATTGGAATATAAATCCACAGGTTAACAATGAACAGGTTCACAGAGAAAACCATTTAGACTAGGGCTAAAGATAATGTAGTAGTTTTGTATTTTATATCAAACATGATACTGCCACCTCCTGGAGAAATGAAATAATGCAAGAGACTGGAAACAAACATTGCATTGCATTAATGTTATATTTATTTATTTATTTATTTATTTACAGTTTCTTATATAGCGCAGCAAATTCTGTTGCAATATACAATAGTAGACAGTGATAAAACAAACTGGGTAACATTAGACAGACTTGGAGGTAGGAGGGCCCTGCTGCAAGCTTACAATCTATAGAGATATAGGAGGGAAACACAATGACAGGCATCAGTAATAGCATAGCAGTCCCACCAACTTGCAAGTCCAGAAGAAAAGCTATATAATACCTACATTAGGTGCCTTAAAGGGTTATGCGTGTAGAACTTAAATATGATAGGCTTGCCTGAAGAGGTGAGTTTTCAGGGAACACTTGAAAGTTTGGAGGCTAGTGGAGAGTCTTATTGTGCGTGGAAGGGCATTCCATAGGGTGGGAGCAGCCAGATGAAAGTCCAGTAATAGTGAATGGGAGCTAGTGATCTGTGCAGAAGAGAGACGCAGAGTGTAGTGGTCTAAATGGGAGAAATGTGATAAGTAAAGAGATATATGCTGGTGTAGTATGGTTAATAGCTTTGGTTAATAGCTTTATATGTGAGTAGAAGTGTTTTATATTGAATACAGCAAGATACAGGCAACCATTGGATGGACTGGCAGAGCGGATGAGCATCTTGCAAGGAAGATCAGCCTAGCAGCAGCATTTAAAACGGATTGCAGTGGCGAGAGTCTGTTCTTGGGAAGACCAGTTAGGAGACTATTGCAATAATCAATGCGGGATATAATGAGTGCATGGATAAGAGATTTAGTAGTGTCTTGTGTGAGATACGGTCATATATTGGATATGTTTTTTAGATGCATGTAACATGATTTGGAGACAGATTGAATATGGGGAAGAAAGGACAGTTCAGAGTCGACGATGACCCCTAGGCAACAAGCTTTTGGGGTAGGGTAGATTGTCGAGTTGTCAACAGTTATGGAGATCTCAGGATGGTAAATATTCTTGATTGGTGGGACTGTAAGTAATTCCATTTTGGAAATATTGAGTTTGAGTTTGCGAGAAGACATCCTAGATGAGATGGCAGAGAAACATTCAGAGACTCGGCCCAAAACCACTGGTGAAAACTCTGGGGTTGATAGATAGATTTGAGTATCATCCGCATATAAGTGATACTGAAATCCAAAAGAGCTGATTAGTTTGTCGAGAGAGGAAGTATAGATTGAGAAAAGCAGAGGACCTAAGACTGAGCCTTGCGTAACTCCAACTGACAGAGGTAGTGAAGAGGAAGTAGAGTCAGAGAAGCAAACACTGAAAGAGCGATCAGATAGGTAAGATGAGAACCAGGAAAGGGCTGTATCATTAAGACCTAGGGAGTGTATTGTTTGTAAGAGAAGAGTGTGATCCACAGTGTCAAATGCAGCAGAAAGATCTAGAAGAATAAGTAGTGAGTAATGGACTTTAGACTTAGCAGTCATTTACCACTTTAGTCAGTGCTGTCTCAGTGGAGTGTTGAGAGCGAAAGCCTGACTGAAGTGGATCTAATAGGATGTGAGAGTTAAGAAAGTATGTGAGGCTAGAGTAGACAAGTCTCTCGAGTAGCTTGGAGAGGCATGGCAGCTGAGAGATGGGATGATAGTTAGAGAGAGTGTTAGGGTCAGTATTGTGTTTTTTTAGAATGGGAGTATTCACTGCATGTTTGAGCAGAGAATGAAAAGTACCTGTAGCAAGAGATGTTATACAGGTTGAGTATCCCTTATCCAAAATGCTCGGGACCAGGAGAATTTTAGATAAAGGATTCTTCCGTATTTTGGATTATTTTAATATTTCAATGATGTATCTTGAGGTATCTTGCATTTATGCTATATAAACACATCAAACACATGAAATACACACATATGCATATGCACGCGCGTCCCAGTCAGATGGAACGCCACTGCGCCGGTGATCGCCAGCGGAGATATGCTGGCAATCCCCGGCCAAGGAACAGAGGCGCTCCATCTGTATATATATAGATATATATATATCTATATATATATATATAGATATATATATATATATAGATATATATATATATTATGTCGATTCCGTCACTGCCCATCCTCGTGGTCGTAAGACTTGAAATGCCCAGGTGCCCATCAAACATGGAAACAAATCCACACAAATAGCAAGTACAAACAGATTTCACTTCGGGTCTTGTAGTGAACAAACGAAGTTTATTAGTGTCTACGGCGTTTCAGGCATTGCCCGTCGTCAGGACATACGAGAAATATATATATATATATATATATCACCAAAAAAGTCCAAATATAGTGCGCAAGTCCTTAGTGTTATTAATTGAAACCAATGTCCCGTCTGTATCCTTTTTCTTAAAGCACTCGGGGTCTGTCTTTTCGACCGGCAGCTCCACTAATTACCCTTGCGGGCACCCGGATTCTTTTCTTTTAGAATATATATATATATATATATATATATATATATATATATATATATATATATGGGAAAGGAATGCAGCACTCCAGCACAATAATTCAAATTTCTGAAGTGAAGATTGTGGCATAAAATTATATGTACTGGTTGACGGACGGCACTCTCGGACCGTCAGAGGGTGTGGGTGTGGGAAATCAAGCAATAATCCTCACAGCCAAGTTGTGATACAATGTTTCGATTTATATATTTATATATTTATATTTACCAACATATCACAATTTAGCTGTGAGGATTATTGCTTGATTTTCCACACCCTACAGTACATATCCAAATTCTATTGGAGAGGGCACCCAGCGAACTACTTGAATTATCTCAAGCATCCTGAGTGCCGAGCATCCTAGCTGTGTATATATATATATATATATATATATATATATATATATATATATATATACATACATATATACATATGGATTATGAATTGCAGACAGTGTACCACTGGACAGCCCCCAGCAGGAGAGAGGCAATAGAAGACCTTTTTTCCATCGGAATAGGGTACAGAAGGAACACAGTTCGACTGATTTAAATTAATCCAACAGCAATGGGGAGGACACAAAAACAAGAGAAAAGAAACTCGGGTGGGGTGCACGCTTAACCCCTAGAACTTATATGCCTGCTTGCAGTTAATACATTTTACTTAAATTCATTTTATATATATATGTGTTTTCCCACACAATAAAGAAAAAGATAGAAAATGTGTTAAATATTGATGCGTTCGCGAAATATTTTGGTGTTTTGTTTTGGCCGGTCAGATTGTGAACATGCACATTCCTACACTCAATTATTGTGCAAGGTTTTGCAGAATGATGTGAAAAGTGTGAAAAATGACCATCATATTTCCTTATACCCGATCGGAACTTTTTATATTCACTCATTAGATGGTGGTAAGGATTTAATCATGGGTCATACAGAGTAGGAGATATCACACAATATTATTGCATACAGTTGGGACTTCTATGATACATCAGACTTCTGCTGCTCACTCGTATTTCTGTAATGTATAGGATGAGGAGTGAGAGAGTCTCATGCAATGGGGGGCAGCAATCGCACTTCCAACCATAATAAAACAATCCCTTTAGGGGTGACTACCAAATGGGGAAAGTGTCCACCAAAGGGGGAAAAAAAACCCCAACCAAAAGAAGAGCTCGTAATCAATTTATCTTCTTCACTCTGCACTCTGAATCGCAGCTACTAGCTAAGGGATTATCTTTCATTCCGTCTTCTTCCTTTAATGATCTTGAGTGGACAACATTGTTTGTCTCATCAGCTCTGCCTAAAATTATTTTTTTATAAGTCTAAAGATGTACCTTGTAATAATTAGATTACAAATACTGAAGTCACTGATATCATACCTGCTCAGTTATGGAAAAGCATGCCCAGATCATCATTTGACCCAGAGTCTTATACTTCTTCTATTTGTACTTTCTCCAGGATTACTAACTTTGAAGTCCAGGAAGTGTTTAATGGGTTTGTGCCGTTGCACAATAACTTGAGCAAAAATGAGAGTAATGCACTGAAAGATCTGAATAACAATAATGCCCTAGTGTTCCCCCCAGCTGATAAAGAGGGAGTAGTGATGGACATAGATAAATATCATGACCAAGTTATGGTTAATCTTGTTCAAAAAATTTTCTCTCTATCCTATTTTTCCATATGAAAAATTTGTGTTTTCGATTGAAAATACATAGGTTCCTCGAAAAGCCAGGACCCTATGTATTTTCACGGCTGCGATTTCGCAGAAAAATGCATACTTAAAAGGCCAGTCAATTTGCCGTGGTAACTAATAGCATACTGCCATAAGTGTTTTGTATTTGTATTTGCTTAATTATTTGAATTTTTATTGTATGATTATATTACCATTGTATTCATTTCTCATGTTCTATTCATCAATAAATACAGCATTGTCTTTCTTAGCAACAATGTTCATTGCACTAGGGCTTAGTCTCTCTGCATAGTTATAAAAGATGTGAAAATATTTTTGACTAATCACTACATGACACAAACCCCATGGAAATGTACAATATTGGCAAGGAATTGGTCATTTATGAAGTGTAATGCAAGTTTGCATGGTTTTGATTATTTTTTCACAGAAATACTCTAGAATTAGGATTTATGTAGTAATAATAATAATAATAACATTAACATTAATATTTTTTATTTATACAGCACATTTCTCCACAAGGACTCGAAGTTGCTTTACAAACAACAGAAACATGGTACATTGTACAAGAATTTGGTATTAGACAAATAAATAAAACACAAAAATAATAATTGAAAAAACAAAACAGAACATGAAAACTTAGGGGTAAATTTACTAAGATAGGAGTTCTATTTAAGATGAGATGTGTTCATAGCACCATTCAGATTATAACTCTTATTTACTTCTAGAAGATAATAGATAAACATCCCATCTTCAGTCGAACTCCCATCTTAGTAAATGTACCCCTTAGAGACCATGATAAGCATAATGGGTTGGAGCACACATTTTGAGTTAAATACCAACCCACAAACATTACCAGGCAAAGCAGTCATCTACCTAAGATTATTCTGAAATTACACAAAATAGGTAGTTTCAGCATCCTAGCAATTATAGTAGGGTCCCACCATAACTGTTAGGTCCATACAGTGATGGACCTAATTTTTTGGGATCTTGAAGCTTGAACTGTTATGAATGCCCCTTCACAACTAGCAACAACAGCACTGCCTCCCTTCAATAATCATATAACAGCACCCCACTTCAGTAATCACCTCACAGAACCTTCACTTCATCAATCACCTTAGGCATTCTCTTCCCCCCTCTGTTCAATAAACACCTGGCAGTACGCACCATTCAGCTCCAGCAAAATGACTTTATTAGATGCCTCCTTCTCCTGGGCTCCTTCTCACCTTTCATTACTCCCAGTCTTCTTCCTAGGCTGGGCCTCTCATGCTCAATTATTCCTGGGAATGTCACAAAGAGAAGTTCTACAAGCTGTTGGGAAGTGTAGTTTAAAATGGATCCATGTTTCACGCTATTTACGGAGAGCAATTTGCAGGGCTAGACTACATATGCCAGCATCTCCCCCAGTACTAACCAACGCACATCCAACCTGTAATAGCAGCTATAGTTGTCTTGGTGACAAGCCATAACATACACTACATAATACCAAGAGGCGAAGGGCCAAATGTAATATGGTGTGAGTCAGAAAGTTAGAGATTTTGTGAGAGTTTTTTGTTTTAAATGCCAATCAATTACATGCCAAAATCAATCTGTTTTTTTTTCAGTGTAAATGGTTGCCGCTTTTAAAAAAAAAATGGGAAACCTCTCCCATAATCTGTCACTTTCTGATTCTCATATCCTATTACATTTGGCCAGAGAAATCTGATTTTTGGTATTAAAATGCACAAGCCTATAAGGTCAGTTTTGTGAATGAGGGTAATGACATTGGTCTAGAGTAGCAGGGTGCAGAAAGGTCAGGTCCAAGCTGAGCATGATGGTTGTCACTTGATGCCAAGTGCAACAGTGGCCAATATTTGAGGGAACAACCAGTGATGAAATACTGTAGGCAGAGTGGCCCTGAGGAAGTGACCAGCAGCCGTGTGGTGAACCATTCTGACTCCCTTACTCCGGGCTCAGGTGGACTGGTGGCTGATGCACATGGATGTGGTAAGATGGTGGTTGCATGGAGTTGCCAGCGCTCTATCCTATCTTCTTCTACTGCTGGACCCCTTGTCTGTGATGATCTCAGATTTTCCATTGGGCCTCAGTACCTCTTGACAAATGGCAGCAGACTGAGCTAGGACTCGGCCATAGAGCATGCTGCAGACAGCAGGTAGTGCTGCAGTTGTTAGCGAGCTGCTTCAGGGCTCTTGGGTTCCAGGTGAGGCAGTGTGTCCTGCTCCATGGTCACTCATCACAGTCAATTCTTGGTCCTTGAAATGCTGGTGGCAACAGGATGCTTGGTGGGTGTGCTGTGTGGAGCCAGCAATGGGAGCTCTGTGAGCATGTGACAATTCTTGTCCCACTGGATGTAAATCTATCCATCTTTGTCATAAAAGATCTGTGTAGTGCTTGGGGGTTGTTCAGTATGTTGAGGTGTTCCTCAGGGTCTTCTGCATATTTGGTCATAGCTATGCCACTCAGGAGATATGGCTGCATCTCCTGACATTTCCACTGTATTCCTCTCTAGACACTTGGTTTCAGTAGAAGTGACTTTATGAATGTAAAGTATGGAGGTCCTTAACAGAGATCACAAAATATGTATTCTTGCCAGGGATAGCCAATGAATGGAAAACCGTCACTGTTAGGAAATCATCAATGAACACCCATAGATGGAAAAGCATTAATGAGTCAAACCATAATCGGCTATTACTAATGTAATGACAATTAGACAGTCAGAGAAAGATTGTGGATGTTTGGGAGAAGAGCGCGGTGCCAAGAACCTTGACATAAAAAAAAAAACAGCCACATCAGCATTCGCTCTCCAACATCAGTGGTGGAAAAACCTCCGAACTCTGCCATTGACTGCAAAACAATTAACCATTGGCAGGAAACCAACAATGTTTGCTAACCTTTGATGGTAAATGGCTGTCCCTATTGCTTGGTTTTTAATAGTTAGAGTGGAGTGGTATATCGCTGCTATCTATGCTGCAGAATGAATGTTGTACAGTTTTACATAAAAAAAGCAATGATAGAATACATTTATGCATATACAGTATACTGTAATTCATTTTTATACACAGATTAGAAGTTGCTTATAATCAATTTATTGGCTAATGATAAGTACATGTAAGGGCTTATCCAAATCTAGCCAAGAAAAAACACCAAACACAAATTCCCCTGGCAAAAGTAAAATACATCCTACCTACAGTAATAATATGACGCAGAGCACTCAGTTACACACATATGATATGCCACTAGTCATGTGAAGGTGTCTCTGCTCAGGTTGTCCCAATCTGCATACAAAATAGCTCCACTGTGGGGAATATATTAGTGTGTTCCTACTTGGGAGCCATCTCACCTGGAGACTCCCCCAAGATCCTTCAATATGGCACTGAAAGGATAAGCAATCATACTAGTTACTGACCCCATACTTGCCTCTCAGAACAGTGAGACACTATATAATATTATCCACACTAGGAACATATCTAACGCATAATCATTGCAATGATAACGCATATGCTCATCATAAATGACCCATCAATGTTCCAGAGTATCAGAGATGCCAGAATCTTAACCCCTGCATACATCTTGCCAAACAAAAGTTTTTCTACTTCTATTGCTGCGATATTGTTTGTTTCCCAATTCTCTTATTTTGTAATGTAGAATATGTTTGCCCATCCTCTGTAATATCATTATTATTACTGTAGCTCATATGTACACGTACTAATTTTCTTTTTTATGTCTACTTGTGTCCTGATCCAGATTCAAGCCTCGCGTTTTGGACCTGAATGTGTCAGTACCGAAATCCATTGTTTCATGTCTTGTAATAGTCTTTGCTAGTCTTGCTTCTCTTTCATGTGTGGCATGTAGTATATCTTTCTTGTAGCTGTTTTGTTGTCATTCAGTCTATTTACAGTAGTTGTCATACAGTCCTTAGTCTTAGATTATGCATGTCCATACATACAGTATAAATATTATGCTTTTTCCATAAACTGACTGATGTTACATTGTTTGCTAGTGCAAAATCTTCAGACGATTATTTCCCTGGCTACTGTATATTCTCTTTCCATTTCCTATTTTTCAAAAAAAAAAAAAAGTTACAGTGAATGGAAACAAAATTGTCAGTTTTGGAATTTATTAGTAGAAATGCAATCTCCTATTTAATGTTCATGGAATGGAGGTATGCATTTCAGCATTAAAATATATAGAAACAGTTGATATTTTATCTAATTAGTATTTTGCTTGCTCATTCAAGCAGGTAAAACTCTTAGGGGGCAATGCAAAATTGGATTCAAGTCAGCCATAATTGCTCCCATCTACTGTATATGCAGGGTTTCAAAGCAGTCATCATTGTAAGTGCACACTTGCACTATCCCTATTGTGTACAGTATGTATCTGTAAACGGAATGGATGCATACTGTATGCACAACTTTAAGCTCTGCCAACAAGCCCTTTTGATCTTAACAGCAGCATATTTATAATGGGTGCAGTGTGGCTGCCGCTGAGTCCAGGGGGGCTCACAACGCACATGCTGCACAAATTTTTGTAATACTTATCCCTTTGTAGTTCTGTGGGTTATGGTATAGCGGATCGACCATGTCTAGATCACATGGTCGGCTACTAATGGTCAAATACGTTTAGTCAGAAGCCTAAACATAGTTGACAGCATCTAGATCGACATTAACAAAAAATTGATTCAAGCAATAGGTCGACGGTAATATGGTAGACAGTGACATGGACCATAGTGTCTATGTCGGCTTAGGTTGACACGGATACTGTATAAGTGTAGTGTCCCCTTGTATGGCTGGCTATGCTTGCCATGATTTAGGCTCAGTTCTATGCTATTTTATTCTCTACGTCCACTGGGATAGTAAAGTATGAACAAGTCAGATAAAGCAAAAAAATCATGACCAACTAGTGTTGACCATGTCATTGTCGACATCGTTCCCGTCAAACTTTTGCTTGCGTCGATCTTCTGTTACGGATGATCTAGACGCTGTAGACTGTGTTTAGGCACCTAACTTGTTGCGTTCGAACATTATTGGTCAATCACGTGATTTTTGATCTAGACATCGTCGATCCATTGCACGTATACCAGTCCTGTGAATAAGGCAGAAGCTCTGCGGAAATTGCTGGAATAATGACCGTCATTTATGCACTGAGCGGATGCTGACAGAGAGGAGGGACCCGGACGACAGAGGCTGTACACAGGCCTCTTCCTCTCTTAACTGACTCTGGATCTTAACTTACATTAGAAGGACCCTTTCCATTTTGAAAGGGATGTTTTGCCCATTGCTGCATCTGCTTGCTTCCAGAGATGTACATTTCAAAAACACGCAATTTATGCTTGGCAAAAGGGCTTAAATTCAACTATGCATTCGCCCCATAAGCTCCATTACCGTGTGTCTATGATCAAACAGTTTTTCAGTAGCTTTTTAATAGACATTTAATGTGTTTTTGTTAAGTGTTTGTCTGAAAATATATCAGTACAGGGCCTACTAAAATACCAATCATCCAATGGAAACAGCTCAGGCTGGATACAAACAGATATTGGCCCTTATTCAGATCTGATCGCATTACAAATTTGTTCTCAAAATGGGCAAAACCATGTGCACTGCAGGTGGGGCAGATGTAACTTGTGCAGAGAGAGTTAAATTTGGGTGGGGTGTGTCGAAACTGAAATCTAAATTGCAGTGTAAAAATAAAGCAGCCAGTATTTACCCTGCACAGAAACAAAATAACTCACACAAATCTAACTCTCTCTGCACAAGTTACATCTGCCCCACCTGCAGTGCACATGGTTTTGCCTATTTTGAGAACAAATTTGTACTGCGATCAGATCTGAATAAGGGCCATTTTGTGCAGTATATGTCCCCTGCATATTTGGATGAATAATATATATAGCAATATACACAGGGCCATCATCATTAGCAACAGTCATGCTGTGTTTGTCTATCATGTTTATGTTTGTAATACATTATTGGTGTATTTGACAATTTTCGTTGTATGTTTAAAAGTATTTCTTTATACATTTTAGAATTTGGAAGTGTACTGAATATACTGTAGCATACAACTTGAGCTGGGAAACTAATGTTATTCCCGGATCATAGATTTGGGATTTGTAAAGGTGGACATGTCTTGTGCGTATTTTATGTATTCCGTGGGCCCTCTCTATCATTTGGGGATCTGAGCGATGTAGAAAAAGCTCACACATGAATAACTAGAATCCGTGCTGAATACATCCACTCCCTGCCCCTATTAGTTCTTACAGTCTCCTGCAGAGAAAGAGCAGCTATATTCTTCCACTTACTTTTCACCACTATCGAGTCACATGGAGCTCACAAGTTAAATGGGTGCTTATGTATTATCACGGCGCCCGATTTTTACATCGCGTCGGAAAAATCGTATCGATCGCATCGCATGCGACCAAATCGTGCATGCGATGCGATCGACGCGATTTTTCCTTAGGAATCAATGTTAAATGGTTCCAAATGTTCCCTGACACCCCATTTCACATTAGGGTCAATGTTAACTGCCCCCCAGGCCCCCCCATTAGGTGTATGTCCCCTCATTGTTAACGCCACCCCACCATCAACGGCAACCCGAAGCGCGGCGAGCGCAGCGAACCCGCAAGGGGTGGCGGTACGCGTCCTCCAACCTTTTCATACCCACACTATACACATCGGCGTGGAGTTGATTTTAAATAGTGTGGCGAGCGCAGCGAGCCACCGAGCCCGAAGCGTGGCGAGGGGACGCGGAATACGAGCCCGAAGCGTGGCGAGGGGACACGGATTACTTAACATGTATTTCGCATCCCCTCGCGGGGCTGGCTGCGCTCGCCACGCTTCGGGCTCGTATTTCTGCTACGCTCGCCTCGCTTCAGGCTCGGTGGCTCGCTGCGCTCGCCAAACTATATAGAATCAACTCCACGCCGACGTGGATAGTGGGTATATGAAAAGGTCGGAGGACGCGTACCGCTGCCCCTTGAGGGCTCGCTGCGCGGTTTGGCGTTGATGGTCGGGTGGCGTTAACAATGCGGGGGCATTTGGGCTAATACACCTAATGGGGGGCCCTGGATGGGCATTTAACATTGCCCCTAAAGTGAAATCGGGTGTCAGGGACCATTTTTAACCATTTAACATTGATTCCTATGGGAAAATCGTGTCGATCGCGTCGATCGCATCACATGCACGATTTGGTCGCATGCGATGCGATCGACCTGATTTTACCACAAAATCGCGTCAATCGCATGTGATTGTATGCCTAACACTTAAGGCATACAATCAATGCAACTGGGCGCCGTGATAATACATAAGTACTGTTAAATGTAACACACATTTTAGTGCATTGAGGATAGATGTATGTGGACGGAATCGGTACTGTGTGAATTCTCTTTGAATACACCTTGCAAACCTTATGCTATGTACACACTAGACAACAGGCAAACAATGCAATGTCATCAAGGATTTACTTTGAATTTCCAGACAAACGATATAGTGTGTACAATCTTGCAAAGAACCTAATTATGGTATATAGTGGTCACATCTAGGAGTTATCTGTCATGTGACGATGTCCTCAGTTTGAGCTGCATGTTGGGCTGACAAAAGACATTTATACGACCATGTATGGGAGCATGCAGATAGTTTATTCAGTTTTATCTTGGATGCAATCCTCATTCACCTAGTCTGATAAGACTTAAAATTACAACGGGTGATTACTTTATTAATAACAGAGTGATAATTAAAGATCATGAAACCGTCCTTCACTTTTAGTCATTTTCAATTTTATTAATTCTATGACTTTGTGATCTGAATCCCTGTATCAGGGATACGTGAAGCAAAATATTTAAAAACAAAGTAGTGAGATATAGAAAAAGAAAGAAATTTGAGAAAATTAAAAAATCTTTTAGCTCTGTAAATCGCTGTAAGGTGTGATCCTTTTTGAGATAGATGTATGTGGACGGAATCGGTACTGTGTGAATTCTCTTTGAATACACCTTGCAAACCTTATGCTATGTACACACTAGACAACAGGCAAACAATGCAATGTCATCAAGGATTTACTTTGAATTTCCAGACAAACGATATAGTGTGTACAATCTTGCAAAGAACCTAATTATGGTATATAGTGGTCACATCTAGGAGTTATCTGTCATGTGACGATGTCCTCAGTTTGAGCTGCATGTTGGGCTGACAAAAGACATTTATACGACCATGTATGGGAGCATGCAGATAGTTTATTCAGTTTTATCAAAATTAAAAAATCTTTTAGCTCTGTAAATCGCTGTAAGGTGTGATCCTTTTTGAGACCTTTATGATAGGTATATTCTTGTAGCAATGTGTGTGGGTATGTCGGTACCCACTGTGTCCTTATTGTACCACTGTGTCATTCAGGTCAGATGTGCTTTCAATTGTTTCCTCTCTGGTATTTGTCCTGTGTCTTGTACAGGTTATTTCCCCACACAATGTAACATTTGTTAGTAAATCGTATCCCAATCACCGTGTTGTTGCCTATATAGTAGCTATTTGGTCCTTGTAGCTTAAATACTTGCAATAACTTAGAGGGTATTGAGAGAGCTAGTACACAGTCCTCTGAGTTTTTTATGAGGAATATGCTAGCCCAGCACTTTAAGGGTGTAAGTGCACTTGGTGATGGGTTAAACAATTCTTAAGAAGCTTTAATAGTGAGGAGAGTTGCCTGATTGTGGTCAGGACTGGTCCCCAAATCACTTGGTTCTCTATATGAATGCGCTGCTGTAGTAGGTATGATCAGAGCACTGCACTGTCTCTCATCATTTAGTTATGACGGTGCTGCAATGTGAGTCTCTAGGATGCTATGTGTCATAATGCACAGCATGTACCTGTGACGTGATGTTGGTATCCTTATTCGGCGTAATTATTATTGGTGTTAATTTATGCTAGATACATATTCCGGGTGAGTCACCATGTATCGTGTGTAGCAAGTGTAAATACACAGTGCTAGCCGCACATGTATATATCAGTAGTGCTGGCCGTATAATGAGGATTAGTTAGTGCATATATTCCCTGTGCCCCTAAGTAATGTTAGTGCATTAGTCTATTCACCGCACAGAGGGGGTGTATCACCAGGTATTGTGCACTTAGTGTCTGAGTACTTCGTGCTGCTGTATAATAGAGATCAATTGATGCATATATTCCCTATGCCCCAAGTTGTATCTGTGCGTAGTTAATTCTCTGCACAACAAGGGTATATCACCAGGTATTTTGCACTGAGTGTCTGGGTGCCTCGTATTGTTGTATATTGCAGATCAATTAGTGCATATATTCCCTGTGCCTCAAGTAGTGTCTGCACAATTTATCAATTTATTATCCGCACATAGAAGAGAGTATATTGCCAGGTATTTTGCACTAAATGTCTGGGTACTTTGTACTGCTATATAGTCAGGATCAGTTAGTGCATGTATTCCCTATAATCCAAGTGGTATCTGTGCACTGTTTGTTACCCGCACAGCAAGGAGTATATCACTGGGTATTCTACACTAAATGTCCAGGCATTAACGTGCTGCTGTATAATAAGGATCAGTCAGTGCATATATTCCCTGTGCCCAAATTATTGTCAGTGGACAGTTTATTGTCAGTACAAACAGGGGGTATATCACCAGGTATTCTGCACTAAATGTCCGGGTACTTGGTGCTGCAGTATTATCACACTTGTTATTTAATAGGCACTGTTGGTATGCATCATAGAGATCGAGTGTGTATTCTGTATTGGATAGTGTGTATCCAGACCCAATTCAGTGTGCTTTAGTAGCTGTATAACTATTAACAATTTGCCGCACAGATCAGATACATCATCAGGTACTATGCCTTTGATCTGTAAGTACAGGGTGCTGGCCGTCTCGGCTTCAATAACCAAACAGTATTAGCCGTGCGCAGGGTATAGGGCGCCAGTATGAACTATGCACTGTTTATCGTGGCTCCAATCTGTGAGCTCCGATAAGCATGCCCGCTCAGCTTGGAGACTCGCTCCCCAGCTTCTACTCTCAGCCAGCGCGTGTGCCGCGCTTCTGACAGGCTGTGTTGTACGCTACGGGGTTTTCATCTGACAGACACAAATTCAGTTAACACACATTATTAACAATTATAGCGATTTACAGAGACGAACTGCCAATGCGCATTTCGCTCTCTTAGGCTTCTTCAAGGCTAAGTTTTTAGCATTTAACATACAGTAAAGTAGTTCTTGGACGAAATTACTGTACTGTATTTCATTGGCGACCTCATGCATGCGCAATGGTAATTTTCATAAGAGACATCTGGTGGATAAACATAAGTATTACACTCACCGGCAACACCATACACCACATTAGCCACATTGCACAATGCTTTGCCCCTCAATAGGTTATCCAAACTCCATTGCTAGCATAGATGAGTGAGGCTACATGTGTAATGTAAAAATGCCCATAATAAAGTGCAAAATGCATCTTTTATTTGAAAAGAAAATAGCTTCGATTTCTGAACATAAATGGATAAAATTGCACAAGTCAATTGGACAAGTCTGCTGATGGCAGGAATATGGAGCAGAGGTACACAGACGTCACACCAGACACTACATTATCCACTGTAAAGGTTCCACAGTCAGGTTACTGATATGAGATTAAAGTGTGTGGAGCGTACAAAGCATATTTAGAGTTGTTTATTCCTGTGTAGATCATGCCACTACAAAAGTACTAGATTTTGCCTAACCACCCAGCTGGTGCTCGGGTCCAATCCTTATGTTTAATAGGATGCATTTTGTGCCATTCAGTTGAACTCTGAACCCATGATATTTCATCATGCAATTAAAATATGCCCCCTTTGAAATTATAATTGCAAGATACATCTATTAACTACAAATGACAAAGTTGGAAATAGTGAGCACCCAAGTTACATCAGTGATTAAGTAATGACCCCAAAAAGTAGACTAGTAATATCTAAAACAAGGAATATCCAAGGTACTGATATCCACAGGACAGCACAGTAGTAAGTCATGTAATGTGTTAGAGACAGTTGTCTTAGCAACAGCAGAGTAAGGTCACAAACAAGAAATGTCAAAGCTACTCAACCATAATTTCATTGATATACAGTAGCTTTAAAACTCAAGGATGCAAAAGAGGTCTAGTGTGTGTCATTAGGTTCACACAGCTTCTATTTTAATGGCAGTGGACATCACACAGATTGTGTGGGGATCTCAGAACCATGATACGAGGGATATGGTTCAGTCCAAGCTCAGCCTGAAAATGTTTTTATGTGAAATATTTTTTTCAAATTCCTGTAAAAGAAAAAAAATGTAAAGGGTACAGCATGTGTTTGGGTATCTCATACAGCATTCTGTATGTTCTGCAATCCTGTATGTGGCCATCTCTTTGTAAAGATGTGTTAACTGAACCTAGTGGTGCATAGAACAACATTTTCAGGAGTATTAACGAGATACTATTGTAACCATATGAAATAATTATAAACTCTACAACGGTATATTTTATACAGTGCTGGCGTTTAAAGTGTTGTCAAATTTTATTGGCAAATGGCTCATTTTTTTATTGAAATGGAGGTGGAATTAAAGATATACAGGACAATCAAACACAAACACACACACACATGCACAAAGAACGAAACAAACTTTGATGATCAACTCTCCCATTTACCACAAACCACTCTTACAGGTGATGTAACCATTTCCCATTGGACAAGTCATGCACAACATTCCCCAATTCAAGGAGAATGTATTATTAAGCTTAAAACCTATCCTAAATGACCACACTACCATTCCCATCACACAACAACTAACCAAATGGCACAAAACAAGGAGTGGGAGGGGAAAAAGGGTCAAATACTGTGGCTCACTTCACGTAAACTCCCCCCCCCCCCCCCCCCCCCCCCCCCACAAAAAAAAAAAAAAATCTCCAGCTTGAGTTCTATTGGCTGATTTTACTAAGCTTAACTACCTTAAAGAGGGAACTACATTACCAGGAGATTTTAAAGTGGCAAAACTCAAAGCTGATCATAGTTTAATGTCCATTATGCTTACACGATCATCCTTTTCTTGAGAACCATTAAAGAATAAAGCTATTGGGGTATAGGTAGGGTCACTCTTTATCGATTTATGACTTTAACACTGTACTGCAAGCATTTTCATTCTAAAGTAACATATCATTTTTGCTTGTAATATTACCATAGGCCAGTGGCTCCCAAATCTTTTTGAGCCACGGTGCCCTCAAGTTTTAAAACATTTTTCAAGGCACCCCTCGGTCAAAAGTTTCTTGTTGATAAATTTAGAAAAAATATTAAGAAATTGTGCTTATATGTCATATTTAGGCTCAATTATGTAGTAAGGAACCAGATTCGCTTTTGTTTGCCCAAATATTTTATGAGTGGCAGGCCACCAACTCTGGTTTTGCCTATGGCTTTGCCCATAACTATCATAACTGTGTTCGATCACCAATCCAAGGCACCCCTACAAGTGTCCAGAGGCACCCCAGGGTGCCTAGAAACTTAGTTTGGGAAGCACTGCCATCGGCATACTTTCTTTTGTGCTAATAACTAGTATACTTCTAAAAGCTCTTGAGTAGCCTATATGCTAACTAAAATTTCTTGGGGAGCAAGGAGGAGAATGTCACTTTGTGATGCACCAAAGGGTATAATAAAACATAACCTTTATTATTTTATTTCCTAAAATCTATAGCGAAAATAAAAAACACAGTACAGACATATAACATAGACATGTAAAAAAAGGATAAAGATATCCTTATAGCCGTGGGGTCCCACTCCCCAACATGTATATAAATGTTGTTTTTATTTGAGCTGCAATCATGTATTGTTCTGTAACTTAGTAGCAAGTATTGCTGATTTTTTTTACTCTTAGAACTTTTTTGCAGTTACTAGCGGTATGGGCTGTGCACATCACAATAAAATATCTATTTTAAAGCTGGGAGGTGAAAAGTACCCACAAATATATGGTCACACATCATGCGATAATCTCTTAACCCCTTCCTGACAGAGCCAGTTTTTGCGTTCCTGACAGAGCCCTTTTTTTCAAATCTGGCATGTATCACTTAAGTGGGGATAACTTTTTTTTGCTTTTACTTATCCCAGTGATTTTGAGATTGTTTTTTCGTGACACATTGTACTTCAAATTAGTGGTAAATTTGGGTCGATACAGTCTGTGTTTTTTTGTGAAAAATACCAAAATGTCGTAAAAAAATGGAAAATTTAGCAATTTGCAAAATGTTAAATTTTCTGCTTGTGAGACAAATAATCATACCACTCAAAATAGTTAATAACTAACATAGACCATATGTCTACTTTATGTTTCCATCATTATTTCAACTTCCTTTTAATTTTTTTGGACACTAGGAGGCTTACAATATGAATAGCAAATTCTCAAATTTTCAAGAAAATTTCAAACACTGATTTTTTTAGGGACCAGTTCAGTTCTGATGTGACTTTGAGGGACTTGTATGTGAGACACCCCCATAAATGATACCATTTCAAAAACTGCACCCCTCACAGTATTCAAAACAGCATTAGGGAAGTTTGTTAACCCTTTAGGTGTTTCACAGGAATTAAAACAAAGTGTAGGTGAAATTTCAAAATTTCATTTTTTTTGCAGATTTGCAATATTAATACATTTTTCTAAGGAACACAGTACATTTTACTAGAGAAATGTGACTAAAAATTGATTCCCCCAATTCTTTTGTTTTCATAAATATCCTACTGTATATGTGGCTCTAGTGTGCACGTTGACCAAACCACAGGCTTCATAATAGAAGGAGCACCTACTTGATTTTGGAGCCTCCTTTTTATGAGATTATTTTTTAGGCACCATGTAGGTTTCTAGGCACCATAAGATGCTAAAATTTAGGAAGCCCCCACAAGTGACCCCATTTTGCAAACTACACCCCTCAGGGAATTCATCTAGGGGTATAGTGTACATTTCAAACCCCCAGGGGTTTCACCAATTGTGGTACAACTGGGCAGTGAAAATGAAAAATTACATTTTTTACACAAAAATGCAGTTCTGGCTCAAAATTTTTCATTTTCAGAAGGTATGAAGGAGAAAAAGCACCCCAAAATCTGTGCCCCAATTTCTCCCGAGTACGGCAATGCCTCACATGTGACCAAAAAATACCATTTGGGTGCATGGCAGGACTCAGAAAGGAAGGAGTGATTTTTGGATTTTGCAGCTCAGATTCTGGTGGAATGTTGGTGGGTGCTATGTTGCATTAGCAAGACCCCCCAAGCACCAATACAGTGGAACCCCCCCACAAGTGACCCCATTTTGCAAACTACACCCCTCAGGGAATTCATCTAGGGGTATAGTGTACATTTCAAACCCCCAGGGGTTTCACCAATTTTGATACAACTGGGCAGTGAAAATGAAAAATTACATTTTTTTACACAAAAATGCAGTTCTGGCTCAAAAATTTTCATTTTCATAAGGTATGAAGGAGAAAAAGCACCCCTAAAATCTGTGCCCCAATTTCTCCTGAGTATGGCAATGCCTCATATGTGACCAAAAAATACCAGTTGGGTGCATGGCAGGACTCAGAAGGGAAGGAGTGATTTTTGGTGGTGGAATGTTGGTGGGTGCTATGTCGCATTAGCAAGACCCCCAAAGCACCAATACAGTGGAACCCCCCCACAAGTCACCCCATTTTGCAAACTACACCCCTCAGGGAATTCATCTAGGGGTATAGTGTACATTTCAAACCCCCAGGGGTTTCACCATTTTTGATACAACTGGGTAGTGAAAATGAAAAATTACATTTTTTTACACAAAAATGCAGTTCTGGCTCAAAATTTTTCATTTTCAGAAGGTATGAAGGAGAAAAAGCACCCCAAAATCTGTGCCCCAATTTCTCCCGAGTACGGCAATGCCTCACATGTGACCAAAAAATACCATTTGGGTGCATGGCAGGACTCAGAAGGGAAGGAGTGATTTTTGGATTTTGCAGCTCAGATTCTGGTGGAATTTTGGTGGGTGCTATGTCGCATTAGCAAGACCCCCCAAGCACCAATACAGTGGAACCCCCCCACAAGTGACCCCATTTTGCAAACTACACCCCTCAGGGAATTCATCTAGGGGTATAGTGTACATTTCAAACCCCCAGGGGTTTCACCAATTTTGATACAACTGGGCAGTGCAAATGCAAAATTACATTTTTTTACACAAAAATGCAGTTCTGGCTCAAAATTTTTCATTTTCACAAGGAATGAAGGAGACAAAGCACCCCAAAATCTGTGCCCCAATTTCTCCCGAGTACGGCAATGCCTCACATGTGACCAAAAAATACCATTTGGGTGCATGGCAGGACTCAGAAAGGAAGGAGTGATTTTTGGATTTTGCAGCTCAGATTCTGGTGGAATGTTGGTGGGTGCTATGTTGCATTAGCAAGACCCCCCAAGCACCAATACAGTGGAACCCCCCCACAAGTGACCCCATTTTGCAAACTACACCCCTCAGGGAATTCATCTAGGGGTATAGTGTACATTTCAAACCCCCAGGGGTTTCACCAATTTTGATACAACTGGGCAGTGAAAATGAAAAATTACATTTTTTTACACAAAAATGCAGTTCTGGCTCAAAATTTTTCATTTTCAGAAGGTATGAAGGAGAAAAGTCACCCCAAAATCTGTGCCCCAATTTCTCCCGAGTATGGCAATGCCTCATATGTGACCAAAAAATACCAGTTGGGTGCATGGCAGGACTCAGAAAGGAAGGAGTGATTTTTGGATTTTGCAGCTCAGATTCTGGTGGAATGTTGGTGGGTGCTATGTTGCATTAGCAAGACCCCCCAAGCACCAATACAGTGGAACCCCCCCACAAGTGACCCCATTTTGCAAACTACACCCCTCAGGGAATTCATCTAGGGGTATAGTGTACATTTCAAACCCCCAGGGGTTTCACCAATTTTGATACAACTGGGCTGTGCAAATGCAAAATTACATTTTTTACACAAAAATGCAGTTCTGGCTCAAAATTTTTCATTTTCAGAAGGTATGAAGGAGAAAAAGCACCCCAAAATCTGTGCCCCAATTTCTCCCGAGTACGGCAATGCCTCACATGTGACCAAAAAATACCATTTGGGTGCATGGCAGGACTCAGAAGGGAAGGAGTGATTTTTGGATTTTGCAGCTCAGATTCTGGTGGAATTTTGGTGGGTGCTATGTCGCATTAGCAAGACCCCCCAAGCACCAATACAGTGGAACCCCCCCACAAGTGACCCCATTTTGCAAACTACACCCCTCAGGGAATTCATCTAGGGGTATAGTGTACATTTCAAACCCCCAGGGGTTTCACCAATTTTGATACAACTGGGCAGTGAAAATGAAAAATTACATTTTTTTACACAAAAATGCTGTTCTGGCTCAAAATTTTTCATTTTCAGAAGGTATAAAGGAGAAAAAGCACCCCAAAATCTGTGCCCCAATTTCTCCCGAGTATGGCAATGCCTCATATGTGACCAAAAAATACCAGTTGGGTGCATGGCAGGACTCAGAAGGGAAGGAGTGATTTTTGGTGGTGGAATGTTGGTGGGTGCTATGTCGCATTAGCAAGACCCCCAAAGCACCAATACAGTGGAACCCCCCCACAAGTGACCCCATTTTGCAAACTACACCCCTCAGGGAATTCATCTAGGGGTATAGTGTACATTTCAAACCCCCAGGGGTTTCACCAATTTTGATACAACTGGGCAGTGAAAATGAAAAATTACATTTTTTTACACAAAAATGCAGTTCTGGCTCAAAATTTTTCATTTTCAGAAGGTATGAAGGAGAAAAAGCACCCCAAAATCTGTGCCCCAATTTCTCCCGAGTACGGCAATGCCTCATGTGTGACCAAAAAATGGCAGGACTCAGAAGGGAAGGAGTGATATTTGGATTTTGCAGCACAAATTCTGGTGGAATGTTGGTGGGTGCTATGTCGCATTAGCAAGACCCCCAAAGCACCAATACAGTGGAACCCCCCCACAAGTGACCCCATTTTGCAAACTACACCCCTCAGGGAATTCATCTAGGGGTATAGTGTACATTTCAAACCCCCAGGGGTTTCACCAATTGTGGTACAACTGGGCAGTGAAAATGAAAAATTACATTTTTTTACACAAAAATGCAGTTCTGGCTCAATTTATTTTATTTTCAGAAGGTATGAAGGAGAAATAGCACCCCAAAATCTGTGCCCCAATTTCTCCCGAGTACGGCAATGCCTCACATGTGACCAAAAAATACCAGTTGGGTGCATGGCAGGACTCAGAAGGGAAGGAGTGATTTTTGGATTTTGCGGCTCTGATTCTGGTGAAATGAATGGTGGGTGCTATGTGGCATTAGCAAGACCCCCGAAGCACGGTGAAATTATGAACCTAATAATCCATAGATGTGTGGTATAATTTAAAACACTCCTTTATACATAGGCCGGGTTTGTCGGGGCAAGTGTCACACTGGAAAATAGTTTGCTTTCTTATTCCCTTTTTATAGCAAACTTTGCACCTTTTTTGTGTCCTGCCCTTTTTTCCAGTGGAGGGGATTTCATCAGGAAAATGCTGCCCTGGTACAATACGGGGGCCAGTACTAGAAGTACTGGGGCCCTCTGCCTGCTGGTTCCCAAATATTAGGCCCTTTATGACTTCCTCTTGAAAGTGCATAAATGTCCCCCTCTGGCCGGTAGAACGGAATAGCACGTAAGCGTTATACAGTGCCATCTGGATGATATACACGGCCAGCTTCTTGTACCAGATTTTTGTTTTCCGCAGGGCACTGTACGGCTTCAGTACCTGATCTGAAAGATCCACTCCGCCCATGTACCTATTGTAATCCAGGATACAATTAGGTTTTGAGGTGTGGGTACTGGTACCTCGTACAGGGACGGAGGTGGTACTGTCTCCGTGAATTGTTGTCAGTATAAGGACATCCCTCTTGTCCTTATATTTGACCAACAACATATTTTCGGTGCATATTCCCCTGCTTTCACCCCTTCTCATTACTTGGGCAATGTGCGTTTTTGGGAGGCCTCTTTGGTTCTTGCGCACAGTACCGCAAGCTGCTGTACCTCTTGAACCAAGGGCCTTAAACAGGGGGATGCTAGTGTAAAAGTTATCCACATAGAGGTGATAACCTTTATCCAGGAAGGGGTGCACTAAATCCCAGACAATTTTTCCACTAACACCTACGAGGGAGGGGGGGCATTCTGGCGGTTCAATTCTTGAATCCTTCCCTTCATATACCCTAAACCTGTGAGTGTACCCTGAGGTGCTTTCACACAGCTTATACATTTTTATGCCATACCTTGCCCTCTTACTGGGAAGGTACTGGCGGAATTTAACCCTTCCTTTAAAATGTATAAGGGACTCGTCTATGCAAATGAATTTATCTGGGATGTACATCTCTTCAAATTTGGCACTGAAATGATCAATGACCGGCCTGACTTTGAATAGCCGGTCAAAGGTGGGATCATCTCTGGGTGGGCACTGTGCATTATCGTTGTAATGCAAAAATTTAAGGATCGTCTCAAATCGAGCCCGGGGCATGGCCATACGGTAAAATGGGGTGCTGTACAGAACATCTGTACTCCAATATTGCCTAATTTCTGGCTTTTTTACTATGCCCATATGACACCAGACCCCAAAACGTCATCATCTCTACTGCATCTACAGGGGTCCACCTAGCAAATGATGACGTGGGGTTTTGAGCAATAAACTGCTGGGCATATAAATTAGTTTGGTCCACCATTAAATTTATAAAATCATCAGAGAAAAATAATTTGAAAAAGTCAATTTCTCTGAGACCTGTGGAATCAAATTGGATTCCTGGCATGGCCAAAAACTCTGGAACCTGGGGCTCAAAATTGTCATCACCAGAGGAGGAAGAGGAGCTTAAGACGAATCCTTCAAATTCCCCGCTTGCATCACTGGCTGTGTCAGAGTCAGAGGCAAGCATGGCATATGCCTCCTCCGCTGAATACATTCTTCTGGATGACTGGGATGACATTTGGGATGCCATTTTTATTTTTGTGTTACTGGTAGTGAAATGTTTCAACACGTGTATAGTGTAGGGGGGGGTACAAACTTTATTTCAACCTGGGGGGTATGTAGTGTGTAGTGTGTATGTAGTGCAGAAAAAAAAAATACTTTATACAAA
The DNA here is from genome assembly GCF_055691185.1 of Crinia signifera. Classification (NCBI taxonomy): domain Eukaryota; kingdom Metazoa; phylum Chordata; class Amphibia; order Anura; family Myobatrachidae; genus Crinia; species Crinia signifera. Next base: position 154,793,857 of record NC_139221.1, read on the forward strand.
AAAAAAAATTGAAGGGGTTAAAAAAAAAATTGAAGGGGTTAAAAAAAAAAAAAAAAAGGTCCTGCGCCAAAAATTGAGCACAGATGTTGGTCAGTAACGTCCGTCACTGAACAGCGCTCAAAGGCAACAGGAATTTGATCAAAAAAAAAATAGATCAACCCTGTGCCGAAAAAGATGATCAGTGATGTACGTCACTGATCAGCGCACAGTGGCCACAGGACACCCACAAAATCACAGTGTGTGTAAAAAAAAAATTAAAAAAGACCCCACAGCACCCACAAAAAAAAAAAAAGGTGATCAGTGATGCGACACTGATTACCTGTGAGGGGCAGCAGGTGCACAACCTTTGGTGCAACTGACAGTGCAACTGGCAGCAACTGACAGGTATATATAAAAAAAAAAACCTCTGCACCCCCAAAAAGTTGCTGATCACCTCAGATATAGTGATCAGCACAAAAGGCGGGGGCAGCAGACACAAAATTTAGCACTCTCTATCACTCTCTGTCACTATCTCTCTCTATCTCTCTATCTCTCACTATCTATCACTCTATGACACTGCAGCAGCAGCACTGACAGTTATAGATATGAAAAATAACCCCTGCACCCCCAAAAAGTTGCTGGGGGTGCACAAAAGGGGGGCAGCAGACACAAAATATAGCAGTCTCTATCACTCTCTGTCACTATCTCTCTCTATCTCTCTATCTCTCACTATCTATCACTCTATGACACTGCAGCAGCAGCAGCACTGACAGGTATATATATATATAAAAAAAAACCTGCGCCCCCAAAAAGTTGCTGATCAGTTAATTTATACTGATCAGCACAAAAGGGGGGCAGCAGTCAGTTATATAAAAAATATATAGCACAATCTGTCACTATCTCTCTATCTCTCTCTCTCTATCTCTCTCTATCTCTCTATCTATAACTATATCACACTGCAGCAGCACAAAATATAGCACTCTCTGACACTATCTCTCTCTATCTCTCTATCTCTCTCTATCTATCTCTCTCTATCTAACGCTATTACACTGCAGCAGCACAAGTTCACAACACAGGAAGTCACAAGTAGTAACAGGATCCAGGAAGCATCCAGCACACTACAAGCAGTGATGAAGCAGTGATCAGGTAAGTATTTTGCTCGGTTCAGGTCAGTAAATGGCGGCAGCTGGGCACGGTGACCGCACTGCACGCAATTCCAGACCGGAATGGCGTCTGCAGTGCAGTCACCGTTAGTTTAAATCCCCCTCCTTGGCTGTGATTGGTCCGTCGGTCCGACGAACCAATCACGGCCTTTGGGGGCGGGCGGGGTGAGGTGGGGTGACACCAGTGTCACCCTTACACCCCGCGGTGATTGGTGCTGTACTTTACAGCACCAATCACCTCCGATCGCGTGTCACCGGTGAACGTTATTCGCCGGTGACACAGAAAACGCTGTGAATGGCTGTTCACACTGAACAGCCAATCACAGCGATCGCCGACGGGGGGGCGGCATCGCAGCCCCCCCTGGGCATGCAGGGACATGTCTGCTGTCAGGGACAGCAGACATGTTGAAACTGTCACCGCGTCTATAGACGCGGTGACAGTTACAAGCCATGACGTACATTTACGCCATGTGTCGGGAAGTACTTCCCGACCATGACGTAAATGTACGTCAAATGTCGGGAAGGGGTTAATCAGAGTGGTGAAATATACGGGCCTGCTAAATGCACCACTCGGGTACCCAGAAAGTTATCTGGTATTACCCCGGGCTCAGGCAGCGTAAATACACCATAAAAATAGCTAGGAGCACAGCACACTAAGCGGTTTGAGAGGTGCCCTATGACCGGTCCGTCAGCCGGGACAGCGGGGCTCGCAGTGTCAGAGTGAAATACACTGCACCCGCTTGTCGCGTCGGCTGGCAAATGACGTGGCCGGTTCTCAGTACCGTGTGCGGCAGTGGCCGGGTAAGCCTGTAGGGCTGTGAGCCACTACATAAAAAGCACTGGAGTCAACTGATATACTCCGTGCTAGTCCATGATATTCAGACATCCTATTGCCCACTTGCATAGTGGTACTTGGGGCCTTATTTTGGTTCATTCTTTCTGACAAAATCCTTCTTAGATGGGCAAAACTATGTGCACTGCAGGTGGGGCAGATGTAACATGTGCAGAGAGAATTAGATTTGGGTGGGGTTTTACTTCAAAGTGAGATCTATATTGCAGTGTAAAAATAAAGCAGTCAGTATTTTCCCTGCACAGAAACAAAATTACTCACCCAAATCTAATTCTCACTGCACGTTACATCTGCCCCCCCTGCAGTGCACATGGTTTTGTCCATCTAAGAAGGATTTTGTCAGAAAGAATGAACCAAAATAAGGCCCATAATGTGGTTGTATGCTGGAGAGTAATGTTGATTTGAACAAAGGTCGACATGTCGACCATGTACAGACAAAGGCCCTTATTCTGATCGGTGCGGATATTCCCGCATTCTTACGGAGCGGTCCGCACGCCACGGTGTTCTGCCGCGTGCGGCCATCGTCCGTAGAAACGCCCACGGGTCCTCCGCATTCGGACGGACTCACTCTTTAAGAACAGGGCGTGTTTACGGACGACATACAAACCATGCGTGTGCGGGAGAAACACTCCGATTCTGCACGGTATTACAGAGTATTACAGAGTATGCTCGGGAATACCGCATCCGAACGGGAGCCAAGCGGTGCTACCGCCCGTAAGCGGAGTATTTACGCCAAACAACCCACTATTATGTATCTTCTGCAATACATCACATGACCCACTTATTCAATTACCTATCCTCATAAAAAACTTCTTATTTGGAATTGGAATCAATTAGATGCCAATATATCCTTACAAGCATGCCTAACACATGCATTGCACACATTAACCCTTACAGCAATTGAAGTGCAATGGTTTCAATTAAAGCACTGACAAGCGTCCTATTAGTGAGTAATGAGTAAAGGAGTCGATTCTATTGGGTTCAGGTGTTAATGCTTGTAGTCATTAGGCGTACGTTCGCCTACCGCATGAACGAGTGGTGTCCGCAAAGCAATAGTACACTTGTGGACACCGCACATTTCTTCCCTTTTTGATCGCGTGCATTCGGAGTGGTATCCGAATGTACGCCCCCCAACATAAGTGTACTCCCCCGTGTCCGCCCATGTTTCCGCCCCGTTTTGCCCACTTTGAAACTACGCCCATGTGTCATTCCGCATGACGCCCATAATACGCCCATATTTCCCGACTGATTGCGGGGAACAGTTTTGTACGGGATTTGGCCGAACAGGTACGGAGTCAAGGCGTGGCACATGCGCGTTGCGTTCTCCACGCATGCGCAGACGCCGTAAAGACGCGATCCGAAAGTATGCGGTAAAGTACGCGTCAATCAGAATAAGGGCCAATATGATGTTTGGAGTGTGTAAGATTCCAAACCAATATTATTATAGTACCTACTTGGTGGATGTTAACTTGGAGTGGGGAAAAGATCCTAACATTTATAAACATCCAGAATAGCGGGATACGGGTGTACACTGGCTGCGTGTCGACGGCAAGATATTTAAATCTTTTACACCAAAATGAATTATAAGGTTGAGCAGAGTCTATTCTATCCATGGATATATATACTGATTTCCAGCTTTTAAACCCATGGTATAAAGGAAACAGTTGAATAACTGGAAACTACAAAAAAACTTGCTGCAATGAATGTCCAATTCAGAAATAAATGAAAACTGACCTTGAAAACAATGCAAATCACTGAATATGTCAAACCGGGCCGCATCAGCCAAAAACACACAGGTTTCATTGAACCAGTGTGTTTTCAGAATGTATTTTTTTTGTTTCTTTTTAAGTGACCAATTGAACAGCATAAAAATAAATATCAGAGAAAAATGAAGATCCTTCTCCAGGGCTGATTAGATACTGCCCTCTGTGTTACGCAGTACACTTATTGCTTAAAGTAGATACCTCAGTGGAGATACATTTCAATAGCTTCATGTAAAGAAACATTGCATAAAAATATTGCCACACAAATATGTTGTGCATTCCACTTGGAATATGTATTCTTCTTAGTATTTCTAACAGCAATATGAAAAGTTAAATAAGACAATACAATATACAGTATGACACAATGAATCTAGTGAATCATTTTTACTTTTCTGTTTGGATGTAAAGAATATCTACAAAAGTACTCTTAACAATTCGGGGAGTGTTATTGTATAGTAGTTGTATTGGTTCATCATTAATGCCAATGCATTTCAGTCTAATGTGCACTACATGTGTCTAATGTGGATCCTACATGGACTCAGATCAAAAGTGATTGTCTCTCCATGAAGTTACTGACCACATTATATAGCCTAATGTTTGAAGGGGTACCCTTTTTAGCTAATTAACTTCACTACAACTAGGAATGTGGATGTTCCTGTAGTTCTGTAATTACTAATTCTTAATTGAGGAAGTTAAATTGCTTAATTGGTATGTTTCAGCTGTGCATCTCTTATTTGACATAGACACACAAAAAAAGACCATTTTCAAAAGATTCCTTCCCCCCTAGCTATTCCTTGATTTTGATTGGCATAATTGGAGTATTTAGATGTAATTTGGCTCCTTTTTTTTTTTTGGGGGGGGGGGGGGGGGGAGATCAATCTAAAAATCAGCTTCTTTTCAGAACCACTGATTATCTACTAATATTTGGAAAGATTATTTTCTTCAGCTGTAGAGAGCTGCTTGTGCTAGCCATTTTATTTAAGGTTTGCTCAATTAGCAAAGCAATGTCTTCAAATTAATTTCTTAGCAGCGCAACAGTGATCTGGCGTCAGGGCTTAAAGTAGTCATTCAGAGGTGGGGGAACTCATTTCTCTATGCCACCTAATTCCTAATTCACCCCCCTCCCCCCATTAGGCAGAAACATGGCCAGTAGTAGGGTTTTTGGGATCCCCCTGCACAGGGGCGGATCCAGGATAAAATGACAGGGGGGGCACCATGATAAAAGAGGGTTTAGGTGGGGGAGGGCCAGTGTTAGTGGTGCCAGTGTACATGCTAAGAGAGCGGCAGAGAGAGGGTGGGAATGGGATTAAAATAGGCCATGGCATTTAAAGTACGCAGGCCCACCATGGCAACAAAAGTGAAGGATGTAGTTGTGCGCGTGCCGAAGGCGTGCTCTGGAAAAGGGGGTGTGGCCACTCAACAGGGGGCATGTCCTTGAGTGTAGTGTACAACACCATATACAACTTCTACACATTATGCAACAAAGTACTAGAGCCCATTATACTTGCCCCTTACACATGATGCCAAATGGAATGAGCCAAAATTCACATAATGCCACAGGGATTGTGTCAAAATTCACATAATGCCACACGGATTGAGCCAAAATTTACATAATAACACACGGATTGAGCCAAAATTCACATAATGCCAAATGGATTGAGCCAAAATTCACATAATGCCACATGGATTGTGTCAAAATTTACATAATGCCACATGGATTGTGTCAAAATTCACATAATGCCACACGGATTGAGCCAAAATTCACATAATGCCAAATGGATTGAGCCAAAATTCACACAATGCCACATGGATTGTGTCAAAATTCACATAATGCCACATGGATTGTGTCAAAATTCACATAATGCCACACGGATTGAGCCAAAATTCACATAATGCCAAATAGAATGAGCCAAAATTCACATAATGCCACATGGATTGTGTCAAAATTCACATAATGCCAAATGAATTGAGCCAAAATTCATATAATGCCTCACGGATTGAGCCAAATTCATAAAATGCCATATGGATTGAGCCAAAATTCACATAATGCCACAAGGATTGAGCCAAATTCATAAAATGCCACGTGGATTGAGCCAAAATTCACATAATGCCACATGGATTGAGCCAAAATTCACATAATGCCACACGGATTGAGCCAAATTCATAAAATGCCATATGGATTGAGCCAAAATTCACATAATGCCACACGGATTGAGCCAAAATTCACATAATGCCACACAGATTGAGCCAAAATTCACATAATGCCACACGGATTGAGCCAGAATTCACATAATGCCACACAGATTAAGACAAAATTCATTGTCCACCAAAGGCGCGCATTAAACATTTACACCATAATGTCCATTGCACGTTAAGTTACACGGCATGATGTCCATTATGTATTATGCCAAACACCATAATGCCTATTAAAAATTATGCTACATACAGTAAGTGCTACTTATCTACATGCTCATTGCCAAGGGTTCCATGCTCATTGCCAGAGGTTCCATGCTCGTTGCCATGTGGGATTACATGCTCATTGCCAACGGGGAATACATGCTTGTGGTAAATGGGGGACAGCCGCCGCCAGGCAGAAGTGATAGCCACTGACAGTGGCAGAGCCTGGCTGTATTCCGAGCACTGCAGGTCCCAGCTATTTGAAATAATACCCATTTCACACCAGAAAATGCATTCCCAGGTTGGCCCCTTTTACACCAGCCTAGTCCCTGCATTTTCTGGTGTAAGGGGGAGAGAAAACCACCCCTCCCCCCTTTAACCAGTTATCTCATTTAACCGGCTATGTCTTCGGAACTAACTGACCCATTTACATGAGACAAGTATCATATTGAAGAACTTTTGAGTGGGCTTTGAATGATTTTGGTCCAGTAAAACTGGAACGTTTGGTTCCAGAGTAATCTGCCCTCAAAGAACATGAACAGCCATGAAATTACATTTCAAAAATAAAAAAAAAAACGATTTACACGCTATATCTCTGGAACCGATTGACCGATATGGACCATCCTGGTATCATATTGAAGGCCCAGCGATTTGGAATTGAATAACATCAATCACAAGCTCCTGTGATGCCGGCGGGGAACTGGCAGCTGTCGGAACCGGGTGGGGGTCGGAATTGACGGGTCCCATGTTATCCTATGGGGAAAAAATGTTACAGCTTTGCCAGGCGATATCTCAGGTTCCCGGGGGGCTAGAGACATGGGGCTGGGCTCGTTGGAAAGCTCTGGTCCTCATCTACAAAACTAATGACAGGGGGGGCACGTGCCCGGGTGCCCCCCCCCTGAATCCGCCACTGCCCCTGCAAACTAGAATGCTTTTCTGTGAGAATTAGAGTGCTAGGCCAATGTGGAGGTTAAAATGTTCCACCTCACCATTAGAGGTGGTGGAACTCAGTTCCACTCCATTCCCCCTCACTTTAGCCCCTGTCTGGCGTACATCCACAGGTAGGATCTTTAATCCATCCATTTAGTGCAATGAGGGACCAAATCGTTCCAGAGCTCAGAATGCATTAAGCGGTTGACCACAAGAACATATAACATTACCCACTTCAGGATCGATGCAGAACATACCTACTTTTTAGGACTCCTCTGTGAGAGAAGCCGGTACAGGAAGTTCTACTGCAACTTGAGGAGCTTGGGCTAAGCCAGGGGTAGCCAACTCCAGTCCTCGAAAGCTACCAACAGTTAACATTTTCTGGATTTCCTCACAGAGAAGTATTTAAAATGTGTCTGTGAGTAATGAATACACCTGTGCACCAGCTAGGTCGTCTGGAAAATGTGAACTGTTGGTAGCTCTCGAGGACTGGAGTTGGCTGCCACTCGGCTAAGCTAACATGTCATTAGACCTCATCCTATAGTAAGTCGTTGAGTAAGGGGTGGGGCTAATTTATGTGATTTCACATTAATCAGCTCTATCCCCTTAAAACCAGAGCCATGTTTCCTGGTGTTTTCTTCACTTCCTGTCTGCTTCGCTATGGAATGCAGAATACTATAATACGTGGTTAGTACAAACCAGGTGGATGAAAAAAAGTTTCTCTCTATAGACTAATGAGCAAAACTATTAATTTATATCAACCACCAGCTTATGATATACTGAGACACTGCATGCATGCCTATTGCAGTTTAGGCTTCACGGTGCAATCATATTTTAGCCATATTTAATTACTGCAATCACAGGGATTTTTAATGCAGATCCTCTTGTACAGGAATATCAGTGGCATATCCGCTACCATACTCCAACTCACAGGGGTACATTTACTAAGAAGGGAGTTCTATTGAAGATGGCATGTTGCTTTGGTCAACCAATGAGTTTCTATCTATTATCATCTAGAACACAAGTTCTCAAACTCGGTCATCAGGACCCCACATACTGTAGTGCATTTTTTCCAGGTCTCCTCACAGAATGACAGGGGAAATAATTAGCTCTATCTGTGGATCTTTTAAAATGTGTCAGTGAGTAATGAATGCACCTGTGCACCTGCCGGGTGACCTTGAAAATGTGAACTTGTGGGGTCTTGAGGACCGAATTTGAGAACCCCTGATCTAGAAGATGCTCAATAAATAAAAGTAGAATCTGATTGGTTGCTATGGGCATCATCCCATCCTCAATAGAAGTCCCATTTAAGTAAATTTACTCCACAGTGTAAATACTCACTGTTAATTTGTTTGGAGAGACGATGTGGAATGTTGGGTTGAATGTGGAATAATTATACTGTACTGTGTATGCTACTACTATTTACATGTACATGTATATGATGTATTTTGCAGGCATCCAATGGCAAGAGATGTGAACAACAACAAAAGAGTTCTTTACCAAAAAGCAGTGGTTTCATCTTTAGTGATGTACAGTATCTTCCATTGCATTTCTTCCATTTGTTTTTAAAGGAAACCATAAGAACAAAAACAAAACATCTGCTGAAAGTTCATGAGTGGAGTTCAATATCTTAGAACCAATATTAGTCAAAACTTTCTGGAACAACAGGAAGTATAGCTGCAAACACCAATAGTAAATAGCACTGAACTAATGTAAGCAAAAATGAAACATTGAACCTTCATCAAAAAGAAAAAGATTTGCTTGTGCACCTGAATGAAAAAAAGTGTTATTTGTTGAATATTACAACAAGTGAATGTCATATCTTGATTATGTTTGCACTATTAAACATTGTAATAGCAGATGTGTGACCTCTAGCATGTACATGATGACAACTTAAAACTCTTAATACCTTTATACCAGAAATAAAGACACGGAGACTTAGGTTTGGCAGAAAATTGTTAGCTGAATTTATTTATGAAATATTAAGGGTTGGGTCGCTGTCCCCGAGCGGGTGATCCAGCAAAGGCCTAAGCCAATGAGAGGCGAGCACACCGAAACAAACCAAATACGCTGCAAACATAACTAAAGGAACGCCTTAAAATCTATCAACATGTCGTTTTTTCCCGCCTATCAGCTAACGCGATTAAACCACCACCCACAACCGATTAACGGAAGGGAGGGCGGGAAACTTTTCAGGAAAGAGAGGAAGACTCCTCCCTTTCCTGTGCTAATATCCCCAGCTAATAGGCCATTCCCAATAATCCTATAGGCTCCCAGAGTCACATGCTCCCCGAGGTACACACCCAGCGTGTCATGTTTAATTCACTGCATGTCTATTCAGCTATTACGTTGTTCTAAACATTGTAATAGCAGATGTGTGACCTCTAGCATATACATGATGACAACTTAAAAAGCGGGTGATCCAGCGAAGGCCTAAGCCAATGAGAGGCGAGCGCACCGAAACAAACCAAATACGCTGCAAATGTAACTCAAGGAATGCCTTAAAATCTATCAACATGACGTTCTTTCCCGCCGATGCGGGGACCCCAGTCCCGGAGGGCCTGCCCCACCACCAAACTAAAGGACTGAATCTACCACCACCAACAGATCCTCCACAAACAAAAACAGTACTTCCTTGACTAAATGAATCCAGTCAGGTCTCAGATCACAGCACCGCCCGCCTCCATAACCCAGAGAGCTACCGCTGAGTTCAACTTCTTCCTTGCCTCATCAATGGCCCGGCAATCCCTCGCTCCTCTCCAGCACAATTGGGGAACCACAAACGACCAAACTAGGGTGCACTTAGGCCAAGCTGCTCGAATGGCGGCCAGATCATCAAGTATCAAAGCCGGCAGCTCAAACTGGGACATTTTCCTGAGATCATTGCCTCCAAGATGAAGGACGAGCACTTTAGGCAATCCGTACAATTTCACCATGAGGAAAGCCCTTAGCTCGCACCAGGACATCCCCCTCACTCCCAGCCAATGCACCAGACGACAACACTCAAAAACAGGTCCACCACCAGAAGCTACCAGCTTCGCTGCCCAATGCACAAAAGAGTGACCCACTATCCACACCCTGAGTCTATCGTTGCCCACACCTATAGGGAGAAAATTGTGTAAAGAGGAGTTAGAATTTTTAATCAAGGACAGGTAATTACACATATTAGGAGGATCTGCCAAAATATTTTTTTTTTTTAATGTTGCACAAATTTGGTGCAGTAGAACTGCTTCAATGCCAATTGAAGCCTCTCCTAGACACAGAAGGGAAGATAACGGACGAATGGAAGGAATTGGGGATGGATGGGAGTATAGGTAAAATGGTAAAAATGAGAAAAAACGTCTGGACCTGCTGAGGGACTCTTAATTGGAGCCGAATTAGCCAAATTAAATTGTGCCGAACTCAGTCCGTCAGGTCAGGCAAAAACGCGTGAAAACTCCGGACGCTGGCCCAACATCAGAGCGTAGCTAATCCCCGCGTAGGAAGACCAATAGGGAAGGGGTAACACAGGAGTACAACCAATCAACTGGAAACCATACACGCACAGACCATCAGGGCAGGAGATGAGGACGAATATATTTCTTATAAGTTGCCAGCCACCCCTAGCCGCAGACGTTGCCGCGTCTATGCGAAATGAATGGATACCAAAGTCCCGGGTGACAGTCCAAGTCCACCCAAACACTGACACAACATCCAGCTGAATTGATACTTGGTCAGGGGTGACCCGTCATAGTGTAAAAGCCAAGATCCTGCAGCTGCAGTCCGGACAAGGGCGTATTGCTTTGCCAACTCCACCGGGCAAACTGAAAACAGAACCTCAGGGACCATCTGCATCCAAGTCCCCTTGGCTGCCTGATCAGTTTTGGAATGTCTAATCCTACACCAAAGAGCCCCTTCGTCTATGTGTATGTCTGAACACAGCAGTATTGCCTGTCTATGCTTTGAAGGGGACACCAACTCCAAAACTCTCAGCGCCCCATGAAAAGCCACGGAAAATGCCAAGTGGAACAGTAAAGTCTCAAACGCGGACTCTGCATAACAGCTAACCTTATCTAAGAGAGAAAGAAGGAGCAAAGAATCTATTGGGCGCCTACTATCTGGAGCAACAGGAGCTGAGTGTGACCAACCTTTCATAGCCTTTCGCACTAAAAACCCCTTTATGAAATCAGGGAGGCCCTTCAGCTGCACAAAGAAAGCTATTCCTGCTAGGTAATGTGCTGCCACCGCCCTGGACTTGCCTGCGTTGTAAAGTTTCCAAATGAAAGAAAGCAAGAGCTTTTGCCCATGCCTACCTGGCTGTGCGGACCCTCCAGAATAAGACTCCCATTCCGACCAAGCCTGACGGTATGTCCTAAGAGTAGCTGGTGCCACCGACAACTCTTCTAGCCCCTCCAGTCCGGCCCGATCAACTGCCAAACATAAAGCGGGCACGAAACCCCAACAGCATCAGCGCCAGAAGCCAGTTGTCTAAAGCGTTCCCATTGGAAACAAAATAGCGCATCAGCAATCTCATTGCGCACTCCAGGGACATGCTTAGCCTTAAACAAGAAGTTAAAAAGCAAGCACTGCAAGGACAGATGAGCCAAAACTCACAGAACCAGTGGTGACTTAGCCTTCTGTTTGTTAATTGCGTGCACAGCGCTGTAGTTGTCACACCAGAAGAACATGCTACGGTTCGCCAAACAGGCACCCCAGATTTCCATAGCAACCATGATTGGAAAAAGCTCAAGCAGCAACATGTCCCTGTTGAGACCCATTGTTAAGCCAAGTTGTAGGCCAAGCTTGCGCGCACCAGCCGCCATCCAGGAAACAGCCAAACCCTGTAGAGCCAGCCGTATCAGTGTAAAGCTGTAACCTAGAGTTATCCATCACAGGAGCCAGCCAGATACGTATGCCGTTGAAATCCTCCAAAAAGGAGGACCAGACAGCCAGGTCTCACCGTATTTCAGCAGAGAGGCGCACAAGGTGATGAGATCTGGTGACCCCAGCGGTGGCACGCTCCAGCCTACGACAGAAGAACCTACCCATTGGGATAACCCTGCAAGCAAAGTTAAGCTGCCCCAAAAGAGACTGTGCCTGCCGTAGTGTAACCTTACGCGACACGCCACACAATGCAATATTATCCTTCAGCTTTACAACCTATCCTGAGGTAGACAGCAAAGCCCTAGACCCATGTCGATCTGGATCCCCAGGAACGACAAGCAGGTAACGGGACCCTCCATCTTCTCTTCAGCAATCGGTACACCGAATTGCTGGAAAATGGAACAGAAGGTACAAGCATTGCCCGGAATTCGGGGGCCCAAAGCATAAGTCATCCAAGTAATGAGCGATCCCGCTCACACCTGCAGACATCTCTACACACCAATGCAGGAAGGTGCTGAACCTCTCAAAGTACGCACAGGATACTGAACACCCCATTGGCAAACATTTGTCAATGAAATATTCCTCTCCTATGCGGAAACCCATGTACCTAAATGCACTGGGGTGCAATGGGAGGAGCCGAAAGGCCGACTCAACATCAATCTTGGCCATAAGGGCCCCGGACCTAAACGATCGGACCATAGCCAGAGCATCGTCAAATGACTGGTAAGTCACTGAACAGCACTCCCAAGGAATGGCGTCGTTGACTGAAAAACCCTTAGGATAAGAAAGGTGCTGAATCAACCTGAATTTTTCAGGGGCCTTCTTTGGCACCACCCCCTCCGGCGATATAACCAGGTCCGCCAGGGGAGGCTCCAAAAAAGGCCCCGCCATGCGGCCCAATTGAATCTCTTTGTCAACTTTCTCTCTGAGAACTGAGGAGAGTGAGCGAGCAGACTGTAAAATTCTAAATGAGCCCCCTCGCACCTCGTTCTGCACAGGTAGGCTAAAACCATCAGTAAAACCCTTCAACAGAAAATCAGCCACCTCCTTGTCTGGGTACTGGTGGAGCCAAGAATGCATGGCCCCCGACCTGTACTGGGGTGGACGCTCTAGCGAGATGTGCCTGCGGGGGTGGGTTTGGGGGCTGTCTGTGCTCCCGCCCCTCTAGGGGGGTGGCTACCTCAAAGGAAATAGAGGCCGTGTGTTTACTGGAGCAATTGATGCACACATGCTTGTACTTGCAGCGCTGGCCCTGCTGGCAAGAGGAATTGTTAAACGTATAGCATTTCCCTTTTGCTCTGCCCGGGGTGAATGTTCTACCTCCGAGAGGGAAACGCCTTGGTGCCGCCACCTCAGCATTCGCATGCTGTTGGCCATAATTAGAGGGGCCACAGTCGGCGGGCATGCCCCTTCCCCCTCATCCGCAGGCAATCTAGCCACCTCCATCCAGACTTCCACATCTTTGCACCCGAAGTCCATTATGTGTAAACAGTCCTGCTTACGCCGGAACTGCTCACCATATGTCCTCCAGGCGACCCCGCCGTACTTCATGTACATGCCGTGGACCATATGAATATATCTAATGATATTCATATGCTCCTCAGGACGGTCTTCCAGGTAGCAGGCTGCAAATACGCAGAAACCCACTAACCAGTTATCATAGGATCAGAATGCGTCCGACCCCATGCTGCCTTTGGCCTTAGCTGCCTTGTAAGCCTTTTAGGACTCATCAGTTAAGCTAAATACTGTAAGCCCACGAAATCACCCTTCTCAATCTTAGCCCTGCAACTTTCCCTGAGGCCATGAAGCACTGAAGTGTAATCGCAATGAACAACTGCTGAGAGATTCCTCCTCTTCCTTTCTCTGCAGGAAATGGATGCCCCTCGTTTGCGCTTACTGCGACCAGCTTGACAGCTGGTACTTTTTTGGCACTGGGAAATGGAGCTTGATCCCCTGGCTGTCTGCTAAATTGCACCCCTTGCTTGTTTGTTCTGCTACCTGACATTCCCTACTGCAAGGATGGTGCAAATCACCAGTGGCACCACCGATGGTTAACTTTTAGCATTCAGCCTGTCAGACAGGTCCTGCCAAGACCATGAGTGATGTGGACTGGCCAAAGAAAGATATCATTGATTATCCATGTAATGAGAGATTTGTAGTTGTTGTAGGGTTATAAAGTTTACAATTTTGCATTAACAGTTCTAGAAAAAAGCATAGGGTGTTACACTTATGAACTCAAGTACCTTAGGCATATTGTGTAAATTTATTTTTTGTTTTTTACAAAACCTTTCAGAAATTTTATTTTTTAAATAATTTAATAAAGTTTAAAATGTATTATATGTAGGGGTTGTTTTGCATAAAAAATCCCCCCCACCACCCCCCTCATTGGCAACAGACCATAACCCATGGTCTTAATTCAGAATAATAGTACCACTCTACACCCCCATAGTGGTAAATAAAATCCATATTTTTAGATCAACCTCCACCGACTGTAAAAAGCCTCCTTTTGGGCACTCCCTGTCCTGTTTTTCCCTCCCTGTGACCAATTATCATCATATTTTTTTTTTATATTAACCCTCCCACCTCCACTGGTGCTTCTCTAGCCCTATGAGTATATATCCCCTATCCCATATGAAGAGCGGGTATATATCAGGGGTGACTGATGATCATTCCCTCCTGCTGCAGCCGATTGGTGCCCTTGCAGAATGTGTCCAATTAGACCCAGCTTCTTTACCTTCTTGTGGAGTCAGCTACATTGGTTGAGAGAATTTGTTAATTTCCTTTTGAGAACAAAAATTGTAAGTAAAAGTTCCCACTTGGTGTAAAGTTGATGCTTCACTGTTAGTGTTGCTGATAGTGTTGCTGATAGTGTTGCTATGGATGATTCAGGTTCACTTGCATGCCATTAGATTTTTACTCACTGGATGTTATGGTTATGACAAGTTTCTGCATAATTAACGTATGACCTTCAATATTATGGAGTGGGGAATGTCAAGGGTGAAATTCTGTTCTCTGAACTCTATGATCAACTAAGTAATCTCGGTTCCAAGTTATTTTATATAAACTAAACTGTAACTCAGATACCAGCAGAAATTAGAGGTGTTTGTCTTTTAGATGTCAACATCCAAAGAGTAATGCTAAAGGATCAACTGAAGACATATTCGAGATTTACTGTAACTGAACATAGTTATTAGTAGTCATACAGTCAATAAACGTCCTGGTCTAAATGTATTAGGATGCAATTTTGGAAAACATGCAATCTCTTGGTCCATTTATTGACAAATCACACATTTTTCAGCAAATCACCCTCTATTACATGTAATAGGGGGTGATTTGCAGTAAAAATCACACGTTTTGCCTTGACCAAAAATCACACATCTGTAATCACATTCAGATGTTTTCACATTGAAAACATATAAAATTGCAAATATAATAGGGTGCGATATTTCAAATCGCACACATAACATGACTAAAAAATCACCCCAAAAATAGACCTGCTTCTGGCAGTTGAGATTGACAGAAGAATGCACAGATCAGTGCGATCTATGGATGCTTCTGTCTGTAAAAGTGTGTAAAAGTAAAAATAAAAAAGAGCATGCCTCCCTCCTTAAGTATGGAGTTACAATTAGTTTAAGAAAGAGTTGGAAAAGCAGGGAGGAGGGCCCTGCTCATTAGAGCTTACATTATACTGTAAATCCTTAAATTGAAGATAATTTATTAATAATGATATTGGTCTGGTTTTGAGACTAGAATTATATTGAAATTCCCCCTTATTGTGACATTATATATAGAAGTCTGTTACAATCTACAAAACATACATTAAAAAAGGCATCCCATGCTAATCTGCATTAGAAGCAGATAATACCAAAAATAATGTTGGTATTATGGTAGTGTTGTAAGCATATGGATAGACTCTTCATGTTAGTCATGGGTGAGAATGTGTGAATTGCTTTTCTTGTGCTTGAAATATTGAAGAGCCATGATCAGGGATAATACGCTAATGGTTTTTGTTTAGTTTCACGGCGGCAGCATGGCTGGCCGCTACTTCCGGGTTCGGCGCTCGGCAAACCTTCTAAAATAAAGTCCATGCCAACGTGAATAGTTCATACCCCCACTATCCACGTTGGCATGGAGTTGATTTTAGATAGCGTGGCGAGTGTAGCGAGCCACCGAGCCTGCAGCGTGGGCGAGCCCCGCAAGGGGACACAGACGCTGCTGCAACTGAGATGCTGCCGCCGTGAAACTAAACAAGTACCATACGCTAATATTTATTATGGAACAAGGTGAAAAACAGCTGTCCTTGGTGCATCGAATATTGAAACAGGTTGAGTTCAGTCCAATGAAAAGGGGGAAAAGAACAAGTAAAAAAGGGTTGTTTTAGTATGTGGTATGGGTGGAAGTTTTGATTGGGCTAAATTCAGGAATATGGTAAGTAGGTCCATATTGTACAGCTCAACACCCTATATGCAATGGGGATAATGGGGAAAAGATAAAGAGGAAAAAGGAAATAAAGTTGAAGATGAGTGAACTTGGGGCTCAATATTCTAAGGAAAATATAGTTATATGGATGGTCCAGTAGTCTAGCAAAAAGGTGCAGGTAAAATAAACAGCAATGTTTAGCAAAAAAACACTGATTTGCTGTAGTATCCCATGGACTAGCCCTCAACACGACACAGAAAACTAGTAAATCAGGAAACATCTAGAATAGTCTCTTGCATCTTTATTCATAGATTCTGGTATATTTCTGCAATGACCATTGTTCTATAATGACCAGTTTATATTGTCCTCTAAGTGATCATTCATGGCTTCCCATTGTTGGCGTACCTCGGCTAGTTCTCACTCAACTATTCGATAGATATTAATTTCATAAACCTTTTTTTCTAGGAAATCCATGTAAAATTCTTGACAGATTCTATTTAGACTCCTGAATAACAGCACAAATGTTGTATTATATTGTAGTTTGGAACATTTACATCAGATCATGGGATGAGCATATTATCCCGGAATTTGAGTTATCTGCACCTAGAGTATAGAGAAGTAGGAAATATATGTTGGTTTGGTTCTATGAAGAAGGAAGAAGAGCCATACTATTTATTATTTTGTCTGTCTGACATGGTCTTGAAACATGAAAGGAAACAGCAAGTATTGTGTCTGTTGCATTTGATTCTTTAGGAGTTACTGTAAGCTCAAGCTTCAAAGTCCAATGCCCAAAGACATAGTAAACTGAGATTAATTATTGAGGGGTTGTATAGAGGATCTACCTGTAGTTGATAAAAAAAGTATATTATGGCTATTAGTACTAATTGGTCATTGTCCGGGGGTCAAAAATGTTGGTTAGAAGATGCTGTATAAATTATAGATGAACTATGAAAGTAACTACTGTATAATCTGGTAGAAAACACTATTTTACAAAATGATATACAGTAGATGCTGGTTTATGGATGCCTCAAGAACAAAGTTTTCATAATACTACAATTAGGAACATGACATAAGACTTGTCTCTAAGGGCCTTATTCTGGTTGGTTCTGTGGGATGCGCGTTCTTTCGGAAATGACCGAACACCATGCACGGCGGACATTCTAAGAACACCCGCCCACAGCTTGTCCGAATCTGTTCGGACGGACTCGCTAAGAAGAGGGAGTGTCTTCAGACTGCATCCAAACAAGGGTGTGCGGTGGGAACTCAAAGAATCTGCATGGTCTTACTGCATCCGAACGGATGGGAAGCTGACCGTACGCACCGAGTTGGTGTATTTGCGCAAATCTCAGTAATCTATTCAGAAGTCATGCTTCAGCAACATGACACATTTATCCAATTAGGGTACCTCATAACATATATATTTATTTGTAATTAAATCAATTACTTCCTAAATGACACAAACACATTACTAGCACTTTAGATTAACCCTTACACCATGTTAAGTTGAAATACTTCATTGTTGCCCCTTTACCTGTGTTTTATGTATGCATAATTTTTTTTAATTGCAAGGCAAATGCAATCATTCTAAAATGTCAAATTGTGATTTACACAGCAATGCTTCCAGTTGAACCTGTGAAAAGAGTTTAATTAATCACTAATGACTAGAGGACTGGATTGTATTGTGCTCAGCTGCGAGTGTTTAAGGTGCGGCCGTACTAATTGGACGATCCGAATGCCTAGCCCATGAACCATTGCCTTCCGAGAACTGAAACTTGCTTACTGACACTGAAGATTTCTGCCGTGTTGGTTCGCTTGCACTGGGTGTCCGGTCCGAATGCACGCCTACCACTGTTCGTACACTCCCACGTGTACGCCCAGATTTAAGCCCAGTTTTGCCCACTTTGAAACCGCGCCCTTGTGTACGCCCACATGACGCCCATATTACACCCATATTTCCCGAGGGAGTTCGGTGCACATTTGTAGACGGTATTGGGGAGAACGAGTGCGAAGACACTGCGTTGCACATGCGCATTGCGTTGCTTACGCATGCGCAGGTAGCTACAAATCGCCGTCCGAAAGAATTTGGAATGGACCGCACCAACCAGAATAAGGTTATTAGGCAATGGGCTATACAAAGTTGCATTCATCTTTTTTTTTTAAATGTATTTCCCTATGGGTTATGCTATTGGGAAGATTGGCCGTGGACTACTTCAAAAAGACGATTCCATTTGAATTCTGAAATTTATTTCAATGATAAACAATGTTTTGGTACTTAATGATTTTATATCTCCACATTATTACTGTGGTAGCAAAGCCCTAGATTTGTAGATTTGCCAAGGTCAGACCTATCACTATTCAGTTAAGGGTTAGTTTTCTGAATAGTGCTGGGTCATTGCATAGTTCTTGCAAGTGAATTTCCCAAGATGCAGGGTCTGTTTTCTCATTATGACAGGGTTTTGTAAAGTGGATGGGTGATACAATGCTTTCTTTAGCTATAGCCAACTTAGACTATAGCACTGATGCATGCTATTTTATTATTGGAGAAAGGGTCATATTTTGTTTGTTATTTATTTCACGTGAATCAGACTTCAAAATAAATGATGATCTGGATGTGTAAAAAGAGTCTCTGAGGCGCCCAGTACTGGTGGCACTACATGATAATAATAATAATAATAATAATAATAATAATAATAATAATAATAATAATAATAATGATTATGATTTCCCAGTTACATAGTATTTAAATGTAGTACTGTAACTCAATGATGGTGAAAAATCACAAAGTTGTCAAATTATTGCTTACTTGGCTTTTAGTACATTGAAGCTAGATTGCTAATGACCAGTGTGAGGATACTTCTTACAATCTGTTTTACACTAGGCTTTATTATTTGAACTTTTTAAAGTGAAGTACTAATGATGCAGAAAATAAATACTTTTGAATCAAATTATATAAATTTATATGGTCTGAGTGTAAGTGGTTTAAGGATATGAGATTTATCAAACCTTTGAGACAGATAAAGTACCAACCAATAAGCTCCTTATTGTTATTTTTAAAACACAGTGGGGAATTAAATTCTGCCATGTGTCCCTGCTGACCATCTATCAGACTATTTAATAGTTTCTCATATCACATGCGCATTATCCACGGCATACCTATTTTTTCTTGCAGCCTTCGAAGTGCGAGAAAAAAAGTGCTAAAAGTTAGTGGTTGGTGCGCCCAAAACCAAATAGACACCCACATGACAACAGTAGACAAGTTTAGTCGATTTGCATGGCTAAACCTGGTGTTTTCAGATGCTTAAAATGCTGTCTGATTGGAACTACAATTGAATAGCTCCAATAGATGTGCTTTAGCATAGATGGCCAGTAAGGTGCACACCGCAGAGTTGAATTCTCCCCAGTCTTTTGATTAGTACTTTATCTCTCTCCAATATTTAATAAATCTAGCCCTTAGATTCAAATGTTCAACTGCATTGTGTACCTGATTTTTTTTGAAGATATTGGCAAAGTTGCTCCCTATCCATTTATATGATTCTATGATCTTCTCATAGAGACTCAAAGAATCATACTTCCACTTTGGAACATATCACAGACACATTACACAGTAGTTCTTTGTATATATAAAAATGTTCAATGTTTTTAGTCTTATTTACAATTAAAGTTCGATTTTTGTTTTTCTTTTAGGTCGGTAGCAGAAGCTACTGAAGTGGATCTTAATATGAGAGTAGGATTGCATACGGGTCGCGTACTATGTGGTGTTTTGGGGCTTCGCAAATGGCAATATGATGTCTGGTCCAACGATGTAACACTGGCCAATGTAATGGAAGCAGGAGGATTGCCAGGGTATGTTCCCTATGTATATGCTTGTATAGTATTTTCACTGTATAGAGTCTAGAATAATATAAACCACTTAATACTGCCTAAACATGCCATTATTATGTGTGCATATATGTATGTATGTATGTGTGTATGTATGTATGTATGTATGTATGTATGTGTGTGTGTGTGTGTGTGTATGTATGTGTGTGAGAGATGCAATGCTATGGTATAATGCTACTTTGAGCACTGTGTTAGGGCCACTGCAAAATCAGTTAGTGGGACCCTAAGTATGGATTTCAAAATGGCACCAGACAGGTGAGGCACGGTCACTGCACTGCTACCCCAACCACATTCTATGCCCCATAGCCCCCAAAACAGGAGCAGCAACACAGCTAGGCCAGAATTGTGAGGAGTGAGAGGTGGCAGGGGTTTCTCCAGACAGCAGCTATGTGAGGGGTGTGAGGGATTCCTCTTCATAGTAGCATGTTTCTGGCTGATATCAACTAGCAGGTCCTCGACCTGGCCCCATGGGGTACAGTGTGGCTGCTGCAGCTGACATATGCAGGGACAGATTGGGCATACTTCACTGCCGCAAGGGAGAGCACAGCCTCAGTAACCTCTTGAAAGTTTACTTCAAGTCCTCCAATGAATATACATCAGGGGATGTACACAGATCAGGGCCAGCCACACATTGTTTGCCCCACAATGTACATCAGGGGATGCACACAGATCAGGGCCAGCCACACATTGTTTGCCCCACAATGTACATCAGGGGATGCACACAGATTAGGGCCAGCCACACATTGTTTGCCCCACAATGTACATCAGGGGATGCACACAGATCAGGGCCAGCCACACATTGGGCCTTATTCTGGTTGGAGCGGCCGGGCCGTACGCGTACGTCCCGGGATTTTTTATGATCTGCGCATGCGTACATTCGCTAATGCGCAGGCGCGACCACTCACCAACGCTTACGGACGGGTCTCTACGTGCGAAAAAACCTGTACGCGAGTGTACGGGTATTGGGGGCGGCATAGGGGCGTGAAGAGGGGTGCGGCCGAAATAATGAGGGAAAATGGGCGTAAATATGGGCGTACACGGGGGTGTGCACCAAAAATGAGCGGTGCTACTACCGCACGATCGACTAAGGCACCGTTCATTTTGGACACAAAACAGGCGGCCGCCAACCGCCATCTCAAACTACCCCTACAGATACCGCATGCCAGCGTGCGCCTGAGTTTGCTAATTAACGCTGATTCCTACTCAAACACATACACCTGAATGTAATAAGCAATGCTGCAGTCTATTAAGTCCAAACCATGATTTCACTACCTGCAAGCCACACACAGGGGAGCCGAGAGAGGGGGGGAGAGGGTACTAATTACCTGGGCCCACACATGCTGAAGGGGCCCCGTGAGAGGTCATGCTGAGCCTGCAGTCAGCACAGCACATGCTGTAGGTTTGTGCTGCTTCTGAGATTACAGTTTTTAGAGTTTTCTTTCACCCTCCTCTAAACATTTTGGGGCGTGGCCTAAGTGTGGGAGGTTCCTACAACACACACTTAGGCCACACCCCCAAAATTTTACCGGGGCCCGGCATTCCTCTCGGCTGCCCTGGCCACACACAGCACTCAAACACATTGGAAGCTTATCTTTCTATACTTCTCGACATTTAAAGGTTTGTTTAATTTAAGGTAAGAATCTTTTGAAGACCTGCTTATATATGCTAAGGTAGCTATTTGCTAAACAGTTAGACACATTCACTACGTGCTTTCATAGACTTTACACAGTAGCACACTCAATCTACACAAGTCGACATGTGTCAACGTGTTCACTCTAATACAAACATAGGTTTTGTATTTAGGATACAATAACATAAACCACATCTAACACCTACAAAGGATGTTTCAGCAATGTTTTAAGCCCATGCCCACTATTTTGCACATTAATTAATTCAATCAATTAATTAATTAATTTTCATAATTATAGTTGAAAGGCAAGATTTGCAGGTCCATATATGTGAAGGGTATGTCAGCGTACACGGACGTACGCTCACTCTCACGAGCGGTGACATAAGCTGAGTTTTCTATTGAAAACAATAGGGACCCGTCCGTGCAAGCTGGCGTACGCTCAGATAGCCGCAAGAAGTCGGTGGGAAGACGGACGAGAGACGTCCGTAAACGGTGGTGTACGCTCAATTGTACGCCAGTTGTCGGAGTGTAAGGGCTGGCCCGTCCGTGTACGTTGGCGTACGCACAATTGTACGCCACTCCCCTTCGACGTTGTTTCTGGCCGTACGTATGCGGCTGAGTTGTGGGTGGACTTAACCCCAACGGCTGCGTACGGATAGCGTACGTTAATAGCGAACGTACGCACGTTTGGCCGCTCCGATCAGAATAACCTCCATTGTTTGCCCCACAATGTACATCAGGGGATGCACACAGATCAGGGCCAGCCACACATTGTTTGCCCCTCATACACTGCCACCACCTCTGGCAACTCTACTATAATCCCCTGCACTACTGTAATGTGTGAGGGTCACTTTGTGGTCAGGCATGATGGGGTGATGAATGAGGCATATGAAGAATGAAAGGGAAGGAGAGTTATATTTAGGGCCTAATACATTTCTAATTTATTTTTTACCTCAATAAAATTAATTTCCAGTCATTTCCGCTCAGTTTTTATTACCTCACAACTCATAATAAACCTAATGCTGGCCAAAGGCTGCAGTGAGATGGCTGTTTGCTAAGCAGCAGCGATGTCACACACAGCAGTTTATAGAACATCCACAGACAGAAACAAAAAGTGGTGCAAGATGGAATTGTTCTTGGCAGAGAGTAACTAGAACTATGTGGGCCCTATTGCAAATTTTGAAGGAGCCCCCAATGCTTACAGAATTCACCTCTCTCTGCTGCACCACACCATAGTGGGCATGCCAAGTGTCTAAGTTGCTAAGTAACAGGAAAAATTAGATTTAATTTAAATAAGAATAATGTAAATTAAAAAAAGTTATACTTTGGAGTGCACTTGTTGGCGTTAGACCACTATACTATATGACCAGTGTCCATGTAACGCAGAGACAAGTAACCTCCTGACGCTTTTAAACAACAAATCTAAAAACAGCTCAAGCATCAGTTGTTCATGCTGCTTATTATTTAACACAGATGGCGTTTTCTTTCAATGGCTGGAAAGAGCTGATTGGAGCTGGACAGAGGTGACACCTCTGAAGTATGAAACCAAGGAAAGGGGGCGGACACGACAAAGAAGGAAGAGTAGGAAGATAGGAAAGTTTAGTATAGTAGAGATGGTATGATAAGACTGGTATTAGTGAGGGCAAAAAGGATGAGTAGAAAAAAGTTGAAAAAAAGGCATGCTATTACAGTATAAGTGATAAAATATAGGATAAGAAGAAAAAACCTTGAGACAGGTAAAGACAAAAGTGATGAGTAGAGCCATGGAGACACAGCACTATGTGCTAGGCAATTCTGACTAGATAGTCAAAATTGCCTAGTAAGCTAGGCAGGATCACACCATGTGTACACGGCTTTTCCTCTGTCTGGGAGTTACTGTAGATGTGCCACCCCGTGAGGGGAACCAACAAAGCCTTTCTAGCTTTGCAGGTACCCCATTGCTGTATTAATAATGTCACCTCAAGACACCACTTGAAGTTTGGTTTTCGGTCTGTTGATAAAATTATTCTTCACCGGGATAAAAAGACAGAGGTAAAATGCAAAAGCAGAAGGACTGCAGGAGAAATCAATTAATTGTACTTATTTCTAAGATTACCACTTTTAAATAATCTTTTTCTACGTCATAATTTTTTTGGGGAATAAAATTTAAAAGTTGCTTGTGAAATGCTTCTATTGCAGTTGCAATTAGGCATACTGTAAGTGGACAAATGTAACTATGGGCCTAATTCAGACCTGACCACAAGGCGGCTTTTTTTAGTAAATGGACAAAACCATGTTGCTCTGAAGGTGTGGCAAGTGTGACATGTTCAGTAATTGTCTCACCTGCTTCCACTGAAAGATATTAAAAAAACATGACCTGTTTAGGGTTCTGAAGGTTCCCACACACAGGGGGTGATTCAGGCTTGTTTGCTAAAGCAAACTCATTCTTTAACGGCCAAAACCATGTGCACTGCAGGTGGGGCTGATGTAACATGCGTAGAAAGATATACAATAGTGTGATATTGCTACAAGATAGAGTAACAATAATATTGTGAGACACTTTTGGTTTAAAAAAGACTCGTACCAGAATTTTATGTCTACTTCGATGACAGTAGACAATAGCGTTTTTTGATTGAGGGGGATTGAACACCACCAAAGGATTCCTTTCTCAATCTTTTCCAAAAGAAGTATTCTCTCAAAAGGACAGAAGAGACATCATGGTGCAATACGTTTAATTAAAAAATTGTATAAAATACAGGGGTTTATTCTAGTTCATTCTTTCTGACAAAATCCTTCTTAGATGGACAAAACCATGTGCACTGCAGGGGGGCAGTTGTAACATGTGCAGAGAGAATTAGATTTGGGTGAGTTATTTTGTTTCTGTGCAGGGAAAATACTGACTGCATGATTTTACACTTCAATATAGATCTCACTTTGAAGAAAAACCCCACCCAAATCTAATTCTCTCTGCACAAGTTACATCTGCCCCACCCGCAGTGCACATGGTTTTGTCCATCTAAGAAGGATTTTGTCAGAAAGAATGGACTAGAATAACCCCCACAGTGACACTTGAGGATAAGATCAAAGGACTCTCACCATGTATAATTGTCCACAAAATGAATGTAGACAATATGAGCATGAGATCATTACACTGCAATTTAGATTTCAGTTTGCCAAGATTTTTTTTTCTTTTTTATTATTTTTTAAATAATTAATTCCTTATTTTTATTTTTACTTTTCCTTTCCTCCCCTTCCTTCTCCTTTTCTTCTCCCTTCTTATTTTCTTATTAGATTTGTGTGAGTTATTTTGTTTCTGTGCAGGGTAAATGCTGGCTGAATTATTTTTACACTGCAATTTAGATTTCAGTTTGAACACACCCCACCCAAATGTAACTCTCTCTGCACATGTTACATCAGCCCCACCTGCTGACGGGGCTGATGTAAGGGAGGAATGCCAACTTCCAAAAAACTCACTCTTAAACACTCAAATCACGTGGTGTTCAATAATATAAGAAAAACAATGTGTAAATAACACACAAACTATTTATTAAACACAATGAAATATAAATTATAAACACAAGAAATAAATGATTATAAAACTCCCGGGGGTATTGAATTAAAAAGCAATAATAATGGTCATAATAACATGCGCACTATTACAGATGTTAAATGATATAAGCAAATGGTTGTCCTCATATCGATAAAGAGGCTGCTCTTATTTATGCTACTAGGTGACCCTTACATTGGATCCAAAATTATAAATGAAGTGCCAAAAAGTACTTTATAATATTGGTTACACGTAAATATCATTTGGATGTATCAGGATCAATACCTGGTTGTTGCCATATGCCAGTATAGATACAAATACTGTACAGTGAAGGTGCTGGATTCAGGCCCGATCTATACCGTCTGTGCGGAAGCTCACATGGCTGGCAGAGTGCTGTTAACCGCAGTTAGTGACGCTCTGTGGTTTGGAGCATGAACCTCCTCTAGGGCCTGTTCCCTTGGCCTAAAAAGCAGTTCGGAGAGTCCCCGCTGCTAGCGTACTTGCGGGCAATCTATTGCCACTTGACCGATGATACACAGACTCCGTCAGGGGGTTTTGGGTCACAGGGTTGAAACACAAGAGGGTCACGTAAGGCACAAGGATCCTTTATAATGCATTTGCCATGCACAGGGCAGCTTTTTCAAAAGCAGGAGCAGTGCACATGGTTTTGTCCATTAAAGAAGGAGTTTGCTTTTGCAATCCAACCAGAATCACCCCACAGTGCAATTCTTGCATGCGATTTGAACTTTTTAGTTCAAATCATATTGCGTCTAGTTCAAATTGCACTGTGTTTATTTTGCCTTGCGATGCAATGCACGCTCCCTTGTAGTCCATATCGCAAGGCAAAATATTTTGTGCAGGCAGGTATTTTTGTATTACATCGTATCGTGTCTAGATCAAATTGCACCCTGTGCAAGGAATTGCATGCGATATGTACTTTACCTATTTAAATTACATTTTGTAGTCTAGTCCAAATGTTATGTAATTCAAATCTTATGTAGTTCAAATAGCACAGTTTATAAAGTTCAAATGACATAGAACTAACATTTAAATTACATAGCTCTAATCACACCTAGCACACATCTTACCATGTGTGGGCACTATTTAGGACTAGAACCACTGAACTAGTAACTCTGAACTGATCTCACTTGAGTAAACTAGGTTTCAAGGCTTACATAGTAGCATTTAAAATCCTGCTAATTTCTATTTTTTTGTATTTGTTTCAGTCATTTTCTTTTTTGTTCCTTTAAACTTTCTAAATTGTTTTTTTTTTACCATAGTTTTACACTTTTTCTGGAGAGGTACATTGCCTAGATTGATACTGTTTTCATTCAGATTGGTGGTCTTGTAGATAGCAGTCTGTGCATCATTAACCAGCTTAAAGATAGAGGGGTTATTCTAGTCCATTCTTTCTGACAAAATCCTTCTTAGATGGACAAAACCATGTGCACTGCGGGTGGGGCAGATGTAACTTGTGCAGAGAGAATTAGATTTGGGTGGGGTTTTTCTTCAAAGTGAGATCTATATTGAAGTGTAAAATCATGCAGTCAGTATTTTCCCTGCACAGAAACAAAATAACTCACCCAAATCTAATTCTCTCTACACATGTTACATCTGCCCCCCTGCAGTGCACATGGTTTTGTCCATCTAAGAAGGATTTTGTCAGAAAGAATGAACTAGAATAAACCCCAGAGTAACCCTCTGAAATCCTAGGTTTTATTGAAAATCTCTAACGGGAGTCTTTCCATTGCAAGAACTTGTTTGGCTCAATAACAAAACAGGTCAGTGGGCAATAGTATTTTATCCCGCAGTGTTCTGCACATGTTTGAAGCATAGGATGAGTTGTTAATACTTATTCTAAGTTTCAGTCACTTTCCAGCTATCTATGTATTGGGATCTAGATATTTACCAACCCTAGCAATTTACTATTGCTCCTATGCAAGGACAGCTGCTCTGAAAAGTAGCTGTCCCCACAATCCCTAACACCGCTTCCAAGGTGCCGACTGATTGCTCATGCATTACTTGAGGCTACTGATTTTAAAGTTTAATGGTGGCTAAGGGGTTCACATGGATACCTCTGTGCAACCATGGATCTCCTTTGCATGTAAAGGTGCAGTTCTCCTGGGAACAGGCCATTGGGATACTAATATTGTACAGACCTGTTACAAAAAACTAGTGTTTTACGCATGTGAAACTGGCCCATAAGTGACAATGAAGGGGCCCCTTAAACTTTACCAATATGTAAACAGCCATCATTTGTACAGTATTACTTCTTGGTATAAAATTCTCCTCTCCCCTATTGATAAATGTAATCTATATGTCTAACTGATATAGGAGGATGACCTGCACTTTTGTCTGATTTGGTCTGTGAATATACACTACTAGGCTGATTCTGAGTCACCAGCAATGCCAATGGTCATGTAAATTAGCAGTTTTGTGTTACTGCAAATGTGTACATTCCTAAAAAAAGTGCATGTTTTGTGGTGTGTTTACAGAGTCACAGGACCCACTAAACCACAGTGACTCTGGAATGTAACTCCTCCAGGAATGGGAGGAGTTAAAAGCCACAAATAAAACTATTCTATGGGTGTGTTATTGGAGTGTTGCAGGAGTGGCTGGAGACTTAAGGCCCCATACATTAGGCCGACTTGTCCTTAGGACAAGTCGGACCCAATACTCCTGTGAGCCGCCCGGCAGCTCCCCGGGAGGCTCACATACAATTTGGCACTTGATGAGCCAAATTTTACATGTGATAAATCGCTTGCAATTTATCACATGTACGGGGAGCTGCAGCGGGCGGTGAGGGGCAGGGGGCGGGCAGTGAGGGGCATGGGGGCCGGTGGTGATCAGGGGCAGCAGTGGGGCGGGCAGCCCCCAGGTCAGCAGCAGGGCTCATCAGGGGGACGCCGGAGCGGGCAGCGGGTCCTGACACTGTAACTAGCCGGCGGCGCCTGTGTGTGATGATCTGGCCGGGCGCTGTGATCATTCACATATATCATTCAGCAGCGCTGCGGGACGGACGGGGCCGGGCAGTGGCGGGTATTATATTTTTAAAACACCTGTCAAATGACTAGCCGTTCTCTGATTGGCTGAGAGCTCTCAGCCAATGACTGACCGTTAGCTGAGAGCTCTCAGCCAATCAGAGAATGGCTAGTCATTTGACAGGTGTTTTAAAAATATAATACCCGCCACTGCCCGGCCCCGTCCGTCCCGCAGCGCTGCTGAATGATATATGTGAATGATCACAGCGCCCGGCCAGATCATCACACACAGGCGCCGCCGGCTAGTTACAGCGTCAGGACCCGCTGCCCGCTCCGGCGTCCCCCTGATGAGCCCTGCTGCTGACCACACCGCCCCCAGGTCAGCACTCACCGGCGCCGCCAGCTAACAGGGAGGTCGGACGTGATCGTATGTACTGACCATCGGACCTCCCTGATCCGATCCGATGCGCACGGGACCGCGCATTGGATCAGATGTCACAGTCCTGCGATTTTGGGCCGATTTCACCCGGTTATCGGCACAAAGTGCCGAAATCGGATGAAATCGGCCCAAAATCGCATAGTGTATGGGGGCCTTTAGATGCTTAATATACTGTAGCCCATAGATTAGATAATCTTCACCTAGCATGGTGCTATCAATTGCTGTAGCTGCTCAAAATGGGTCTCGCAGCACTTGTTCATTCAGATGTCATGCATCATTATACACTAGGGGAATTGCTTTTACTACCATTAACATAAACGCACCCTCCAACATGACCATTAGGTACAAAATGCTCTGTTCCTGGACATCGCACTTACTGTATGATTGCCGTCACCTATGCTGATACACCCTTCTCTTCAATCAACTAGTTCGACACAGATGACGGCAATCATACAGTAAGAGAGAAGTCCAGGAACAGTGTATTTTGTACCTAACGGAATGGGTCATGTTGGAGGGTATGCATAAATGTACAGATTAAAATAAGGTTGCTGCAGTATGAGAATCAGACCCATGTTATGCAATTATTTATGATGTCTAAATGCATTAATAACTGAAATGCATATGTTTGGACCTGTCCAATTATTAATAGTATTTGAGGTTATGCTATATAGTCTACATACAGTAGTACCCTTTTATATACCTTTTATAATTAAGGCTCCCATCTTGCCTGGCATCTTGCTGTACATTGTGTAGTTGTACTTGCACTTACATATTGGCCTATGTATCATGCGTGTTCCTTATGACCTTTCTGACTTGCACTCCTCTCATTTCTTGTTGTTGTCTTAAGGTGTGTACACACTTGTACAATTTAGACTATATATACAATTTAGACTATCTGCATACAATTTAGACTATATAGTGCAGATCTGCACTATATAGTCTATGCAGCCAAGACTTTCTGGCTGCGATACGGGAGCACGCATCGGGATCGCAAGGGTTAAAAAGATCCAGATGAGATTTTGACTATACAGTCAAAATCTCATGCACATTGTACGAGTGTGTACACAACATTACCTTTATCTCTATTTCCACGTTTTTATGTGTTTGGCATTCATAAGACATTTGAATACCTTAAAGTTAAATGAATAAACATATTGTTAAAAAAATGATAAAGAAATCAGCCTAATAATGCATTTATAAAAGCGATTGATTGACGTTTGGTCATAAATAAACAATGTATGGCTGGGTATACTAAATAATATTAATATATTAAAACATATTGAATATATTAATAACCTTTTGCATATTATATTCACACAATATATGTAAATCATAAAATAATCCTCATGGTAGTTAATACAGTGTATATACACTGGCTGCTTCTTGGTGTAGATAAATCAAAGGTGGGGAATGTGGTTGAACCCCAATATTACATCGTATCTGCCAGTAATGTTTTGCTCATGAAGGCAGGGTTGGTGTTTAGATCTCCTCCTCAGAGGGAATTATAGTACATACGGGTTTGAACATTTAAGTACGGAGATCTCTCATAACACCTCAGCTACTGTACAATACAAATGCTGTCTAGTGTTTTCCTGTCCCGTTAGTCATATCTAATGTGAACAAATATAAACAGAGTGAATTTGTTTTGTGTATTATTGAAGTTATATAGAGGGGTATTCCGACTGTCATAACGTCCCTACAGTCAGAATCCCGGGCTGTTTTTGGTTCTTCCGACTGTAACTGGACAGCTGGAATGCAATGTTCCGGTTGTCGAGTCTCATGAAGTCAGTTTTTGTTGAAAAATGGCAGCGGATTCGACAATTGACATATACGGACGCGTACCATAGGGAGGCAGGTCTGTAGCAAGCGAGTCCCGGCCGGGATTTAATACCTTAACTGCAAATATTGCCACTGTTGGAAATATTGGCAGACATTGAATATCCCCCATAGTATTGGTATCTTTTAATGCTACATGTTACACTTGGATTTGCTTCATAAAGTAATAAAAGATACATATAAACTAAGGGATAAATATAAAGAACAAAAAAAAGAAAAAGAAAAAATACAGGTAAAAGATTTCACAGAGTGCAATGAAAGGCTAAACAATTAATATATAATACAGTGTATCATGACGCATACACCAACATGGGAATGATTGCAGTGCTTTCCATATTACAGGTAGAGTATCCCTTATCCAAATATTTATTATCTAAATGATTCCGAAATTCATACATTGCAGAAAGTGAAGATAAAAAACATCTCTTGCTAAAATCCTACTGGGGACATCTGTAACAGCACTATTGGGGCATCATATGTAACAGCACTACTGGGGGCATCATATGTAACAGCACTACTGGGGGCATCATATGTAACTGCACTACTAGGGGCATCATATGTAACTGGCACTAAATATGTGCAAGACAATGATTGGTGTCTTGTTTTGAAACCTTGCTTTATGCACAAATAAAATATATGTGTATGTATTGCATGTGTTTGTACAACATAAATGTAAGATACCTAAGGATACATCATTGAAATATAAAAATATTCTGAAACACAGAATAATCCGTTATCCAAAATTCTTCTGGTCCCGAGCATTTTGGATAAGGGATACTCAACCTGTACTATTACTGATACTCGCTTTTCAAGTGATTCAAGAAAAAATATATATTTTTGTTAGTACTGTACATTTTAATACATATTTATTCTCATGTTCTCCTTGCAGAAAAGTTCATATAACAAAGACCACCTTAGAGTGCCTAAATGGGGATTATGAAGTTGAACCAGGTTATGGTCATGAAAGAAATAGTTTTTTGAAAAAGCATAATATTGAAACATTTTTCATTGTGCCATCCCATCGAAGGAAGGTATGATTTGTAATGTACTACAGTATATTTAGAAGTCTATGAAAATGAAGCATAATGTTGCACACACTGTAGATGCCAATATATTAATACAGGTCGAGTATCCCCTATCCGAAATGCTCGGTACCACGAGCATTCCGGATAGGGGAATTTTTCGGTTTTTGGAATAATTTTTTTAAGGCATACTTACCTGTCCCCTGATGGTGTCTGGTGGTCCCTCGGCATCCACGCAGTCCGCGGGCGTCCACAGCAGGCCTCCGGCATCTTCTCTGGGTCTCCAGCGGTCCCAGGAATGCATTGCGCGGGTGTGCGCGCACACCGGTGACGTCACAATGCATTCCTGGGACCGCTGGAGACCCTGGAGAAGATGCCGGAGGCCTGCTGTGGACGCCCTGGGACTTGGTAAGTATGAAAAGAGGGTTAGGGGGAAAAAAAAAAAAAAATTATTCGAATGATTCCAAAAACCACGGTTTTTGGAATCATTCGGATAATGGATGCCCGGATACGGGATACTCGACCTGTAGGATTTCCAGGGGCACTTTGCTGCTAACCAGATGTGTGTAACCACGATTAATGCAAGACTGTGTGTTTGGCTTTTAATGCATTTTTAATAACTTGATTATAATGTAAATGTATGTTTTTTTTTAAATTCTACTTCATTAAATAATACTGTATAAAGCAGGCCGTGACAACCTGTGGCTCTCCAGCTGTTGTGAAACTATACATCCCAGCATGCCTTGCCACAGTTTTAGCATTTCTCTAAAGCAAACTGATGGCAATGCATGCCACAACAGCTGGAGAGCCAGGAGTTGGCCAGACCTTGCATAAAGTATAGGATCTTTGAGAAATGGAAAAAAGACAATTTTCCTAGCCCACATCCTGAAAATCTGGGCTTCCCTGGACATTTAGGACAGTTGGCAACTATGAATGCAGTTTATTCATCAAAACATTACAGGCAGAATATTGTTTCTTTTTACTGCAAATTTCATCAGTTCAAATTAATATATACAAATGATGGATAGCTGTCAAAGTCCTATGTTATATTCAGATTTATTTATAAATAGTGACATTTCTCTCACTGAGCTCTTTCCATTGCCATTTTTAAAATCTTTTTCTTTCTTTTTTTTTTGTATTAGAATGTTTTGACCGTACAATATTTATTTACAGGAAGAATGTATTAAAATATGTTGTATCGTCCACAGACAAACAGTAATTTCTACCACATACAGTAGGTTGCAACTCAGAAAAAAAAATTATAAAATAGAAATCTCCCTTTGTAGGTAAATATTTCATGGTTATTTGCCCTCATTAAACCCTGTGATCTATATTTGTCCCAGGACAACTGCTATTTAATAATAGTTAAAACTTTGTGGGGTACATTATAACACACCATACACCATTTCATGCATATGGCTACTGTGCTTCAAAAAGTGAAGATCTAAAACAACTACAGAGAAGCAAATATAATTTAAGTTTAGAGCCATATATATGGGAATGTTTGTCATATTCCTCCTGTTGTAGTTTAACTTTGTTTGTTGTCATGAATATTTAAGTACAAACAGGGTCAGACTGACCAACAGGAATACAGGGAAAATACCTGATGGGCCTCACTGCCTGCAGGTCAATCCATCCCTAAAATGTCAGGTTCCGGACCATGCACACAAATGACACATTGTAACTGTATAGAGGGTCAGTTAACGGTAAGCGCAGGACCACATTAATATGGGTGATTGGTTCACTTCTATAGAAACTACACCATGATTTGCAATTGCCAATCAAAGTAGGTGGTCAAGAAATACTTACAGCAACAGAGTTTAGATTTAATGCAGTTTTCATTGAGTTTTAAGGGCCCAGTCCAGTCACTAATGTTTACCCAAACCTCCGTGGTGGCTGACCACACCCCCTCTGTTGACTGACCACACCCTGAAGCATAAAGCCCTTTTACTACATCCAACTGTTTTACCCTTCATGTATCAGTCTAGCAATGAGTACAAATGGCAAATAACAGTTCACGTGAACCTCCAGGGATGATTTTGACTGATGAGCAGGTATTTTTAAATCAAAATAACATAGCAGTTTAAAATTCTTACAAACTGTCTTCTGGAAAATCCTTATTTAAGAAATGGTGCTTTCTGATTACACAGAGAGCAAGTTATGAGAGCATCAAAAGTTCACATTTTTGACAGGTATTAGGATCGAAATACATTTTACTATATTTAAATGTCAGATGCAAAATACTGTGTCCTATCAGTTGGTGTAGACCTGAACTATAAAAGTTTTTTTCCTTTGGATTCCATGTGGCAGTAATGAGAACTGACACTAGCAGGTATTATGTCAGAAACAATCTAAATCATTTCAAACAGCAACAGATGGGTAAAGATATATTCATGATTACATTTCAGTTTTCCAAAATGTTACATTGTTTTGACTGCAGTCAACTAAAAGGAAAGCTTTGCACAACTCAAAGAGGGCAAAGTTAGGTAATAAGTATTATTAGTAAATGCCTGCAGGATTCTGTAACCCCTACTGCAATTAAAATGAATTTAGAAGTCACCAAATAATTTTCTTACCATATAAAGACTTGCGGCTGCTAGTCTAAGTTAGCTTCTAGTTCCCATGATGAGGGTGCAAAAGGTTTCTTAATGCCACTATACTATTTACAGTTATTTTTGGGATTTTCAAATGACATACTGTCAGTGGCATCAAAAGGGGTGGGGGGAAGGTACATTTTGACCTGGCCCATGTCTGCTGGGGGGGGCAAGTACCGCTCCCCCCCCCCCTCATTACAGGGAGCCGGGCAGTGGGGAGAGATGGCAGGCTCCCGCCTCAGCACACCCTCTCTCCCCAGCTGAGCACACACTGCTCAGTACAGAGCTGAGATGGGGAGGGAGACAGCTGCAGCGGCAGTCTGCCACCTCTATCCCTCAGTGTGTGCGATGATCCCACACATACTGTACATGTTGAGTCTCCCATATCCAAAATTCTGAAATACATAATATTCTGAAATATGTTTGAGCGTTGCTTTCCTGATGGTTCATTCTACAGAAACTTTGTTTCATGGACAAAATTATATAAAATATGTAAAATTACCATCATGCAACGTGTACAGTATATGAAATATATATAAATTCTGTGTTTAGACAAGATATCTCTTTATGGTATCCAAATTATTCAAAACAACAGAAAAATCCCTTATCCAGAATGCTTCTGGCCCCAAGCTTTTTGGATATTGGAATCTTAACCTGTATATGTGTCATGTCTCAGGTCTGACTCATGCATAGGTGCTAAATGGTAGTTAAACCTGGTAGCTCTGATAAGGGTCTTGTACATACACCAATATATGGTAACCTTGACTACACATGCGAAGGTGTGACCCGAATGGAGGAGAGGCGTGTAAGATAAAATAAGTCTTTTATTTAGCATGCAGGTGATGGAAAATAGCGATTAGGCATCACAGGTAATGCAATTCGGTATCACAGGTAATGCAGTAACGTAAGCACATGTAGGGAGTCAATGGCAATAATAATGGCAGAGAGTATAACAGAAGACTCAATAAGGTGGTAGTAATACCAATTCCAAATATTTAAATGAAAATGGCTGGTTATGGTTTTTATTTGGTTTTTATGTAATGTTACATTTTCAGTTTATCCAAGATCATCACAAAGTTCCAATCAGTGAGATTTGTACTAGTTCCAAAATAAAAATGGTACATACAGTGCATCTGGAAAGTACAGCGCTTCACTTTTTTCCACATTTTGTTATGTTACAGTCTTATTCCACAACAGAGTAAATTATGTTTACCCTCAAAATTCTACACATAATACAGCATAATGACTATGTGAAAAAAGTTTTTGGGAGATTTTTGCAAATTTATTAAAAATAAAATTTATTTAAAAAAAAATATTCACAGCCTTTGCCATGAAGCTCTAAATTGAGCTCAGGTGCATCCTGTTTCTGCTGATCATCCTTGAGAAGTTCCTACAGCTTAATTGGACTCCAACTGTGGTAAATTCAATTGATTGGACATGATTTTGAAAGGCACACACCTGTCTATATAAGGTCCCACGACAGTGCATGTCAGAGCACAAACCAAGCATGAAGTCAAAATAATTGTCTGTAGACCTCCAAAACAGGATTTTCGTGAGGCACAACTCTAAGGAAGGATACAGAAAAATATCTGCTGCTTTGAAGGTCCAAATGAGCACTGTGGCCTCCATCATCCATAAATGGAAGAAGTTTGCCACCACCATGACTCTTCCTAGAGCTGGCTGGCCGTCTAAACGATTGGGAGAAAAGGGCCCTACTCAGGAAAGTGACCAACAACCCGGTGACCACTGTGAGAGATACAGCATTCCACTGTGGAGAGAGGAGAACCTTCCAGAAGGACAACCATCTTTGCAGCAATCCACCAATCAGGCCTGTATAGTAGAGTGCCCAGACAGAAACCACTCCTTAGTAAAAAGCACGTGGCAAACTGCCTGGAGTTTACCAAAAGGCTTTGTAAAGAGGAAAAAAAAAGGGACTGTTATTTGGAATGCACACTTAAACACAATAAAACATAACTTTTAATATATTTAATTCAAATTCCCTTCTATTACATTCAGGGAAATAGCAATACGATAAAGAGGTTAAAATCACAAACACAGATAACACATAGACACACATAATGTGCTCGAATTTAATAAAGAAGTGTATTAAAATAATACTGCATTGTTGAAGTAAATATTGTGTCAATTTTAGCCCTACTTCTGCAATTAAACAGTTTTAGCAATATCTCTTGTGATTATGTATGTCTTTCAATGTGTCAAGTGAAAGATAAATCAATATGATTGGCAGCTCGGGATGTAGTTCCAAATTTCTTCAAATATTGAGGAGATAATGTGATGTACAATGATTCCTCAATTGTGATTTCACTGTTGTTGTTCCACAACGGATGTGATTATCATTATATTATTCTCTGCACTGGAGTATTACCCCATTTATAGGTTTTATTGTTCTGCTGTCCCATTATACTTATGATGTTCGATTACCTAATATTGAGGGACTTTTATCCCCAAATTGGAGCGGATGGAGTGCTTAAATAATTAATTCACACTTTTAGTCTATTATTGACTAGATTATCCCCTCAATTGTGTGGTTACACTTTGTTATATTTACACTGAATCTGTTGGTACTGTTACTTAGCACGTTAAGCTGCTGATTAGTTAGAGCTTTACTGCCACCTAGTGACCTTTAATGTATTCACTCCAATTTATTTCATACTGGGACTCTGTCTTTAACAGTAAATAATGTGCAGGAATTATGCTTAGACAATCGGTGTGGTGTGCTATATCACTTTAAATTTAATGGGTATGAGTTGGAGGTTTATATACCTATCCAACTCTCATCCATTTTGTGCTATTATTCTGGGTCATCAGTTTAAATACACCCTCCACATCAGTCAGAAAAAATCTCTATGCTAATTAGAAAATCACACTAATACAACATTCAACTGGAATACATCACTTGGGTTTAATCCACCCATGTATCTGCACTCAATTACTTCCCCCTCACAAGGTGAGCAAAGCTGCCAATTTTATCTGAATTTTACAGTTAGTAAATTTTAGGCTAACACATATTTTACAACAATACAACAATACAGTGGTTCCCTACATGTGTTTCACTTAAATACAGCTTTGTCAAGGCCAACCAGAGTGTCCTTAATGGAAAATATTTACACATTATCAAACTTCATGCTCTTTCATTTCATCTGCTTTGTGTGGGCCAATTATCTTGCTTCCATGTGTGTAATGGAGTAATCCCATTACTTAATCATAATGACATCAGATGCCTGGGTCATGTGTCCCGGGCAATGGCCGCCTACCATTGGTTACTCATTCATGCAGTGCTACATCATCTGGTTTATGCCCTACATGTATTTGCCGAATCCAGCAGTCCCCAACATTACATCATTTGGTGCTTGTTATGTGACCAAGCACCGGTCACATAACAAGCCCCAAATGATGTAATGGTGAGTGGGGACTGCTGGATCCAAGCCGAGACTTGGATCCAATTGAACATCTCTGGAGAGATCTGAAAATGGGTGGCTGTGCACCAACGCTTCCCATCCAACCTGCTGGAGCTTGATAGGTGCTGCAAAGAGGAATGGATGAAACTGCCCAAAGATTTAGTAGCTATGCCAAGCTCGTGGCATCATTTTTAAAAGACTTGAGGCTGTAATTGCTGCCAAAGGTGCATCAGCAAAGTATTGAGCAAAGGCTGTGAATACTTATGTACATTCGATTTCTTAAGTTTTTGTTTTGAATAAATTCTCCCAAAAACAGTTTTCATGTTGTTATTATAGGGTTGTGTGTGTAGAATTTTCACAATAAAGAACCTTTCTAGTTACACCAATCCATGGCTTGATTCTGTAGTGTTTTATTTTTAAATATTAAAATGCGTCTTATTTGAAAATGAAAGCATAATCAGCTTCTAATTGTTAAATTAACATGCGGCATGCATATTGTATATTCTGTATTTACAACACTGTGGTGTATTATTATTATTTATGCAGATACAGCTGCAGTCACACACAGAATACAGGCATGCCACATATATTTTTAATAACTAGAAGCTGCTTGTGCATCCTATTCATGCCGTTTTGCATTCTAATGAAAAAAGTGGCACAAAAATATGCCCGTCTCTTACACTGACGTAGCTCCCGCATTATATCTAAAGCAGCTTGTAGCTCATGGAGGATAGATGTATGTGGATACATTTGTTTGTGTAAAGTAGATACACACATCAGGATCTTAAACTCCAATATAGTTATGGCCCTGAATGCCTCTCCTGGTCATGTTTGGCAATCCAGAGAACTTTTATGGCTGGGTGCGTAGGTTGAAACCAGACTTTCGGATGTGAATTAGAAAATGGTCTAAACGTAACCCCCACACACACAGCCGCATACTGTATACAACCACAGCCACATACACTCCTAGCCACATGCAGATGTGTCCTCATACATCGTGGTTGCGTACCGCATAATGTGTGATATTCAAATCGCGTGTGCTCCTTGCCCTATAGACCCATTATAAATTACAAGGGAAGGTGGTGTAAATTGCGCTGCTGACCAAATATCCTAATTAGCAGTTACTCCAAATATGGAATGGCTGTGCAAAGAAATGAACTCAGGACACACTGCTTGAACCATACAAATTTTATATTCTTATATATTTAAAATATGTCATAAAAACATATAGACATATAATATACAATACACCGAAAAAAATCACAAATATGAAAATAAGCAAAAATATGAAAAATAAAAGTATTAGAATAAGGATATATATATATATCTTAAATAACAGGTTAAAAAAATAGAACTTGGGCTGGACGTGTAATTTGGGGAGCTCCGCTGATGGTGTACAACAGGACAGTTTTTAGTCAATGTTATAGATAGTATCCAAGAACTTGTTAGTATTTTGTTAGTAGATTAGGGATCCATAAGCAAAATATTGTTAGATGTATAAACAGAATGTAAAGCTGAACTGGCAGTCACTTAGCATGTAAGCTCACACGCATCCAAGATTAATTTCGGCCAAACAGCAAAATTGAGCATTGAAGTTAATTGCAATGATGTAGAGTGGGGCTCTAGGCTTATCTCACCCCTTTCAAGTGGCAATCTGTTGCTCAGCTCGGTCTGCTGGTTGCTCTGGTCAGAGGGGGCGGCTGGTATTTATCCTGTGTAGGGCACCTTGTGTACCGGCCGCCAGCACTCTCTTTTCAAGCGGCAGGAGCTTCCTGATGGGGCAGACGGCAGTGGTAGTGACTGGGCGTGAGCCCTAGTGAGACGCCAAAGGCTGAAATTGCAGCAGGCTCGTGGACGGCAGCGGACAGCCCAAACGTCCCTTCGTGATGACGTCAACGCGTTTCGTCTCCTAGGTTACGTGGAGACTTTCTCAAGACGGATTATGACTGTTGGTCAGAATTCTATTTATAGGTTGAGGTTGGTCTTATTAAACCAATTAATCCATTAGCCCGGTTAATCAAACAATACACACATAAAATAACACTTATAAAGGAAATATATATACATCTTTAATAGCGCAGTACTCTAACTTGTATAGAAAACAAGGATTTTAAAAGTTACTTTGGTTTCTGTTACTATAATAGACCCATTCTGAAATTACCTTTATTATCTGTAATAATATACAGTGGTGAGAAGATCTTTCCTTATAATATACTGTATTTATACTGTCACATCTACAGCAGTTCTTCCTACCTCCCTACTTCTACCCGGAAAGCTGATACATGCTCATTATGCTAATATTATTTATTTTATTTATTACCAGTTCACATCTGTCCCTGCCCCAGTGGAGCTTACAATTTATATTCCCTACCACATATACATGCACACACATTCATTCTAAGGTTAATGTGATGGGAGCCAATTAACTACAGCCGCATCATTACTCACAACTCAGAATGCGGCCTACAGGAAGTTGCGATAAAGTGACTTCCTGTTTTTACTACAGAGGTTGCACTCCTGGGCTCGGAGCTGGTGCGGCCATGAATGGAGCGCATGGGGAAGGTCTTAAACTCTTAAACTGGTCCTTCACATCTGGAGAATGTAAGTGAAAGATTTTTCATGCAGAATAGGTGTGTTCTGAAGTCAGGGCTTACCAACTATACAAATATAATTTACAGAACTGGGCTAGGTCCTAAAAATTATTGTTTACATTTCTGTGTACACTGTGGTTAAATGACTTACATACTTAGTTGTATGTATATGTTGTTGATTGTAATGTTTACCTCACTTGTATAGTACATATATTTGTTATACATCTACTTGGAGAAAAGGTAGGGAAATTATTAAAAAGTTATTTTATTTTGCAAATAATGCAATCTGAGTTCTTGAAATCCTCTTAGAAAGTGCTACATGTGTGGCACTCAATCAGACTGGTAATTTAGTAGATATAAAAAATCCTTTATTGCTGATATTTTGGGGCTCCTCCTCCATCATCCCTGACAATGTGCTATATATATATATATATATATATATATATATACCGTATTTATCGGCGTATAACACGCACTTTTTCCCCCTGAAAATAGGGGGAAAATGATGTATGCGTGTTATACGCCGATATGCGTGTTATACGCCGATATAAGCAATGTCATCCGCCGATATAATGTTAAGTACCGGTAATGCAGGCAGTAATGTCATCCGCCGAAGTGCGCGGTCCGGTTCTCTGCTGCTGCGCACCGTCCGGTCCTCTGCTGCTGCTGCTGCTGCTGCGCACCGTCCGGTCCTCGCAGCAGCACGCTCAAGACTCCTCCCAGTGACCTGCTCTGCAGAGTGACTCCTTCCTCCCTGGCTACAGCAGCGTCATCAGCCTTACCAAGCGCTGGCTGTAGCCTGGAGGAGGAGAAGGTTTTCTGGTGCTAACTGTGCTGCCCTGCTTCTGTTATTCAAGGTGGATTTTTTTTTTTTTTTTACAGATAATCAATTATCCTTATTTTGCTTCAAAGTTTTTATTTAGAAATCCCCTCTTAAAATGAAGGTGCGTGTTATACGCCTGTGCGTGTTATACGCCGATAAATACGGTATATATATAATTATTTATTTATTTTTTAAATACCAGAATAGACTGAATTAAGTATTTATTTAAAATGCAAAGTTAAAGAATAAAATAGTCTGGACAGGGGCAGATTTGATCAGCCTCAGACTCCTCAAGCTATGCCGTTAGAAGACCATTAGACCATTTCCTCTGACTTTAATCCCATGGCTGACATGTAATTGAATCTGCCCCCAAGGAGTTAAAGCCAACTTTTCAAACGTCCTTGCTGTAAGAGATTATACCACCCACAGTATTACCAATGATGGCCCGAACAACTATATTTCACTAGAACTGACTAAATATTATTGTATTTAACTATAACATTTGCACTGAACCAGACAACTTGTTAACAGTTACAGTAGCTAATGTCTAATACAAGTTAGACATTGAAATCAAAATGTATGATAGCTTTCTGGATAGTAAAAATAATGATACTAGAATATTATGCTTGTAAATAAGCCTACTTGGCTATAGGAATACACTCTAAAGTAAGCTTCTACGTTATTAATGTTTATTTATTAAAAAGTAATCTTCCCTTTTCCATACCAACTTTCAGTAACCCTTTAAAAAAAAGAAAACAATGCATTCTGCCTGGAATATTTTGTAAATTAAACTGTCGCCCAACTTTGTTTTATTAGATTGTTGAGTGTTAATAGTGTATGTATTATACAGACAGTTTTATTAAGCGGGGTATTTATAAACATGACGTTTATATTTTACATTAGTTTTATAATTAACTATAACATCAAAAAGTTTAGGATGATGTTGACAGCTATAAATCTTTTAAACATGATCAAATGTATTTCTACCGCATCTATAAACACCGTTTAACAGAATTTCTTTTTTTATTCTGTGCTAGATATTTCCAGGACTGATTCTGTCTGATATAAAGCCAGCCAAAAGGATGAAGTTCAAGACTGTCTGTTATTTGCTAGTGCAACTCATGCACTGTCGTAAAATGTTCAAGGCGGAGATCCCATTTTCAAATGTTATGACTTGTGAGGATGACGATAAGGTAATAATATTTTTTAATTGTGGTATGTAAATTTATTATTTAATAGAGTGGATAAATTATGCTATAGGTTTGGATCAGAAAAAGGTCACCTGGTTGGGCAGTCTCAAAATAAACCAATGAAGTTGTTAAGTTAAAAATGTTTTTCTTAGTTTACATTTGAAAAAAGGCATCTTAGAAGTGACAATAAAAAATGAGTCTAGCTTATATTTGTTCCACAAATAAATCTACTTATATATGCCCAATGTGGATATAAAAATTAACAAGTAATTCAGTTGGTGCTCCGTTTGGTTACGAGTGCCGGGAGGGGGGAATATTTCTTCTCAAAGCCTCTTGAGTTAGCAATAGGAAATGTGCAAAAGGTCAGTGGTTTGGGCTTCGCACACTATCAAGTACTTTAGATGGGTTTAGCTGCTCAGCTTTGGGTGCAACAAGCATGATAATTAATGGGCACCTGGAACAATTGAATTGCTCTGTCAAACGCAAATTAATTATAGTGCCAATAAAAACAATTGAATTTACTTTGTGGATGTACATGTGTTTTCCCATAGCCAACTATCATATATGGTCATCTATGGTTTATAATGTCTTAACTATAATTTAGTATTTGACTTTTGGTATTTCTAGTTTCAATAACTGACTAATGTCCTCTCATATTTTAATGTGACACAGAGGAGAGCTTTACGAACAGCCTCCGAAAAACTCAGGAACCGTACCTCATTTTCCACAAATGTCATACACAATACTCCAGGAACCCGTGTAAATCGCTATATCAGTCGTCTGATTGAAGCTCGACAAACTGATTCAGAGATGACAGATATGAATTTTATAAGTTTAAGATATAAGCAAATTGAACGTGAACAGAAAGTAAGTCATATCTAATCATTCAACAAAAACATGTTTTGTAAAAATGTGTAGATATATATATATATATATATATATATATATATATATCTTCTATTGTGTATGGGTATTTAAAAGTCCTTTCTTCAGTGAAGAAAAAGTACAGTACATGGAGCCCTTAAGTGCCTATATATTACTTGTCTACTAAAAAATTATATTGTTTGCATACCTCATAATTGGCTCTGACTATTTATCTAGTCAAACATTCTTGTATCCTGGATATACCTGAAATATCTAATATATCATTTGCAAAATATACAAGTTTTTCTTGGTCTTTTGTACTGAAAACACCGTTGTCATAGGAATCACTCTCTCCAGTGGCCTGCCATCTGACTAGAGAGTATCAGTATCAAGAGCAGAATTATTTTTACTTTCAAATCCTTCATCTACAAGTTTGGACAAGCCTTGGTTAGTTATGTGGATTGACTTTCAGGGATTTTACATTGTATAGTAAATCTTCATTTTCCAATTGCTTAAAAAATTCTTCAAGAACATTTTCTTAATTGGTCTGATGTATTTTGCGAAACATTTTTCTGATAACTTGTCACCTTTTTGAATTGTTATAGCAAAATTGACTTGTTGCTTAGAGACATCAATTGTGTACATGGTCTTCTAGGCTGAGAAATGAAAACCTGCTTGAGTGAAAATCTGGCCAATTACTTCATCCGTCACTTTTCATCCCTGACATCGGATACATTTTTGTTAAGGATTAAATGAAATAGTTAATAAATAGAGACCTGCATTGATTATACAGTAGTTGCCTTAAATGAACACTAGCATTTTATATCACCTAACTCAGATTTTTATTAAAATGCATAATTTTTTGATGAACTATAAATTAAAGGGGCTGATAGTTATATTAAAATTACAGAACTAAAAATATAAAATTGCTTTTAATATCTGCTCTATTTGAGCATCCTGTAAGCAATGCTTTCGCTTGGTTTCAAAATATATATTTTAGGATTCTTTATAGCATATAATGTGAAAAATTTCACTTTGTCAAGTGTATTAAATTGGCGACTGTCAATTTTTTACAGAACATTCAGTGTGGCTTTAAATATTGTCAAAAAAAAACCTCACTTAAGAAAAATGGCAATTCTAGGTAGTGACCTCTGTTTTGCAAAAACATATGGACATAAAGGCAGTGTGACTATCCAATTATTAAATTCAGCTATAGTATACAGGGTCTGTCCGGCAAGTAATGATACTAAATCAGGGAAATTTTTTGAGGGAATTTCAGATACATAGGGTTAATAATCTTCAAAGTGTGACCCTTGTGCATTGATATA
This sequence comes from Crinia signifera, assembly GCF_055691185.1. Taxonomy (NCBI): domain Eukaryota; kingdom Metazoa; phylum Chordata; class Amphibia; order Anura; family Myobatrachidae; genus Crinia; species Crinia signifera. The sequence goes on from NC_139221.1 coordinate 154,838,343, forward strand.
CTGTTGCCAGCGTGTCTGACAAGCTTAGTATGCCTCCTGGAAAGCATTAACCAGAACATCCTTGAGTGCCCTTGTCCCAGCTACTTCCACTTTGTCTATTGTCTGAAAACGGTGTCCTTTCAAGCCGTTTTGATCCGAGGGAACAAAAAGACGTCAACCAGGACCCGGGTAGTGGCAATCTCCCTGTAGACATGGAGGACCCTGTTTCTAAAGTGATTGAGTAGTCCAGTGCAAAAGGCACCATAGACAGTTTGGCAGGTAGGTAAACATAACATGTGGACCACACCCTTCAAGTCGAAAAATACAGTGAGCATGAATTTGGTCTGACATTTGCCCTTTTTGGGGAAAAGCAATGATGGTGTGTGCTACTCTGCACTTTGCCTTTTGGTCTCCGGATCATACTCAAAGATCCAAGCTTCATCACCTGTTATCACTCTGTCAAAAAAAAATAGGCTCACTTTGCACACGCACCAAAAGTTTGCAGGAAATCGCCAAACGCTTGTCTTTTTTATCAGGTGTAGAAACCTTGGGAATCATACCTTTTGCATCACTAATTGTTTGTCATGATGTCTTGCACAGTGGTTTTTGGAATTCCCAACCTTTTTTCTAACATTCTAAAACTCAACGACAGTCAGTGTTCAAAACATAGCGCATTTTTCCACGTTCCTCATTGTGGCTTGTTGAAGGTCATCCAGAGCATTTTTTATCCTTATTGTCTTCTCTGCCCTCCTTGAAGAATTTAAACCAGTAGTAAACTTGTGCCTTGGACAAGGATTCATTGCTGAAGTCCTTTTGAAGCATGCCAAGCATCTCGGTACCCAATTTCCCAATGTTGCTCGATGATAGGCTCCATCTGGAACTTCAACCAAGCTAAAAAAGGACTCTTCATTTACAGCTCAATCTGTACACTGTAAAGGATCACAGACAACATTCACTGATGGGAATGTGTAGCAGAGACACCCATTTCCACCTATCCCGCCATACTGTGCCGCCATACACTTGTTCTTCATGGCGTGATAAAATCAGTCTCAGTACTTTCCGGACAGACCCTGTATAAGAAATATTACCTGTGTTATGATTGATGTACATTGGATGTTTGTTTGGTTTATAGTTTTGTACTGCATCATTTTAAGGGTGGAATTCAATTAACTTAGCTAATTTTATCCCCTGGGGAATATTCAATTATCCCCATTTAGCAGCACTTTAAGAATTTTTTTTTAGGTCTCCGAACAGTAGCGAAAAATTATCCCCAAGATAGCGAGCTGGTTAATGGGTTCCCTGACCCTATTAATACACAAATCCATGAACTTTTCACAGATTTTGGGGGAAATTTACTAAAGGAAATTTGTAAAAAAAATAGGTGTATTTGTATCCAGAAATACACTTATTTTTGACATTTACTATCCCGAAAATACGGCAATTCGTATTCATATTGATGTGCTATCAATACGAATACGAATTGCCGTATTTTCAGGATAGTAAATGTCAAAAATAAGTGTATTTCTGGATACAAATACACCTATTTTTTACAAATTTCCTTTAGTAAATTTCCCCCTTTGTGTGTTAATGCCATTAGTTTAATGGTCAGAGGCTACCTCACTTTTGTAACCCTGTTAACCTGATGTGGGCAATTCATTCCATCCAGTCTTAGCACATCTGCTGTTACATAACAAGTATTTTCTAGATGTGTAGAAAGCACATACAGGATTTGTTGCATACAATGTTAAGACAGTGAAGCTGATATTAGTGCAATTAGACATATTATATTTCTACAAATGACTTGTTCCAAAGTTTGGTTTAGAAATGTCACATTTCAGTGATTTGTTCATCTCTAAAGTGCAATGTACAGATGGGTCAGGTCCCATCCTTGCAGGGGATGGCGCTGGCGTCGCCAGCCGCCATCCCCCGCCAGCGCCATGGCGATCGTGAGAAAGGGACGCGCGCGTACGAGAGGGCGCGCGCGTCCCCTTCCGACGGCGCTTCCATCAGTTCCCCGGGTCCCCGCCGGCTTGCCGGCGGTAACCCGGGGTCCCCGCCGCCTGCCCGCACCCCCTACTAACCCCCCCTAACCCTGTCCGTCTCCCTGAGGTGGAGACGGACAGGGTTTCCGTCGCGCTAGCGACGGAGACTGAGACGCGCGTGCGACGCACGCGCGTCTCAGTCTCCTCGCTGGCGAGGCTGCTGGCGGGTCGCCAGCGCGTACGTTCTGGCGACCCGCCAGCAAGGATGTAGGACATCACCTACTGTACATTCATTATTGATCTATGGAAATTTGCACCTACAGTAGCTTATTTGTAGCTTCCTGTCATTACTAGGTAACAAGTGCAGTATAGCAGAAATCACCTGTGTGTCTTATTAAGTTTTCTTCTTCCAACAGTATCACCAGCTTCATGATGAATATTTCACCAGTGCAGTCGTTCTTTCATTAATTTTAGCTGCCTTATTTGGCCTTGTCTACCTTTTAATAATTCCACAGTAAGTATCCAAATGTAAAATACATGTACATTTTTACAATATATTGCAATCAAATACATTTGAAATTCAAGTTTAGACAATCAACTTTACCACATTAGATGCAGGGAGTTGGAAGATGACCAAACAATATTTGAAGGTTCTGTTTTTTTAATGCTCCCGGACAGGGTTGGAAAGACATTCTCAAGCTCTATGTAAGGAATTAAATTCTTACACATACCAGCAGCCAGCAGATGGTGCCCAATATAGCTATTCAATTGTAGCTCCATTCAGATGCCATCAGCTGCCAGTGCAGGCATTTTAGCTTCACCCCCCCCCAGTGGCGAGCTGAAATGTGCAAAAAGTGACCCATTTCAGTGTTGAAACAGGACTTTTCTGATCACACTCATTAGTTTGGTTGGCATGATATCCACTGTCAATTGAATATCCCAGGCAATCTTTACCGCCCAGATGGGAAATCATTTGGCAATAACGATCGAAGTTCCCTCTATGCGAGAGAACTGGAAACACTTCTCCAGTCACCTGTGCTTCAGTCTCTTCTGTTAATAAGGTGGGTCTAAGTGGTGCGTCCTTGCTATTTGGATGAAATGGCAGTTCAGATAGAATAATTGTAGAAAGGAATGAATTTGTGAAATAGCGCTCAGAGGTAGCCAAATAAAGGAATAGTTTTAACCATATAATGGTATAGTTAATGGAACACCATACAAATCCTATACATTACACATCAGAGGTCAACAGGTTGGTATGTAAATAGGAGGGATGGATGGTCCAAATTCATCGGGTTCTCCCCTTATTCTGTATGTAGGGGAGATATAATAATAGGCAGCATAGTGCAGGTCAGTCAGATAAAAAAAGGTTTTAATTAAGACAGCACACTTACAAAGTGGTGACTTGTCATAAAAGCATGTAACAGAGTGTTCCCAGCAAACAGCAGGCATACAGATGTTTACGTGAAGTCCTTCAGCCTGGGTCCCTTGTGTCCGGAAAACAAGGGGGGCTCAGTCCACGGTACTCCACTGCCACGATCCTTTAACCAGGAACCACGCTGTCCAAGTACACGCTTAACGCGTTTCGGAATAAGCTTCCTTCGTCAGAAGCGTGTAATTAAAATGTCCATATATATACCCCTAGGCATTAAAAACATAATACAGATCAGCTGCCGCTAACCGGCATACAACATCCGGCTTCCCCGTGAAACCAATATGGAGGTGCGTTCCATTACACGGAAGTACGTCACCTCGTGCGTCTCATTCACCGGAAGTAGGCGGAACAATATAATTCAGCCTTCTCCGGCTAGCGCGTATCCATCGTCAATTGCCGCTGGACACACAGGATATGACGTGCTATTCCTTTATTTGGCTACCTCTGAGCGCTATTTCACAAATTAATTTCTTTCTACAATTGCTTTATGTTTTGAGTAGTCTAAGGTGTTTTCTACTCTATGAGTGTGTGTATAGCAGCACTTTGGTTTTATTGCGCACCCTACAGCCATACCTTTTTTCCTGCAGTTCAGATAGAATGCAACTTGATGATTGTCCTGTGGCTCGCTTATCATAGTGATCTTACAAGAAGCCTGTATAAATTTGAGCTCTAACAGTTCCTATAACTAGATGTAATATATAATAGTTCATGTGCAGATTGACAATACTTCTTCTTATACTCTCGCTTTTACTAGCTCATTAATATGTATAACAGACAAGAAGGTGACTTCATGCAGACATTTAAAATCTCAGTATAAACTATATTGATGTAACAAGGAAATGTAACCTAATCTTCTATATTGCCAATGGTAGCAAACTATATAGCACTTAAAACAAATATAGATTATAAACCATATGGGCATGTAATGGTTTTTATAAGAGTTCCTATATAATAACCCTGAATCTTTGTCTGGAATTGATGCCAGCATGTAATTGCTACATACAAACAAATCACACCCAATATAACCACACCATCAAAGTTACAGAGCAGTCTACCAAAGTGAACATTGAGCAAAACCATGTGCACTTTAAGTTGGGCAAATGTAAGATGTTTTTTTCCTAATTTGTGTGTTTTTGATTGTCCTCCATTGTTTGTCCGCAGGTTTTCAATTGGATTAAGGTCTAGGCCAGGGGTCAGGGAACTTTTCATCCTTTTACCCTTAAATATATTTAGATACACCAACGTTGCCTTTCTTGATTTGAAAGCATGGATATCATATAATTGTAATACACACTGTACCCCCAGAAATTGATGATATATCTTGCTAGTACGGTACACAGCCTGGCAGTAATTGATGAAGATTATGATTACCATGTATGGCTGTGTGTGGTACATTGGTAATCATCATCATCAGTGGCTTCCAGGCTGTGTGTGGTATAGCCATTGATAATGTGACGTCCAGGTAACTATTGGTCTCAGTATTTCAAGATGATGTAGTGACAGTCTGTGCAATTTTTTTCCCTAGACGAGAGATGAGTATACCCTGACATGAGCCTATAACCAGGCAAAGAAACTTGGCACCCCAGCGGCAGTACAGACTATGCACTGCCTAGATGGTTCAGTAACTAGTCAACTCTACTAAAGAACCAGTTGGGGCGGGGGCCAGGGCATCACGCAGGGAAGCGTGTTATACACAAGGGCCTGACACACTGCACGGCGTCAGGACGTTGTACACTACAGTACTGTAACACTAACAGCCGGGCATGCATATAGAATCTATCTATCTATCTTTAAATAGATTCTATATGCCATGAAATTAAATTCCTGTGGGTAATGGACGTTCACACTGCCGAGATACAGCCGGGCATGCATATAGATTCATATGCTTGCCCAGCTGTGTCTCGGCAGTCCGACGGTCCATTACCTTAGGAATTTCATTTTTACCCCATTTGGGGTGATTTACCCCTGTTCTCTGACCACTGGTCTAGGGAGTTTCCTGGCTGTGGATCCACAATTCTGATGTTTTGTTCCTGAGTCACTTCATCATAACTTTTGCCTTCTGGAAAGGTGCTCCATCATGCTGGAAAAAGGCATTTTTCATCACCAACTGTTCTTAGATGGTTGGGAGGAGTTGCTCTTGGAGTATACTTTGGTTCAAGTGCTCAGGAAAAGGTTAAAAATACCATAATAAATAAATACACAAACATAATAGAACCAGTGCTGCAATTTCTATGAACACAATCTACCACCTCATGGTAATGTTCTTGCCTCTTGGTAGCTACTCTCTGGTCCAGTGTACTGATTGAGCGCTCAGATTCACACACACAACAACTGTTGTAGAAGAAGCTTCTACACTGGGTATGTGCAGCAGCTCCGCTCTGCAAATAGCAAAACTGTAGCAGGGCATGCTGGGATTTGTAATTCAACAACAGCTGGATGGCCAACACAATCCACAAACATGACATGTTGGTAGTACATGAGGATAGGAGTTGTTAACTCCTTCTTTAAATCATTATTCAGTTTACTACTGCTAAGGGAAATAATTTGCACAGGAGCATCAATGAGCATTTTGGTATACATGTCCTGCTTATATTAGCACTGTATGCTGGTACATACAATCTAGTAAAAAGGACTTTATTGGGCCTCATTTAATACTAGAAGCTAAAGACGGCAAATTTTACACCTGAACATAGTATGTTGTGATAAAAAATAATGCAAATGCTATCTTTATTTGCATGCAATCAAAAGAAGAGAGTGCATATTTTTATTATTTAAATGTATTATTATTTTAGTACATAGGTTTAGTGTGTATTATAGTTGTGGATTTAAGTGTAAGTTATGTGCATTAAGGGTGCACTCACTTAAATAAGACCTAAATAGACATGTACAGACATTGCTTGAGGGTACTGCAGGGACGGCGCAGATGCACAATGATGACCTTCAGCAGTACAGTATTAGCTAGATGATTCTGATTGGCTATTTGCATATTGCCCTCTAGCCAATAATACGTAAATAACACTTATAATAAATAAATAATAATTAGCATCATTAATAGATATTTTACTTCAAATAATGCCTGTTTATTCATCTTGCTAGTCATTTCTGTATGGACTTCTGCAAGAAAGTATGTTGCCCTTGCATTTTCAAAGTATAAACAACCGAAGTGGAAGTTTTTAGATCTATTAAACCATTTTAATTTAAAAGTTAAATTAGTTTGCCACCATACCAATTAAATCAATAGTGCTCAAGTATGGATACTTTAAAACCGGGACAGCAATGGGATAGTTTGGGAAACTCAAGACTTTGCTTTTCTCCACTGTCTGAGTTATGGTATTTGCTAATTTCCAGAACCACAGGATTTATCTGGAATACAAAGGGGTGGAGTGTAGAATTTTTTTCCAACAAAATGCTTAAAATTTATTAAAATTAAGATTATTTTACATCAAATCAACACAAATTTGATAGAACCATAGTGCTGTGCTATATAACATAAGGATGCTTAGAAAGAGGTTTAAATCAGACCTTTAGCTAACACCCTAGCACTTGTGAGCTGCAAAAAATTTTAATAGCAAGTTTTGTATTAAAAATTCAGCTTTTAAGGCAAATAACTTTAAAACCATAAAACCAGTGTACATATTAGCCTTAGATTTGTAATTAAAATTAGAGTAAGGTTGGAATTATTTGGAAGTTGTATTAATTTGATGTGCAAAGACTTGTATCTTTAAAATAAACAAATTTACTACTTAATGTGTTTTGGTATTATGTATTTGTCAGCTTTCTTATTTAATACTATGCATATTAAATATATGTTATTTTCTCTTCTTCAGAAGCACTATTGTCCTTGTCCTCCTGGTGCTCTGCATATGCTTCCTAGTGGCTTGTATTATGTACCTACATGTCACACGAGTGCAGGTAAATATTTTTACAATGTTTATAAAAATACCTAATATGAGATGAGATTGGGACTCTTGTGTGAGCCCTACATACAGATGGAGCAGGTCTCATCCTGCCGGGGACTGGCGAAACTATCGCCAGCCCCCACCAGCCACCAGCTCCCGCCAGGGGACACGTGTGCATGAAATGCTCACGTGCCCCCTGGCAAAGTAGCTTCCCCCGGGTCCCCGCCGGTCCCCCTCGCCGGCCCGATCCCCCCCTAACCCTGCCCATCTCCCTGAAGCGGAGACTGGCAGGATGCCGCTGCCCTGCCGCCGAAGGTTTGGGACGCACATATAAGTACCATCAAAATAAATTAAAGTTTACCACAAAGGGGCCATCTGCCCTAATGGCCAAGGATAGGCCTTCTGACACTATCCTTGATCATCAAACAACTCAAGAGGGAATGCTCATCGCCCCTTAAGGGGAGAAATTACAAATAAGATAAAATAGGGCCACCTGCCTGTCCTAACACAACTTGAGGCAAGAGATCAACTAAAGTGGCCTAAGGGCCCACCAGGACCAGTGATGCCCCTAATCGAAAGTGTAAACCAATCCCCGGGACTTTCTCCAATGGAACTATCCCCCAGGGAAAAATCTACAAGTATTATAACACCCATTCTGAAACCAGGCACTACAAAATCTGACATAACATAAGCCCTAAACTAACCCGAACTAACCCCAACCAACTCGGGTGGGCAGATGTTCAACAATCAATGGCAATGGACTAGAAACTTCTAGAATCCCCAGTATCCCTACCAAGCTACCCACCCCCTCAACACAAATTGACCAATCAGGATAAACACAACCAGTTGGCCCTCCTCCAATAAAAATCTTAACTTCTAGCTGTCTGGCAATATCCTGATGCATGTAAGCACAGTCTGGAAGACTGGAAAGTTTATGTCACTTCAGGTACACAAGGCACCCTCCATGACCTGGATTCCACCTGTACCGCCGCTCTCACTGCCCGAATTCCCATCTTGTACTGGTGAAGCAACGGGTTCCACATGTGGTCTAACCACCGTGTGCGCACCCTTCTTAATGACTGTCCTGGCAGATCTCCCTTTGAGGTGGGCGTGACAGCTGCTGACTTTTAGCTGCGGTCGCAAACTGTAACATCCGCATCCACCCCAGACATGTGCCCTGAGACCTGCCACACCAGGGGAAAACCGAAGAGGCCTCTATTCATTTCCCATCCTGGAGGCTCTGATGGAATGTCCGGCAAACCTGTCTTTACCATACCGCCCGGGGCACAAACGGAAGATCTGCCCCGAGGTAAGACCCTGACTGGCTGCTGCACCAACGCAGCCTCCTGCAAATAGCATGCAGACACCACAATCATCCTCCTAGGCCTAGACGCCATCCTCACAGTCAAAAGAGAGAAAAGAGAGAAAATTCAAAATGAAAAAGGGGAAAAATTAGAGAATAGAAATAAGAGGTATATGGCAATAGGGAAAGCCAGAAAAGTAAAGGAAGACTAATGGACAGAATAAAGACAGTGAAATACAAACTCTATGCAGATCAAAGGCAAAAAGACCAGAAACTTTCAGAATCCCCAGTATCCCTACCAAGCTACCCACCTCCTCAACACAAATTAACCAATCAGGATAAACCCAACCAGTTGGCCCTTCTCCAGTAATAGCCAGAGCCATATGATGGATATAGGATTTGGAAAACCAGCATTCAGATAGTCATTGTAAATAACAACCATGATTATTCATGGAGTTGTCCCCCATCAGACTAAAAATACAATGTACAGTACTTAAACTGACTTCAGCGTACAGATAAACACACAAGTGTGTTTGTCAAAATCACCTTCCTCTCAGAGGTGAAACTACCATTGGTGCAGCAGGTGCATTGCACCGAGAACCCTGAGAACTAAGGGGCCCATTGCTGCCACGCACTGCTATGCAGAATATTGTGCATTTGGGTTGGAGTGGAGGAGGGGGGCCCAAATGACATTTCTGCACCTGGGACAACCACTCACAAGTTCAGCCACTGCTTCCTCTAATCACCTTCATCCAGTGGAAATGTTATCAGGAGCAACCACTAAAGAAACTCTTCTATCTGAGCTTAGGGGTTGAACGTGGCTCGCATATGGGTTTATGGGTACAAGTCTTGTACAGGATATCTATTTGATGACCTAATTGGGAGAGAATGGCTGCTTTCCCAAAAAACGGTATTTGGAAACGCTAAAAAGCAGGGTCCTACTCGTTTCAGACCCAGACAGCCAATAGTGGTCCCGCTCATATCTAATGAGCAGGATTCAGTGCCGTGAATATTTAATGAGCGGGTGGGGACCTGTTCATTAATTATGTACTGCGGTTATTATATATGCACGGAGGTCTGTGGGGTCCCCCCATGGAGGCATTTCCAACCCCACCCCCTGATGGAGGCATTTCCAAAACACCCCCACCCCACCCCCTGGAGGACATCGCCACTGATCTCACATACGCTGCAGTAAGGGATCGCGCTGGCGGGCAGGGACCCCCTGTCTGCTAGTGCAATCCCTTCCCTGCGATGCCCAGGTAAGTGCCTTAGTGTGGGGAGGGGGGGGGTGCCTCCATGGGGGGTGGGGGGAGAGAGAAGATGTGCATGTAAGGGTTTGTAAATTCCTCCGTCAGGGGGTGGGGGTAAACTTTCAGACCACAAAAACAAAATTGAAATGGTAAATTACCAGTGTGGTGTGAAAGGGGTTTAAGTTGTCTGACCCATTTTTAGAATACCAGGTCAATGCCGTTTTTGCGGTGTGAAAGCAGCATAACTTAAACCACCTTTGATAGCATAAAATCCTTTCTGCCACCCTGATATTTGTTTCAATGTCGTCTGCTGATGCAGCTATGTTTGTTTACCCTGTACATGTCCTCTATTGTATTGTACAATGTTGTGCTTAATTATTTATGTACTCTGTAATTGGGCAATGCAGATCCCTTGTAAATAAAGATAATATAACTAAGGGAATGAATGAAGGGAATAGACAATTGGCAACTCGGACGTTAAGTGAACAGTGAAAGTTCCCTGCAATGCATCATTAATGCCAAGGCAGTACAACAATTACATATGTGTTTTAAACACAATCCCACCAGATCACACGTCACATATGCGATTTTCATCTAAAAATAATGTAATAGGGTGCGGGTTTTTAGACAAATTCAGAATTTGCATGCGATTTTGTGCTATTTTTTTAATAATGAAAATGTGTGATTTTTTTAGACATGTAGGGTTTTTAGTAATGATATTGTGCGATTTTTTTTGTTTTAGACACAGAAGTGTGCATTATTTAGTAAAAAAAAAAAATGGCAACCCCTCCTAATCATAATCAGCCCTGGGTTCATTGAGCCGGTCCTGATTTCACAAATATACGAGACAAAATGTGTAGGGGTCCCCTGTATTTAAGAAACCAGCACCAGGATCTTGGACCAGGCAGTTCCAAAATATGGAACCCCTGTATTTTGGCTGTTTGGCTCTCCATGTAGACACATATAGCCAATCAGGGCTGAGCGGCTTCCATCAGAACAATGAACAATGAGCGGAATTCTCTGTTGTCAGTCCAAGGGGACCCGGCTCAGTCCGCAGTCCATGCGGGGTAAACAGCGGCAGAGGATCACCGCTGGAGCAAGGAAGGGTAATATATATATATTGGTGTAAAATAATGAATGTAATAAAGCTTTGAGTGTGTGTGTCTGTATTTTAACATTCTTTTTTACCAAGTCCCAACATGTGGGGACTTGGTAAAAGGAGGCCTACTGGGTCTTGTGGTAAAAAGCTATTTTTATTATTCAAATTTTACATGTATCAGCCTAGTGTCTGCTGCCTTTGGTTGCCGGGGAAATCCCCGGGCTTCAGCCCTGGACGACCCCTCCCCCTTTACTGGGGGGGTTCTGACTCCCCCATCGACCCCATCCAGGGCTGAACAACCACGGTGATCATGGTACAGCCGGGGGACCTTGTATAAAAAGTGTCCCATGACTGTGACATGACAACACTGGCTGTTGGAGCCCGGTGCTGGTTCCAAAATACTGGGGACCCCCAGTTTTTTTGTCCCCCGTAATTTTGTAACCAGGACTGGTTCAAAAGTCCGGGGCTGGTTTCCGAAATATGGGGACCCCTACGCTTTTTGTCCACCAGATTTTTGGAACCAGGTCTGACTTAGTGAGCCTGGGGCTTGTAATGCTTGTCGGGGTGGGGACTCCACGCCATTTTTTTTTACATTTTCTTACTGATATGTGCATGGTTCTGTCAAACTCACCAGTCTGAACTTAGTCTATTTGTTTTGCTATTTATGGTAACATTTACCAAAAATCGCATCCTATTGCGTTTCCGAGTACTATACTTCATAATAGGAACTTAAGTGTTACAAAAAATCTTCAGGTCAAAATATGCGAATTTTGAGGCAAAAAGTGCAATTTTGACTGCAATTCGCATACTATTACATGCACGTATCTAAAAAAAACATACCCTATTACATTTCGCCCATAAAGTGAAAACCAATCAGAACTTTTCAATACCTACATGCATTAATGGGAAGCCATCAGAAAAAGGGCACCTTTATTATTGTATGGGAGACAGGAAATTCCAGATGAGCCAAAACTTTATTTTCCAAGGCTAACCCCTACTTTTTAATAAATCCACCCTGAAAAACACCCTCAATTCTGTGCTTGCTAAACTCCATTCTAATGACACTTGTTGCTGTAAAACACATAATAACCAATACAGTGATATCATAGATGTGAAAAACAATTTGTTTTGAGCCATAACTTTTTTTTGTATTTCAGTGCTTTCCAGGGTGCCTAACAATACAAATACGAACCATTTTATGTATTTTCATAGTAATATTAATATACTCTGTGGCACAAGGATGCGTGGTGAGTAAAGAGCAATTGTTAAATGTGTAAAATGAAACGCTGTCAGTGTCACAAGTTAGATGTGCACAATCATACAGTATATAAAGCTATATATCTGTTGATGCACACTTTTCTGACGTCAGTGTGCAAATATTCTGTGTAAAGCACTGTGGAATATGTGTGTGCTGTATAAATAACTGGTCATAAATAAGCTTTAGAGTATATTATGTAAATTACATATATCCCACAATCTACAGGTTGAGTATCCCCTATCCGAAATGCTCGGGACCGCGAGCATTTCGGATAGGGGAATTTTCCGGTTTTTAGAATAATTTTTTGCAGCCATACTTACCTGTCCCCTGATGGTCCCCGGGCATCCCTCGGCGTCCGTGCAGTCTCCGGGCGTCCACAGCAGGCCTCCGGCATCTTCTCCTGGTCTCCAGCGGTCCCAGGAATGCATTGCGCGAGTGTGCGCGCGCACCGGTGACGTCACCGGCGCGCGCGCACACTCGCGCAATGCATTCCTGGGACCGCTGGAGACCCTGGAGAAGATGCCGGAGGCCTGCTGTGGACGCCCGGGGACTTGGTAAGTATGAAAAGAGGGTTAGGGGGTTAAAAAAAAAAAAAATTCGAATGATTCCAAAAACCACGGTTTTTGGAATAATTCGGATAAGGGATGTCCGGATACCGGATACTCAACCTGTACTATCTTAACAATAGGCAAAGTTTATCCTTTATTTATAATTAAGCAAATATAGATTATTTTATATCCATAAATATTACTGTTTATGAAACAACTAGTAAGGTCTCCACTTATTAACATAAATTAACACTTTGATACAAACGGAAATACAGCTGGTATTCAGCAATACTCACCTCTCCAAAGAGGTCCAGCGCTGTTTCCCCCCCTCAGTAGCATCCTCTGCTCTCCTGCTGCCAGTGACAGGCTTCTATGGCATGCACATGACCTCCAGTCTGAGAATGTGGATGACAGCTTCACCCAGCAGGGATCTGGCCATGCCCACAAGGCTTTGCTGAAGTCAAAAAGGCAGCCAGCAATGGGGACCCTACTGCTTTCGTCATATATAGTTGGTGAAAGTGGCACAGGGGCAAACAGCAGTGAACTTAGTTTATGAATACTGGAACAATGCAGTTCAGTGAAAAAATGTCTCACTATTTACCTTGTAAAAAAAAGTCTTATATATATAGATTAACTAAGAATGGTATCACGCTGGACATCGCTTGTGAAATTTCTTGATAAAATCTCACTCAGAATCGAGATTTCAAGAACTGTGTTTTTGAATAATCAAGACAAATAAATCTCCTCCATGTTCCCAGTGTTTGCCCACGTGAAATCTCTCCTGCATTTGAAATACTACACAGATCAGTGAGATTAAATCAGTGGGGGAGTGGGGGGAATTACAAGTACCGGCATGCAAGACATCAAAGGGCCCGCTGGTACCTGTAGTTCCACCGGTAAAACAAATATTACAATAAACACAGTACACACACACCAGGACAGTATCGTTTTAGTAAACACTCATGCACACTTACAAATATACAGACACATTTGTGGAAACCTGCAGGTTTAAAAACAAACCACAAAGGTAAATTAGGCCAATCTTGCAATGTCATTTTTTTGACCCTCAAAAGCAAATAGGAAATGTAATGCAATATTGACAAATAAAGGTCACAATTTATTTATCCCTCATACTCACATTTAACATACATATAAAAGCATATATCACCACAATAGTGAGTGGGTTGCAAATACCTGTAGGTACCACACAATTACCCTCCTCCACGAAAAACAGAGCTGAAGCGGATATCAGTACTCTTGCTCCTTGGCTAGGCAAAGGTGGGTTCCTTCCATGTGAAACCAATAAAAGCCATATCATGTTGGCTGTGCAGCTTGGAAGATGGCGATATATCTTGCATATATATTTTGTACATCTCACTGTATGTATGGGTGACACACCGACTGACCCATATGCTGGCTGCAGGAATCTCCAACAATGACATCCCTGCTGGTTATTGTAGCCATGTTTGTTGGGCTGCCCATTGGTAAGTGTATATGCACAATTTGTTTGTGGAGAACACTTATCAAACTTGTTCCAACATTCATGCTCAGTATGTGCCCAGCATTAGTGAATTAACATACTAATAATTCATTAACGACTGCCCATAAAACCCTGTTATTTGTAACAAATAGTTTATAAAATCAGTGGAGAGTCATGATTACTCTTACATCAAGTGTAACTCATTTAGATTGTGATGATATAATTTTACAGTATATGAGAAATAGGCCCTTATTCAGATCTGATCGCAGTACAAATTTGTTCTCAAAATGGGCAAAACCATGTGCACTGCAAGTGCGGCAGATGTAACATGTACTGTATACAGAGACTTAGATTTGGGGGTGTTGTTTTGTTTCTGTGCAGGGTAAATACTGGCTGCATTATTTTTACACCGCAATTTAGATTTCAGTTTAAACACACCCCACCCAAATTTAACTCTGCACATGGTACATCTGCCCCACCTGCAGTGCACATGGTTTTGCCCATTTTGAGAACAAATTTGTACTGCGATCACATCTGAATAAGGCCCATACTGTATGTGTCGACATTGTGCAAAGTATGTCTGATTGGTCAAGTATATTTAGCACTGTGTCTGATGTGGTAGTCATTTTGTTGTATATTTTTATATGACCCAAATCACCTTGTTAATACTGATGTGTAACACTTTTCTGTATTTTCAGGTTGGCTGCATGCCTTGGTCATGGAGTGCAAATTCCAGCAGCTCCATTATAATTATTTCTCCACATGGAGAAAGAAATATAACCATGGATGAAAGCCCATGTGACACAGCTCACTATGCTTTCTTATCCTGTGTGGTGGGCACCTTAACGTTGGCAATTTTTTTACGCATTTCCTCATTGCCAAAAATGATTTTACTTCTTATAGTTACTGTTTTATACATAGTAGTTTTGGAACTCAGTGGATACAGAAAAGCCACAGGGTAAGAACTATTTAACATTTTTAGCTGGACATATTGGGGAAATTTTACAAAGATGGGAGTTCTATTTCAGATGGGATGCTGCTATGGGCACCCAATCAGATGCTATATCTTCTTATAATAAGTAGGGAGTCGATTCTGATTGGTTGCCCATAGCAACATC
This sequence comes from Crinia signifera, assembly GCF_055691185.1. Lineage (NCBI taxonomy): Eukaryota > Metazoa > Chordata > Amphibia > Anura > Myobatrachidae > Crinia > Crinia signifera. Next base: position 154,853,691 of record NC_139221.1, read on the forward strand.
CTATGTGAAAAAGAACTCCCATCTTAGTAAATTTCCCCAATTGTACTTAGGCTTGATTGTCTGAACTGTATTTTACAGAGAGGACTAAAATAAAATGGGAATAGTGATTTGTGTTTTTCTATTGTGCCGTCTATGTATCCCTTAACCCTTTGAATGCCAGCGTTGCTGTTAGAGATCCTCAAAATAACCACTAAAAATCCCAGCGCCTCTCATAGCGACTGTTCTGTTACTATAAAAAATAAAAATAGTAAATTAACTGAATTTTTGTTAAATGTTGCACCCACTAAAAAAAGAACAGTCGCTGTGAGCGGCGCTGCAATTTTTAGCGGATATTTTGCACATTTCTTACAGCAACGTTGGCATTCAAAGGGTTAAAGAAAAGCTCCTTATTTTATTATGGAAACTTTTCTTTCTGCCTAATATAACAAGTGATAAGTTGTATGTGTGCACATATAAAGGGAATTGTAGAGTGTCTTTCCCTATACTTGTATTTCCTTCCAGAGGCATACGGTCAGTACATTACCAAATCCTGTAAACGGTTACCAAAACTAAAGCTGGCCATACACTTATACGATTTGGGCCCTTTCCACTGGATTCTGATGAATCAGGCCCCAAAATTTGGAGAAAAGTGGCCAAATCGTATGTGCCTAACCTGATTACGATCAAATACAAGATACACACACACACACACATCCCATGGGTAGTATGATGAACAGGCTTGGACACTTAATTACTATCCTAGATACACATTTCAATTGAATAATAAACTTTCATCTAGATCTCACATACACAAACAGTGTCTTACCTTTGTACAAAATACACACCAAGTGAACTTCTCGCATCCCACACACATCCCCCTTGTTGCGGCCTGGTGTTGGTGATTCACGCTCTCTGGTGTTACTCACAAATTAACTTTAAATGATGTAGGAAAATTCAGTCATTAAAGTTCACATATAATCTTATAATATAATAATAATAATAATAATAATAATAATAATAATAATAATAATAACAACAGTTGAAAGCGAACATCTTCAAACCAAAGAAGGTTACTGGTTTAGCTTGTAGGGGGTTTTCAGTTAAGAGTGGGATGTGGGTGTGGGTGTGGGTGTGTGAATACACTACCAGTTTCCAAAAATCCACACATGGTACATCCTAAACATTTGTAACAGCCTGGCTCTCTTCACATAAAATGGCAAGAAAGCCATTATACTGTATTACATTTACTGCAGGATTTGTGGACAGTACTCATTAACCAATTAAATACTTGTAATGTCCAGCCTAAGTAGTCAACGTTTCAGGGATGTATTTCTCTTTCTTCAGGGCAACTTATAAAATATACATCATATACATGTTATATGCATCTAACCCAAGGGACCCTATTCTGGGCCATTAGCAATGATGTGTGACTGTGCATTCGCATAAACCATTATGCGCATGTGCAGCCACTTGGTGCGACCAGCTACGGCGAATTGAATATTCGCCGACCACTCGCACTCAGAACTGCGGACCTGGGGCATGGGGCGGCAGGCCGTGGTCACGCCCATAGGAACACCCAGGGGCGTTCCATTGTAAATTTGTCGATGACACGGGTATGGGGGGCGAGAAGCTGACATCAGTGGATGTCAGCTGCCTGTCTGCTTTCCGCACAGGGTGCCCGCAGACCTAAGACACCACAGAGGTGTTTTATGTCTGCGACCGCTGTAGAAATCATTCAATGTTCGAAAACCATTGAATGATTTCCTCCCCGCACACAAGCTGCAAATGGGTGTTTATGCAAAACATCCATTTGCATGCTTGCGGGGGATCGCGTCGTGCAAGGGGGGCAGACGTCCATGCAGTCGGCATTTGGTGGACTCGCAAGGCTGCAATGTGGACTACATAGGCTGTACTCTACAAGTCTTTAATTAGTTCCTGAGTTCTGTCCACAAAACCACACGCATCAGTACGCACACACATCAAAACAATTGCCCCTGATAACACAATCACCTTAAACTTTAGATGGTCACAAACTCACACTCACAGCTTTAAACCAGCTCCACAGCCGAGGAAGAGCCAGCTAAGAGTTTGTTCCCAGAGAGGAGAGGGGACATTCTCCCTAATGAAACACCCATGTGTTTTGCATGCATTTTCCTCTGTTGCCATTATAATGTTTTAATGCTTTTATTATTTATGTTTGCTATAACTTTGTATCTTGTATATTTTTTAAAGGCGAGGCTCATTTTATATGCGAGGTTATGAACCCATTCTAGCCATTTTGCTGTTTTCCTGTGCTTTAGCACTTCACTCTAGACAGGTGGATTTAAAATTACGCCTGGACTACCTCTGGGCTGTGCAGGTAATACCTACTTTATTGCCTTGCTGTAATACAGATGTTAACTTGATCCATTTAATTTGGTTGATATTTATTTGTTTTTATGAATTTAATCAATGATATGAAAAACATAATCCATTAAAAAATATAATCCTCAATTTAGAAGCAGACAATCTATTTTCAGCTAACAGATTTATAAATTCTTTACTGTATTTTACCCTTTTTTTTTACCTTGGCGAAGAGGATAGAGTTCAAGGATTTGCAGCTGTTATAAATATAGTTGCATCACTTATTTCTGAACTATTTCTGAGATTGCTCATTCCTGTCTTTCTAGTAAGCAAAGGTTAACCATTGCATTGCTGTCACTCATAGATTCTAAAATGTATCTTTTCATTCTCAGCTATTTGAGCAATAAAATACACTGTATACAGTATATGCTTGCCCAAGAAGGCAGTTATTTTATATTTTGCTTATTTTTTATGTTATTATGCTCTCCTACTCTACTAAAAGGAACATTCTTACCTTAAAAATATGAAAATTAGAATTTATAGCCTGACCCGGATGCATGTTAGAGATGTCCATTTGCATCAGAGAGCGAATGGGATAAACCACCTTTCAGAGAGGACCTAAGTTTAAGCAAATATGTCAGTTCATACCACCTCACGGCATGCGGTCGTATTGTCGACAGCATTTAGGAGGACAGTCATTAGGTCGACACCGTTGGGTCGACAGGTGGGAAGGTTGACAGGGTTCTAGGTCGACATGGGTCAAGGTCGACATGGGTTTAGGTCGACAAATGCGTTAGGTCGACATGGTTTTTTCCCTTGTTATTTTGAGCCAACAGGTGCCGACAGGCAGTATTTCATGCCCTATCATCCACTAGGGCGTGGTGGGAGAATAAAATAGTGCGCCAAGCGCAGCGAGGCACCATGCCCAAAGGCTGGGGCTACAGTTGACTTCCAACTGTGCCCATGTCGACTGTGTCGACATTCGGGTAAAAAACAGTGAAAAAAACCATATCGACCTAACGGCCTGTCGACCTAACTCATATGCCGACCTAAACCCATGTCAACCTTGTCCCATGTCGACCTATGCACCTGTCGACCTTGACCCATGTCTACCTAGAACCCTGTCGACCTTCCCACCTGTCAACCCAACGGTGTCGACCTAATGACTGTCGTCCTAACTACGGTCGATAAAACGATCCACACCCCACCTCACACCTCAGCATTTGCAATAGGCTCAACATCAACGTGCAAGATCACTTATTCTGGTTCACTGTTAGAGGTAAATTCCTTCACAAATGGACAAAACCATGTGCACTGCAGGTGGGGCAGATATAACATGTGCAGAGAGAATTAGATTTGGGTGGGGTTTTTCTTCAAAGTGAGATCTATATTGCAGTGTAGAATTAAAGCAGTCAGTACTTTCCCTGCACAGAAACAAAATAACTTGCCCAAATCTAATTCTATCTGCACATGTTGCATCTGCCCCACCTGCAGTGCACATGGTTTTGTCCATTTCAGAAGGAATTTGCCTCTAAGGGTGAACCAGAATAAGGCCCTAAATGTGGTGTCTACCAACCATAGGGATCTACATACTAAGCCTTGGAGAAAGATAAAGTGGATGGAGATAAAATACCAGGCAATCAGCTCCTACCTGCCATATTACACATCTTGTTGTTGAGAAATGAGCATATGTTTTTATTGTGGATGCTAAAGTCACTATAGAAAAAAAAGAGTGCCCAGAATTTAAAAGTTCTGAGCTGTTGGGAAATATTTTTGTTCCCTGTGGCAAGACACCTGGTGAGCATTTGGCAATTAGTCTCCCACCATCGTTTCTGCTCTTTGCTGTCCATCTCAAAGGAGGTTTGCTCAATAAGCATGGAGGCCTTTTTGGAATTTCACATAATTTTGCCTGCAAGATGGAACTACCATTGATTCTGAGGTTCTGGCCAATAGCTGTAGAAGATATGAATAGACCATGATAACATTACGAGAATTAATAAGACTATCTGGATAATCATATGTCAAGTCTAGTCACTGGGAGTTGATTTTATTCAGGGTTATCCCTGGTTCTATACATACAACATGGCCTGTAACCGTGATGGAGCCAGCAGTGCAGTCAGGCAAGTCTCCAGGTACAGCCGGCATCTTCCAGACCCCTGGGGTGTTGGTAATGGGGGCATAGGGACACTAACACACAGGGTGTCATGGGTCACGGGGACACCCCTGCAGTCAATACCCAATAGTGACATTTTGTTAAAAAAAAAATATATCCATCATTTCTATCATTATAAAAATCAGAACTAAATTTTACTGATTTACCCATCTTGTAATTACAATGTGAGCATATTTTAATTGGTTATTGAAAATAAAACACCAAGAGGTTTATCTTTTTTTTCTCCCATAAATAAAAACATGACTGGAACAATTTGACAGGGATGAAGTAAACAACTAGTGAGATCAGGGTGGAATTGTAAGTGGTGCAATGCACCATGGTCCCGGAATTGAATGACCCACTCATACAGGTCATCTGTCCCTTGGCTACTTCAGTTTTGCATTACTGCTTTTCTCAAGCATTTCACTAATTTATTTTATTTAAACATTTATTTTCTATTGTACAGAGACTGTTGAGAATGATTAAATACAGTAATAAGATGCTTCATACAGTAATATGTAGGAATTTTATAAATAAAGGCATATTGCAATTAAAATACTCAGAGGACAAACAACTTTTAGTGAGGTATAAGTGAAAATGAATCATTTAAAATTTGTATAAGAATTAAGGTTACTTTCTGGTGTTTGTTGAAATTAAATACCTAAATTATTACTAAATTAATATTTAAATGGAGGATTGTTCTTTATTTTACTTCCATGAGAAATGTTTTGGCTTTCTAATTGTAATACAATTATTTTAATATGTACAGTATTTTTCAATTCTAGGCAGAAGAAGAGAGAGATGATATGGAGAGAGTCAAATTAGATAACAAAAGAATTCTCTTCAATCTCCTGCCTGCGCATGTTGCACAACACTTTCTCATGTCTAATCCAAGAAATATGGTAAGTTTTTAGACATGGAACATACAGTAGCACACACTATTTTACCACAAATGAAAGAACAATCTATGGGTGTGTATCACAAACCTTAACAATGTACATTTGGGCTAATTCAGAGTTCCCCACAGAAGTGTGCAAATCACTAATCAGCAATTTTGCACATCTGTACACTGTGACTGCAGTTTAAGTTGTGGCGGGGAAGGGGTGGTGACAACGTTAAGGGGCCGTTGACAACCATTGCAAGGGCGGGATGCAATGTTTTCTGGGAGTGGCGCAGAAAATGCAGACACTGGGGAAGGGCAATGGCAGCTATGTTACATCACATACAGATACAGCCACTCCAACCTGAAACCTGGCCAGCCTGCATCTTCATTAACCGCTAGGCCGCACAGCCAGGGGGCTGCCAGTCATGTGCAACGCTTTGCTTTGGTGTGAAGCCCTTGTTGTTTTTTAGTGATGTGTCTGCACATTGCGTGCACATCACTAGGAGAGACCTGCCTATGAATCGGCCTTGCCCTGTTCTTGGTGGCACACCTGCAAACTACTGCCGAAGGTTGCAGTTTTGCAAACGTTTGCATCCAGGTCTAAATCAGGCCAATTATACAATCCAATTGGAGGGTTCTATTCATCCTACCTGATCAATTTGCCCTGATTGGAAGTTTTCGAATGATATTCTGTTTAGCACTGCTCTGAATAGAAGATCCGCCGCAAACCAGTGACATTTGCACCACCTGTGATGTGCTTGGCAATCATATTGTGTTTTTAGGGCAGTTACAGGACAGATGTGGGTTAGGACATTGGAAACACTTACTATGCCCACAAGACAGTAGACACTAGAAGTACATGGGGGTCCCTGGACAACAAACCTGTGGGGAGCCCTATCAAAATAATTGCCCCCCTTTCTACAAGTTGCACTCAATCTCCTGGAAATGCTCCTTTCTGAAGCTGACCCTTGCTCTTCTTCATCTGCTGTCCCCCAGCTGGTTTAACAAACACTCTGGATGTCAGGGACTAATCACGAAGGCCTCTTCCTCTTCATCAACAACTGTTTCTGGACTATAGTCACAGCATAGAGAGCAGGTAGCTCTGTAGCAGCCACTGTATAAATGAGCACCATGAATAAATGGAAGGTGAGCATCAAAATGATGCTCTGCTCTCCATTCACTGTTGTGAGTGATGACTGTGTCCCTGTCAACCCCCTCACTATAATTCTGTCCTGAATTTCCTAATTTCCTAACTGTAAATGTTGAGAGTTATTTAAATATTGTATTGATTCTTCGCTAATTATGTCTACCATAGTATCTTTTTCATATCTCTGCAGCAGGCTTCTATGTTGCTTCTCTTGGTCAGAGTAGACCAAGATGGGAATGTAATAGGCTGTGATAATCAGGAAGTAAGAGATTTTGTGAGAGCTCTTCCATTTTTTAAAAAGCGACCTGCAGTGTAAATGATTGTGGTTTTAAAAAAAAAATACCTGAGAACTCTCACTAAGGGTGGGATGTATTAAAATACATCGCCGCCCTTCGCCGGCTGTCCGCCGAGATGCCAGCGCATATGTACTATCATATGTGGCTGGCATCGCGATGCGGTGATGGAGCCCCCCGCGATACCTGTACTCTGGTGTGCGGGGGGTCTCCGTCACCTCCCTGCCGCCTGGCTCTCCCCTCACACCGGGGACAGCTAAGCAGGCTGTCCCCGGTGCCTCCTCCTCCCCCCTGCAGCCGGAAGGATGTTCGGCTGCTTCACTAGGGGGAGGAGGGGTTTACCTTCAGGGGTCCAGGAGGACCCTTCAGAAAGGTAAGCCAGAGGGGGGGTCGGCGAGGCGGCGGGTTTGCATCAGAGGCGGCGGGTGGCGAAAAGAAGCCCATAGGCTTCTATAGGGTATCGCCACCCAAAGGTGGCGATACCCTTCAATGCGGTATCGTTTGTGATACATTGGAAAATGTGGTAAAACCGGGGTTTTACCGCATTTTCCGTTTGATACATCTCGCCAAAAATCTGTAACTTTATTATTCTCACAGCCTTATACACCTCCCTCCCTCCATGTCATAAATATGTGTTTCAGTTGTATGTAGTGCAGGCAGAGAGCATAGTTGCCTACCCTCCTGCCTTCTGCAGGAGACTCCCTGAAATAGTAACAATCTCCCCATCTCCTGAAGAGTGTAGCAATCTCCCTGATTTTGCCTAACCCACATTATGCAGCGGTTACATTCTTGTGACGAAAAAATAAATAATAGATATTTTCATTCAAATGGAATCATCAGTGCCATCAGTGCCATGTCTCTGCATGGGTTATAACTCACAATAGCCATTATTGCTACAGGAATTTTAAATAAGGTTTCTCGTGGTCACTTATATGGAACCACAAAACGTAAAGAAGCCCTGACATGTGTCAGTGTATTTTCTTTAACAAATACATTAGATCTTACTAACTGCTTTGGGGGTCATCTACAATTGGATGTAAGTTATTTTATGACATGAGTCTCAGATGTAGCAGTAGATTTCCGCACTTCTCCTTTTTACCCACTGCCTCCCCCCTGAATCACTATCTCACCATAACCTTTACTCTCCTGTCACCCTCTGCCTTCCCAAGACATCAACCTCTCCCTGTCATACACCTAAGGCATTCCCTTTGGCATGGCTATGCCCCTTACTTTGAGGCCATGCCCTTGTTGTGAGACCGTGTCCACTACATGCACCAAATAACCACCCGCTTTTCCCCTATCATGGTGCCCCCCCTGACTTTTCATGTTCTGGATCAGCCCCATGTCCCCTCAATGGGACATCTTGCAAAATTCTACTACCAACTATGATCTCCCTGAAACTGGTTTTCAAAGGTAGGCAAGTAGGGTAGGGAGTAATATTTAACTGTACTACACAGCAGAAGTGTAGTGTGATATCAGATTACACTTAACACTTTATAATTCTTTAATGTTTCATATCCCAAAAGTGTTGGCTTAAAATTTTCATCACTAAGCCAAATTAAAAATAAAATAAGAAAAGGAGAAGGGAGTTTGCACTCTCCCGCTTTGGTGTCCCTTCCTGCTTCACCTCGTTAATTAGGCTAAGCCAGAGGTTCCCAAACTTTTTTGAATCACAGCACCCTAGAGTATCAGAATATTTTTCAGGGCACCCCTAGGCCAAAGTTTGTTACCAAGAATATAAAAAAAAAAATTAAATGAAATAAGTTGGGCTTAAATGTCATCCTTAGGTCCAGTTATGTGATGAGGAACACAATTCACTTCTGTTTCCCCACATATTTTATAATTGGAAGCCCCAAGCACTGATTTTGCCTGTTTCATTGGCCATAAATAATTTTGAATTGGTTCTGGACCACCAATCTGAGGCACCACTGCAAGTGCTCCGAGGCACCCCAGAGAGCCTAGGTGCACAGTTTGGGAACCACTGGGCTAAGCAGTAAGTATTATACTGCACCGCTAAAATACATCTACCACATTGTGCCACATAGTTATAAAGACCTTAGAGATTTGACAACTGACTCACCAATTAGTTAGCTGATTACCAGATATTTGTATTCTCCTGTATGCATTTCAGAGTACAGTACTGTATAAAGCCTGATATTTTCTTCAGACATTGAAAGACCAAATTTACTGAGAGAAGTTTCCACAATTATAGGCCTTGGGCCTATTTCAGCATCAATTATTAACACTAGCTTGTGGGGTCTACCAGAGAGCAAGTCCGCCCTGCATGCGAGGTCCCTCCCCATGATTGCAAAGTTTTTCAGTCGCATTGCACAGATGTAAACACTATGCTGTACAGCAAAGCACTCACATTTTAAGGTTAGCACACGGTTAACACACGGCGCTGATACTCATACTGAGGATACGCAAACCTCCCTGGATTCACCACAATCCCCAAAAGACCTCCAACAAATGGATTCTCCACAAAGCCCCATTTTAGTGCCTAACCCAGAAGTTACTTTGACAGAGGTCTTAGCTTATCTCCACACTCTCCCAACCAAAGCAGACCTTCCGTCTAAGAAAAACTTTCTCGATCTGGAAAAAAAGTTGCGGGAAACATTAAAATAGGAGATTTCTGCAATACAATCCGATTTGAACACAACAACTCACGAGTTTTCGCATTGGAGGATCATACTGGGGATATTGCAACATACCAGGATAAGCTTTACTACATTGCTTCCACACACACACAGGAGCTAAAGCATCTGAAATGCCGCCTTGATGATCTGGACAACAGGGGAATGCAAAATAATCTACGGCCCGGGCCCCGGCACCTGATAATTTGGTACTTGTTTCCTAGAACGGTGCCCACTAAGCAATTTGCTTAGTATGCTATTCTGCGTAGGAAAATCGCATCGCATCGCATGGGCCATTTTAGGGCCATGCGATGTGCGATGTGATGAGATTTCCTATGTAATTTATTCACAGCTCTCTCTGCCCTGGGCCATCACATCCCATCTGCCACAAAATCGCATGCGATTTTATAGGGTGTGCGATGCCATGACATTAGGTATACAATAATATGATTGTATGTCCCCAAAATAGGTTTAGCGCACCCCCCCCCCCCACTATCCATGCCATGCGTGGCGAGTGGCGGCGGACCGCGTCCTTCGACTTTTTCATTACCCCATTATCCACGTCGTTGTGGAGTTGTTTTTGTATAGTGTGGCGAGCGTAGCGAGCCACCGAGCGGAATACGCGGAATACATGTGAAGTAATCCGCATCCCCTCGCGGGGCTCACTGTCTTATAGTTGATGATACAGCCTGTCTGGTGAGACAAAAGGATTTGAGAAAGCCTACAGATGGAGCCGGCTTTAACTTTGCCCAGCGCTCGCCAGACACTCCTCTCTGGCGTGCGCCAGCGATAGGGACTGGGACACGCATGCAGGGCCGCCAAGAGAAATCCTGGGCCCTGGTACAACAACGTCCCAGGGCCCCCATGGAGGGTGTGACCACAGAAGGGCATGTTTATCACATGAGTAAAACCCATTCCTCCAAAGATAGCGGTACTTGGTCAGCTTTCTTAAAAAAAACGTCCTTTATTGTCCAACAGTTTTGGTGGTCTCCCCCCATCTTCATGGACAGTAGCACGCTGATGATGGGGGGAGCCCCCGAAACTGTTGGGCCATAAAGGACTTTTTAAAGAAGTCTGACCAAGTGACCATCTTTGGAGGAATTTATATATATATATATATATATATATATATATATACAGTGGTCGAAGTGGAGAATGTAAAGTGGGTGAATGGGAAAGTGAAGGTTGGTTTTATGTGCGCGCCGAAGGCGCGCTCGCTCCAGAAAAATGGGCATGGTCACGTTAAAAGGGGCGTGTCCTTGAGGGTAGTGTGCCACGCATACTAGAACAATACACATGTGGGACATACCAAAAGTAGACAGGCATAAAAAATACATATACTGTACTTGCGGATGCCCTCCCAGCTACTGCTGCAATGCCCTGGAGTCCTACAGGACCTGGATATAAATATCTGACAAATAAATGTAGTTCAGTTAGATAAAAATGCTCTTTACCCTGTTATGATGAAGCACATATTTGTGCACCACGAGTCCTTACTGATGCTGCTGACCTGATGCTTCTGTAAACACAGAGGAGGCAGGGGGAGGCAGAGAACTGCAGCGCTGACTCCCTCCCGAAATGACAGCTTTATCACAGAGTGCAGACATGCCAGCGCGGATTTACAGTGTACAGGTCAGTGTACAGGTCAGGTCACAGTGTCAGCGCTCAGCGCTGCTCTCTCTCTTTCTCCCTGCATCAGAAGGGATCAATGGACTCATGGGATTTGTAGTTTATCCTTAACTGCTTAAAGTGTGACCCAGTAAAAGATAAACTACAATTCCCATGATGCCACTGTTCCTGTTCCCTCGCTGGCCGGGTTCCTCTGCTACGTACGTACAGTGTCTGTGTCAGTAATGGAAACTGCAAAAGGGACACTGTGGCGTCTACAGCGACCGCACCACCGCGAAACCTGGGATCCAGGGAGGAGTGAGGTGAGCCCGGGCTCCCCTGACATATGCTGTACACTTTTACCGCTCCTCTTGTCAGCACTGGGCATAGTAGGCTGCCGGCTCTATGTGTGTCCTCCTGAGACCCGGGCCCCCCTGACAGGCCCGGGCCCCGGTAAAATGTACCCGCCCCCCCTGCCTCTCGGCGGCCCTGCACGCATGCGTCTCACATGCGCGCGCATCCCAGTATCACGGCGGTTGGGCAGCATCTCCCTGCCCATCCCCGCTTCAGGGAGATGCTGCCCAGTTCGGGAGGGGGACCGGCGGTGACAGCGGTGGGGACCCCCGACAGGCTCCATTGCCATGGGGGGCGCGATCGTCTTGTGCGCGCGCGCCCCTGGCGGTAGCCGTCCGCTGGAGGGGGCTGGCGATAGAATTGCCAGCCCCTGCAAGGACGCCAGCGGCTCCATCTGTACATCCAAGATCTGTGGTTAGTTTTTCAAGATTTTTGGAACAGCCTCCATGCTAAGTTTCTTTAAAAGTATGCCTAGAAGAACTGATACTCTTTTGAAGGCAAAGGATGTTCGCATCAAATGTTGATTTGATTTAGATTTATTGTTTGTTCATTCACTTTGAACTTTGTGAACTGATAAAAATAAACTATGAACATATCTATTTTTGAAAGCATTCCTACTTTGCAACACCTGCCTAAAACATTTGCACAGTACTGTAGTATATACACTATATTGATAAACGTATATGGATGACTGACAATTAAGCCAACAGGCACTGTAATGATCTTGTATTTAAATACATACAGTATAGTGTAATATGCAGTCGATAACCCTTTTTGCAGCTATAACAGCTCATACTCTTTTTTGAAGGGTTTCCACAAGATTTTGGAGTGTTTCTATTGAAATTTGTACCTATTCATTCTCTAGAGCATTTATGAAGTAATGCACAGATGTTGTACAAGAAGGCCTGGCTTGCACTCTCTGTTCCAGTTCATTCCAAACCAGTACCTGTCAAACCCATACTCACCCATCTGACAGCCAGAGAAGCATGATTTATCACTCAACAGAACACATTTCAACTGATCCACAGTCCAATGCCACGAATCCGAAGCTTGGCATTCGATTAGCTGATGTGAGGTTTTCATGCAGCTGCTCAGCCATGGAAACCCATGCCATTAACATCCAGCTCTGCATAGCGTATTGAGGCTAGATGTATGAGAACACATCTGTACTCCATACTCCCCACAAACAACACCTAACCCTTGGTTGCTGCGGCCCAGCTGTTTACTTAATTGTTATGGCTGCTGATGCAGCAATGTTGACATAATTCTGGACACCTGTGCATATTCCTAAAGCACAATGTCAAAGATTACTCACTTGTGTCACTTGCTAAAGAGGGTGTTTTGTCTGCGAAGGAACCTGCAACATCAGGCCTCCTCTGAATTTAAATACAAGGCCCAGCAATTAAGTTATATGACTATGAGCTTCTTTGACAGACTGCATCCTCCAATAGCTTATAACTATTATGCACATCACCAAAAGACAGAGATGAGAAAGTTATGTTCACCCAATAGGACACATATACATTTACTAAGCCTTGGAACAGTGAAGGGAATTGTGGGTGGTGAGCTCAGGTGCAAAAATATAATTTGGGCCCCCTCCTCTACTTCACAATATGCAACATGGCACCAGGAGAGGCAGAGGGTGACAATGAGAGACAGGGGAAGGCAGAATGTGATGGGGAAAAACAATGGGTAACAGGAAGAGGGTGACCAGCGCAGCAGTGGGTCCCTTAGTCTTTTGGGGCCCTGACCCACTGCAACTGCTGCACCAATGGTAGTTCTGCCGCTGCCTTGGTGAGTGATAAAGTGGAGAAAGTACCAACCAATCAACTCCAGTCCTTTTTAAAACACAGCTTGTTAAATAACAGAAGCTTATTGGTTGGCAGTTTATATCTCTCCAATATTGATAAATCCCCCTCCCCCTCCAAAAAGTTGTGCCCCCCCAAATTAAGTTTTTTAATAAGCAGAGAAGGTCCTTCCTTTTTTCATGTTGCATATATTTTCTCTACCTTATATTTACCTTGTACTTTCCTGTTTTCTGTATATCCCGGTGTCCCCACTGTCTAGCCCTACAACACCTACATTAACACAAATGAAAATGACAAATTCATGATAATAATGCAAAACATTCTCTAAAGGAGGAAAATATATTAATGAAAAGGAACACGTTGATCTGTAAGATTACACAAATTGTAACTTGTTTTGTGTATTGTTTTGTCAATTGAAGATGATCATACTTTATGGATGCAAACTGTGTACGTGCTTACTAAGACGAAGCATGGGCTGCGGTTTAGAACTACTGTACACACAGATGGATGTAACACAAGCCAGCAATAAATTATTTAAGGTGGACAGTTGATTCCAGCAGTAAATCCTATGTTTATGTCTTGGCATCTTAAACATACCATTTACATCTAATCACTATTTACAAAGCAGATAAAAAGCATTGTAATTATCCCTATGAGCATAGAAATCGTACCACTAGCAACACATAGAGGCTGCTTCCATTTAAGATGGAAGAACTAGCACTTAATGTAGACCACTGTCATGTGATAATGCCTTCATTCTGGTACCACAACCATTGCAACTAGAAAAGTCTGGTAATGAATTAGTATATAATAATAATAATAATAATAATAATAATAATAGTTATGTTATTGTTGTATTTAAACAAATCTAAATGCTGCTTTGTCATCCCGCACAGGATCTTTATTATCAGTCTTACTCACAAGTCGGTGTAATGTTTGCATCTATTCCTAATTTTAATGATTTTTACATTGAACTTGATGGCAATAATATGGGAGTGGAATGTTTACGACTTTTAAATGAAATAATTGCTGATTTTGATGAGGTAAGATGGACATTTAAGACCACCAACAAATTACACACAAAAGTATAGAAAATAATTTGTTCTATTTAATTGCTCAATATCTAATTGTAACACAATTATTTTACAGTATGTGTCCAAGACTACATCAATATGTTGTTATGTCATAGGGCTACCTACATGTTACATTTTAGTGTACAAACATTGTCATCACAGAAACCAGTCTCATGTGTCATCATATATGTGTAATTCATAGGCTTTAAAATATTGTAGGTTATTTCACCTCAACTATTATTAATCCATAACAGCCAACCAGACAACTGTGTGTGTGTGTGTGTGTGTGTGTGTGTGTGTGTGTGTGTGTGTGTGTGTGTTTGTGTGTGTGTCTGTGATTGCTTGTGTGTGTTTTTGTGTGTTTGTATCTGTGTGTGTTCTAATATAGTCTTAAGCACAAAAATACCATGGCTTTGTAATGTTTATTAGGTTTGCTTTGATACAGCTTATGGAAAAGGAGTGCTATAGAGACATTGAAAAAATCAAGACAATTGGAAGTACTTACATGGCAGCTGTAGGACTGGTTCCAACAACAGGCACTAAGGTAAAAATAAATGATGGTTGCTTTTTATGTGTTTGAATCACTTTTCTGTAAGTTAAATAGGATAATTTGAATTTTTTCAATAGTTGAATTCTAGTTTACATGATATCCTAGGTACAGCCACCAGGTGGTGCAATTTCCTTTGTTTATAATATTGAACGTTACAGGACTCGATTTTTTAGATACACAATTTAAATTTAATATCGACAATTAGACTGCATTATCCATTATATTTATCCAAAATAATAATGTAAAATTCCTAATAGTAAGCTTGCTGTATCTATATGCAATAATGTATGTAACTTGCACTAAGTATTCTTAAATTAAACTAAATAAAGAACTGAGGAGTTTTAAAAGATGCTCTCTATATCATTCTTCATTATACACAAGCTATATACAGAAAATATGAAAGGAATATGTAGGCACTGAATAATTACAAAAACATTATAGCTACAGTATGAAAAAGGTATTGAAGACACAACTTATATTATACACATTAATAATTGCATGAGACTACTAAGAAATATTTTAGGACATAACCAAATCAGTATCCACAAATTGAAACTAATAACATAAAAGCAAAAACACACAATGCATACTATTTAATAAATGTAATTTGTCAGTCCTCGGTAGAAGCAGAATAAGCTAGCAACAAAAAAAACCCCCTTTATTAATGAATAGATCTTTGATACAGGTCGGGTATCTCGTATCTGGGCATCCCGTATCCGAATTATTCCAAAAACCGTGTTTTTTTGGAATAATTAAAAAAAATTTTTGCCCCCCCCCCCCCCCATACCCTCTTTTAATACTTACCAAGTCCTCCGGCGTCCACGGCAGGCCTTCAGCATCCTCTCCGGCGTCTCCAGCGGTCCCAGGAGCGATTTGCGTGAGTGCGCGCGCGCGCCGGTGACGTCACCGGCGCGCCTGGGAACTTGCGCAAAGCACTCCTAGGACCGCTGGAGACGCCGGAGAAGGTGCTGGTGGCCTGCCGTGGACGCCGGAGGACTCCATGGACGCCGAGGGACCATCGGGGACCCACCAGGGGCAGGTAAGTATGACTAAAAAAAAATTATTCCAAAAACCGGAATATTCCCTTATCCGGAATGCTCGTGGTCCCGAGCATTTCGGATAAGGGATACTCAACCTGTATATGCTAATATCTTGGATGACTCTGCTATGGTTCTAGATACCGGTAATTGTGTACATATTTTGATTTCAAATGATAAACACTATTCAATTTTAATATTGTTTATTTGCTTGGTCATCCTTATTTAACTTTGGTGGTATGTCCAGAAATTTCTCGGGCTGAGCTGCGCTGCAGGAGGGAGCCCTCCTGAGAAATTTCCAGGCATGTCACTGATTGGTACTGTAGGTGTCTGCCAATGGTGCCTCCAGCTGTGCACCACTGGCGCACCACCTCTAAGAGCACCCATCCTGTTGCCCCCCCCCCCCTTGCTCATCTCCGACTATTCCTGACTCCCCACCCCGGGGATCTTACGCCAGATCACCAGGGCTCCACTGCTACTGCCCCCGCTGCCATTTGCAGCAGTGACCAGGCAGCAGAACCCTCTCAGGAAAGTTTGGGGCTTCTCGAGAGCGCTCGTGTTTGGGCTCCTGAACACACAAACACCCGATCACACACCAGCACGCCCAAGCTCTCCCAGCCCCCCCCCCCCCCAGCAGCTCTTCTGCGAGCGGCCACAAACAGCCATAGCCAGCTGCAGCAGCCACAGGGAGCAGGGGCTGCTGCAGAAGGCAGCGGCTGTAACTTTAGTGGTGAGTATTTCTGGGGCATTATAAAGATAAACCTGCCCTGGTAGGTTTGTCCTGCCCCAGGAAAACCCACCACTCAAGGGGTTAATAAGGTAGGCCTTTGCTCAGGGGTGAGTTTTTATTAATTTTAGGTATATCATATGTTAGTAACAGGACACCATTGGGATAATAACTAAAAGTGCAGCCATAAAACATCAAACGCAAATGGTTTATTTTAAAAGGTGATGATTTTGTTTTAAAGTACTTCAGCATTAAACGGAATCCTTTCATGGAAACATTTTTACTTAATTGATAATTGCTATTATTTTGTATTACTGCACTTCTTTCTATTTGCAGGCAAAAAAATCTATTTATTCTCATCTGAGCACACTGGCAGATTTTACAATTGAGATGTTTGATGTAATTGACGAAATCAACTATCAGTCTTATAATGACTTTGTTCTGAGAGTAGGTAAGGAAACAATAACCTACATTCCTACTGATCTCTGTCTAATATGTTAAAAACATTTAATATTATTACATGGAACTATACAATGTATACAATGTATGTGGAATGTAAAACTTTAATTATATAAATAGAATCAACTTTATTAGAATAGAATGAACTTTATTGGCCACACTAGAATTTTTTTGTGGATTACAGTGCAGCATCAAGCAGGGATGAGGCGGGGGGGACATTACATACATTACATGGGGGGAACATATACTCGCCGAGCTGCACAGCGCCTAGGCAGTCATCAGCGGCGCCACTGGTCGTTGCAGCAGCCAGGTAGGTGACAATATAAGCAGGGACAGTACAGTTGATCACACAGGGACCACATACCCACTGAGCTGCACAGCGCCTAGGCAGCCGTCCATTGCACCACTGGTCGCCACAACAGCCAGATAGGTAACAGTACAGCGGGGACAGTACAGATATGCATTTCTGTGCAGTGCACAACAAAACAGGGGAGACTCAGGGTTACATGTGGCTGAGTTCACAGTTCCTAGTCAGCCATTTGCAGCGCCATCTTGCTCATGTTGCTCGTAGCAGCAGAAATGCTCACAGGCCATCTTCCCTAGAGGCAGAAGGAGAGCCAGCGTTAGTGCTGGTGGAGTGGAGTGAGAGTGGGTCCATGAGAGAGTCAGGAAGGGGGGGGGGTCCGTGAGGCCGGGTTGAGGTGGTGCAGCCATACCTCCGCCCTTTGGAGCCCACACCTTGAGCTGGAAGCAGTCCGCTGGGGGGGCCGGCAGGCTGGAATCCCCGCGTCCTTTGCTGGACCTCCCTGCATCCCCAGCCCGGACCTCCTTGGCACTTCCGTCCATGGGGAGAAGGAGAAGAAGGAGCTGGTGTTCTTCCTCCTGCCGGAGGTCCCCTGGGCGATGGTGCTGCAGGGGGGCACAGCACTGCCTGCGTCAGGCCATCCTTTGCCAGGGTCCCAATGCTCGCTGCTGGGGGGGCACAGCGGCATCCGTCTCCGGCCAGTCGGATCACCTCTACTTTCCTCTTCAAGGGGGAGGGGGGACGTCCGCAGGCCGATGGTGCTGCAGGGGAAGAGGGGACGACCGCCGCGCTGCTAGACTCTGGCCATCCTGACCCCTTTTACACTGGCATCCCCACCTGGCATAATGCTGGGCAGGGGAAGTCAGCGGAGGCGGGTCCTAAACCGGCACTTGGAGCTTACATCATCTGCAAGCGCTAGGAAATCCGCCAGCTGAGACAACCGCAACACCGCAAGTGAATGAGCTTGTGGCGTGCAAAGGAGACTTTAGCTTTAGGCTACCCAGCTGGTGCTGTAGCACAATGTACAGAAAGTAATGGTTCCATCAGTAAGTTACATTGGCACAGCAATCTGGCAGTCACCCTAAAAACTTGACCCCCCCCCCCCCCCCCCCCCCCACACACACACACAATACACCGGGATGGGTGATAGCAAACAAGCATGTAATAAATTAGGCCTTAATTTTATCCCATGGCCTGCAAGGCATCCCCCCCCCCCCCCCCCGCTGTAGGTGAAACGGATGTCTGTGTAAGCTGTGGTTCCAGGTAGTGCACACCTGGACCACACAATGGGCCTTATTCTAGTTCACTCTTTCTGACAAAATCCTTCTTAGATGGACAAAACCATGTGCACTGCAGGTGGGACAGATGTAACTTGTGCAGAGAGAATTAGATTTGGGTGGGTTTTTTTTTCAAAGTGAGATCTATATTGCAGTGTAGAAATAAATCAGTCAGTATTTTCCCTGAACAGAAACAAAATAACTCACCCAAATCTAATTCTCTCTGCACAAGTAACATCTGCCCCCTGCAGTGCACATGGTTTTGTCCATCTAAGAAGGACTTTGTCAGAAAGAGTGAACTAGAATAAGGCCCAATGTCTCTCCCTTTGAATGAACCCTTTCCACTGGATCAAAAGCATTTATTTTCTGACTGAGAACTTACGCAATCACCAGCATGTTCTACTCATGCACAATTCTTACTATGTATGTATTTTCTTGACCAATAATTGATTTCATTTTTGCAACATTGAATAATTATACATTGGAATAAGTAAGTCTATTATACTCTCTCTTCTGTACACTACACCAAGATTCTCTTTGGGATCCTGCCAGTTTCCCACTCCACTGGTCCATACCCTCAGAGGGAGCTGCCTGGCACTGCCGACAGTAGATCTTGGTTCTTTTGCTTATTTTTTTTCTGGGCATATAACACCTAGGTGACACTCTCACTCCTAGTTTCCAGGAGAAGCAAATGTTGAAATTTTGATATTGGGGGACATTTACCAAAATGGATTCGTAGAAAAAAGGTGTATTCGTAGGGAGAAATACACCTTTTTTTTACGAATTTGTATTTTCGGGATTTACAATCCCAAAAATACAACAATTCGTAGTCCTAAAGATGGAACATTTGTATTTGTATTTACAAATACGAATGTCTACACCATCGATAGGATACGACAGAAATCACCATTCAAAAGAATGGTGGTTCCTGATGTACTAAGCAGCCGTACTGATAATACGGCTGCTAAGTGGTGTAAAACACCCACGCAAATACGACAGGAAAATACACCTTGCTTTCCCTGTCGTATTTGCTTTAAGCCTGCACGGATCAGTCAGATCCGTGCAGGCTTCAGTGTAAAAAAAAATAAAAAATAAAAATTAAAAAAAAAAAACGGCGTGGGGTCCCCCCCACAGCTGTAACCAGCACCAGGCTGAAGGAGCCGGGGCCGGTAATTAAAAATCAAGGAACCCGACAAATAGGGGTTCCCTGATTTTTAACAACCAGCCCCAGGCTCCAGGTCCGGGGCTGGTTCCCAAAATACGGGGGACAAAATGACTAGGGGTCCCCCGTATTTTAAGAACCAGCCCCAGGCACAACCAGCCAGCAGGGTAATGCCACAGCCAGGGGGAGACTTTTTATACAAGTCCCCCCGGCCAAAGCATTAACCCTACCGACCAGTCAGCCTGGCCAGGGGCCCTGGGGGAGTGGGGACCCCCCCAATAAAGGGGTCCCCCCCTCCAGGACTTACCTGACCAGGCTGAAGCCTGGTGCTGTCCTCGATGCCCCTGGGCAGTGGGCATCGAGCTGATAAATGGTGTAAAAAAAGGATTAAACTATTGTCTAATACTGGGGCACTATGAGTCCCAGCAAGCCTACCCCGCAAGCTGGGACTTTGAGAACCACAAGTCCCAGCCTGCGGGGCATTAAAGGGCCCGCTGGGTCTTGTAGTGCCACAGTATTAAAAATAGTACAATAAAACACACTGACACATGCTTAAAATAAAACTTTAATACATACAAAGCCCACACATACTAATACCTACCTATCTTCTTTCCGTAGATAGCCCTGGTCCTGTGTCGTCTTCTGGTCCTGTGTCGGCGGTCTTCTGGATCCATGTCGACGTCCTTCCTCAAGTCGACGCCGCTGTCGGCGATGGCGTCCGGATCCGACGAAATCCATGGAGGAAGCTGTGGAAGGAAACCATACTCACCTGTCCCAGCGCGACGTAGTCCAGGTAAGGGTCTTGGCAAAAAAACAAACCGACACCCGAAACCAGCCCGGACAGTAGGAGCCGCACGGTGTTTGTGTACATCGTGCGGCTCCGCCTCCCGAATGCCGCTATTGGCCGCCTTGCGGCCTAGCGGCCAATCACGAGCCGCTAGGCCGCAAGGCGGCCAATAGCGGCATTCGGGAGGCGGAGCCGCACGATGTACACAAACACCGTGCTGCTCCTACTGTCCGGGCTGGTTTCGGGTGTCGGTTTGTTTTTTTGCCAAGACCCTTACCTGGACTACGTCGCGCTGGGACAGGTGAGTATGGTTTCCTTCCACAGCTTCCTCCATGGATTTAGTCGGATCCGGACTCCATTGCCGACAGCGACGTCGACTTGAAGAAGGACGTCGACATGGATCCAGAAGACCGCCGACACAGGACCAGAAGACGACAAAGGACCAGGGCTACCTACGGAAAGAAGATAGGTAAGTATTAGTATGTGTGGGCTTTGTATGTATTAAAGTTTTATTTTAAGCATGTGTCAGTGTGTTTTATTGTACTATTTTTAATACTGTGGCACTACAAGACCCAGCGGGCCCTTTAATGCCCCGCAGGCTGGGACTTGTGGTTCTCCAAGTCCCAGCTTGCGGGGTAGGCTTGCTGGGACTCATAGTGCCCCAGTATTAGACAATAGTTTAATCTTTTTTTTACACCATTTATCAGCTCGATGCCCACCGCCCAGGGGCATCAAAGACAGCACCAGGCTTCAGCCTGGTCAGGTAAGTCCTGGAGGGGGGGACCCCCTTTATTGGGGGGTCACCACTCCCCCAGGGCCCCTGGCAAGGCTGACTGGTCGGTAGGGTTAATGCTTTGGCCGGGGGGACTTGTATAAAAAGTCTCCCCCCGGCTGTGGCATTACCCTGCTGGCTGGTTGTGCCTGGGGCTGGTTCTTAAAATACGGGGGACCCCTAGTCATTTTGTCCCCCGTATTTTGGGAACCAGCCCCGGACCTGGAGCCTGGGGCTGGTTGTTAAAAATCGGGGAACCCCTATTTGTCGGGTTCCCTGATTTTTAATTACCGGCCCCGGCTCCTTCAGCCTGGTGCTGGTTACAGCTGTGGGGGGGGGGGGCCACGCCGTTTTTTTTTTTTTATTTAATTTTTCTATTTTTTTACACAATGCAGCCTGCACGGATCTGACTGATCCGTGCAGACTGCCAGAAACATTCGTATTAGCGGCCGTATATATGTGCCGCTAATACGAATGGTTACACCATCGGAGGGTTACAAAGCAGTCGTATCTGACTGCTTTGTAATTTCCCCTCCGGAACACGACTTTGCATACGACTAAAACAGTCGTATGCAGCCGTAGGGGAAATACCAATACGAAAAACTAGGTTTTTCATATTGGTAAATTTCCCCCATTATCCCCACAATCTATTACTACCTAGCGGTCTCCTTAGACCAGCTTAACACATTTATGTGCTACTATTAGAACACCCTGGTTCGGTTTAGACATTTGCCTCCTCCAAGGGAGATATTTTCTCCTGCTGCCACCTTATTGATTTCATTTGTCTCTATTTCCATGCAATGCTTAACATTTACGGTTTAATGCAATAGGGTGTGAGAATCACAAAGTGAGAGATTTTAGGAGAGTTTTCCCATATTTTTAAAGCGGCAATCATTTACACTGAAAACCAGGATGATTTTGCCAAGTAAATGATTGGCGCTTTAAAAAAATTGAAAATCGCTTCCAAAATCAATCTCTCTCTTTCTGATTCTCAGACCTATTGCATTTGGCCCTTATTGTTTTTATAAATTATAGCTATAACCAATTTTCCTATTGATTGATAATAATAAAAGTTATATGTACATTTTTCTGACAAGCGTGCCCCAGCAGAGTCTTTCTTTCCCTCCTCTCTTCACAAAACATTGTAACTGACTCTGAGTGCACCACCAATACTACAAAATGAGGTTTCATTGTATAAACATCATTGGTTTATCTGGTAGTGTGCTATTTGCTTACCACACTACTTACAACCTGTGACGGCTCAACCCAGCTCCTTTGCAGTTTATATATATATATATATATATATATATATATATATATATATATATATATATATATGGTACTTGTGAGTTATCCGGACGCCCGATTTCAAAATCGGGTCGGATCGGGCACATCGCATCGCATCGCATGCGACCATCGGATGCGATG
Organism: Crinia signifera; assembly: GCF_055691185.1. Taxonomy (NCBI): domain Eukaryota; kingdom Metazoa; phylum Chordata; class Amphibia; order Anura; family Myobatrachidae; genus Crinia; species Crinia signifera. Next base: position 154,876,467 of record NC_139221.1, read on the forward strand.
CGATGCGATGCGATGACCCGATTTTTCCATAGGAATCAATGTTAAAATGGACTGAGTCCATTTTAACATGGAATTCAATGGGAAAAAGGGGTCCTTTTCATACCCCTACTATCCAAGTGGGCATGGAGTTGGATATAAACCTGTGGCGAGCGTAGCGAGCCACCGAGCCCGAAGCGTGGCGAGCGTAGCGAGCCCCGCGAGGGGACACGGAATACCGTCCCCTCGCGGGGCTCGCTTCGCTCGCCACGCTTCGGGCTCGGTGGCTCGCTACGCTCGCCACAGGTTTATATCCAACTCCATGCCCACTTGGATAGTAGGGGTATGAAAAGGACCCCTTTTTCCATAGGAATCATTTTAACATTGATTCCTATGGAAAAATCGGGTCATCGCATCCGATGGTCGCATGCGATGCGATGCGATGCGATATCGCATCGCATCGCATCTGATTGTATGCCTTAACTTAAGGCATACAATCAAAAAATCGGGCGTCCAGATAACTCACAAGTACCATATATATATATATATATATATATCTTCTCTGGAGGATGGATGTCAGGCTGCTTATCAGATGTTCAAACAGTGTTGAGAGCTGCTCAAACTAGTAATGCCCCCCAGGTGCTGCAAGGGAGGGGGATTTAACCCCCAGCACACCAAAGGGCATTAGTAATAAGATTTGAAAACCAACATAATAGTGGGTCATTCAGAGATCTTAGTTACATATATTTTTGCAAAAGATATGATAAGCTTCCGGGCCTCGACAAGGCTTCTCTGATACCGGAAGTCCTACACTGCATGATAACAGCACCCAATCTGGGCCATATATTTGTCTACTGTAAGGCTACATGATAACAGCACTTACCAATATATCTAAGTTGAGAGCCAGCCTACCAGGAATGCTTATAAGATGTTGTTGACTTTGAGGCTGTACCTAATCCTGATGATGGTCTAACTCAGACCGAAACCTTAGGTCACGTCGATGGTGGTATGTCAGTTTACCTGATGTCAATAAATTCAAGTTGAATTCTTACATAAATTGGTGAGTGTCCTTTTCATCTACCCTGTTCTTCAATGTTTGGTCATCAGTAGGAGAGCCCCCCCCCCCGGTACAATGGAGATGGACTAGAGTGCGGATCTTGTGGAAATTTATATATATATATATATATGCGCATGTACAATTTTTTTGTTAATGCACCTATTAATATTTATTTTAAAAATTTATTTGCAGGTATAAATGTTGGCCCTGTGGTTGCAGGAGTCATTGGTGCCCGACGCCCTCAATACGATATTTGGGGTAATACCGTAAATGTTGCTAGCAGAATGGACAGTACAGGGGTGCAGGGAAAAATCCAGGTCTGTGTCTTTATCTGTTTTTCTTAAAAGTCTTTTTTTTGTCTATTTCTTATTTTAATTCAAACCTGATATTTTTGCAGTCTATTATACCTGAATGAACTTGCTGCTAATAAATATTAACAACATTTTGTCTTTAACTAAGGTATATTTATAAATCTAATCTGCGGAACCCCCATAAGGATTCATGATTTCAAGTACTTTTGTAATTAACCATTACACTAAGAGTCAGAACTATGCCAGGGAATGGGGGGCTCTAGGTTTAGGCACTGGGGGGGGGGGGGGGGATAGGGCTAGGCTGTGAGGAGGGTGGATTAGGAATTTAGAAAGGAGGTTTAGGGTTAGATGGCAGGAGGATTAGGTTTATTCGGTGGGGTATGGTGGATAGGGAAAGCACTAGCAGGGAGGGGAAGGGCTAGGCTGTGAGGAGGGAGTGAGGGATGGTGATTGGTGGGTAGGAACTTATACCCCTGACCATACTTGCCTACCTGACCCTCTCCATGCGGGAGAAAATGCTCTGTTCCTGGACTTCCCTGGTAATGTAGGATTGCCATCACCTGTGCTGAAACACCTTTCTTATCAATTACCTAGCTCACCACAGGTGATGGCAATCATACATTACTTGGGAAGTCCAGGAACAGAGCATTTTCTTCCGCATGGAGAGGGTCAGGTAGGCAAGTATGCCCCTGAGCCGTATCAGGATTCACTTCATTGGGATGCTGTCATCAATATTCTGACCCCCGGGATCCCCATAAGTATCCTATCCTATCATAAACAGGCTTGCATAACACAATTAGGAGAGTACAAATAAGTAGGAGAGTATCAATCTCTGCCATTTTTTCAATCCCGGGAATCGGGATTTAAAAATGTTAAATCCTGGGATTCCCGGAATCAGCATCCCTAAAAGAACCCCCCCCCCATCCCCTACATTCACTTACTTGGGCAGAATGAGGAGCAGGTGGATGCAGTGGGTGGGTCAGGTGGAGGCAGTGGGTGGGTGTTGCGGCAGGCAGTGAGGCGCCGGGTGGCTGAGCTTCTTAAGTGGAGCTGGGAGCAGGCTGCAAGAGGGTTCCGATGGCTTTGGCGGTACAGCAGTGGGGCCTGCGCAGCGTGACCTATGACCTAATCATGCTGCACAGGCCACATGCAGGGATCGGGAACAGCCGGGAAGTGTCTGAACAAGTGCTCAGGCGCTGCCCGGCATTAGACTGCGCGTGCGCAGTTTAGTCCCGAAATCCCAGGATTGGAAACTCCAATCCCGGGATTGAAATCCCAGACATTTTGGGTCCAAATCCCGGGATCCCGCCGATCCGGGGATTGACCACCCTACAAATAAGTGACAACTGCTGCCTCAGTGTTGTTCGCAGACTGATCGCAGATGTCTAACAGAACAAGTCAAGGCATTTTTCTGAGTTACAGACAAATGAATATTCAATAATTACATCTACAGTACCTCTTTGAATACATGTACACTGCCAAGAGAAACACATTTTTATATACTGTCCAAAAACTAAACAATTACTTTTTTTTCTCAGGTAACTGAAGATGTTCATCGGATATTAAAGCAATGCAATTATGAATTTGTTTGTCGAGGTAAAGTCAGCGTTAAAGGCAAAGGGGAGATGTTAACGTATTTCCTTGAAGGAAAAGTTGATGGAATGAATGCACAAACTCGATCTTTAAACTTGGAACGCAAAATGTACCCTTATGGTAGAGCAAATATTCAAACAAAGCTGGGTACTAGCTGTCCATCAGTGACGGCTGAAACAAGTTTTACAGTTAGCCCTGCAGGGGCCACACTTCAACCTACAACATCCCATGCAAATCAGACGCTGCATTACCTTCCTTCTGTGCCTGCAGTTGAAGAGGCATAAAACAAACGATACTTGTTTGCGCCATCTACAGTGAGATTAATGCAATTGCCTGTTTTTGTAATAAGAAATATGGGATCAAGAGATGTCACAAAACCAAGGATATTTTATCCAACCAAAGAGAACTATGGAAACTGTAAGAATGGAAAAAATCAAGGGCTAACAATTGTGTTAGGTGTTCAGGGAACAGAAGTAATGTTCCACTTTATATTGGAGGATGAATGATAGGATTTGAGTAAACCAAATTCAATCAATGATTGCATAATGATAGTGAAAATGTGCGTGTCTGTTATACATAATTCTATGAGGTATACATGGGATACATTCATCAAAGGAACTTATTTATTTCAAGAAACATAAGTAAAATTTACTGCAAAAAATGTAAATCACAAATGGATACTTTGTTATAAGAGATAATTAATTTCCATTTTTGAATGTACTCCCTGTCTATTTATTTAAAGACCCATACTTTTTGTGGGTAATTGTAGGTACATCTTCCCTAGAACTTCCAATTTTAAGTTGTAAAGAATTAAAACACACGAAAGGTGCTATATTTGAAAGCTAGGTCACTTGTAATGTTTAAATAATATTGGATACTTTTGCACACGTTGGATGAAGTTGTGATGTTTTGTCCAGGTACAGACTGATTATTTCAGTGACACATCTTTCTATGCTTTTGCATGTAGTTAGTATCTTTGCATGAAAATGTGATATTTGTACAGCAGAAAAATGAGGAAAATGAAGACTGGTCTCAGGGTTAGACAGCTACTTAACTGAAAAGAGCTTAAACTTTTTATTGTTACCATATATGATATTTAGAAATATTGCAAACACTGGTTACTGCACAACTTTGAGAATACTTTTGAAAGGCCGGTGTGCACTATTTGTAAGTGTGACAGGCTAAACTAAATGCACAAATAAGTATGCTTCTAAGGTAATCTAGAAAGCTACAGATGTGTTCTCAAACCAGTGGTGTCACAGAGGGGGCCGAAACAGGTTTTCACCCTTCTAAGGGGTGACTCCAGTTGCTGACTCCTCCACTGCACTCCAGGTGCAGTGTGACATTAATCTGCCACATTCAGCTCCTGTCAGTGAGAAAATCCAGCAGAAATGTAAGAGGCTTCGGGTGCAGGCTGCATGCTTCCAGGGTGAGGTATCAGGGGCTTCCCCCACTAAGCCACACCCACATAATGATGTCATCAGTGGCTTCTGTGAGTCCATGCCCCTTTCCAACTGCAGGCACACCTTTGGGGTTTCTTAGTCACACCAGGTGCCACTGACCCTGGTGCCGCCACAGCCTCAAACACTGGGTGTCTTTATAGCATACAGTTTGTGATCACTGGGTTTCTTTGAGAGGAGTAGCATACAGTATTTTCATTAAGTTTTGTGACATCCTAGATGCAGCAAAATACCAATTTCAACTTTAATTGCACAGGAATAAAATACATATAAAATCACAGATGAAGCACAACAGAACTTAGCGTGTTAAGAATCTGCTCTCATCATCACACTTTTTACACAGATTCAAACTCAGTTACTAACAGATGTCCTACTCCTCTGTTCTCAGTGTATGCTAACAATGCAGTTGTCACTTCCAGATGTTTTATTTACGCGCATATTGATGTCCTTTGTGAGCAAAACAGATGCACTACATGAGTTGCATGGGACCTGGCCCACCAATATGGGGGAGACTAGAGCAGAGTAAATACAGGACACATCTGTACCTGACAAGTCATACTGGTGGTGACTGTGGATACTGCAAGACAATATTAGTCTTGTAAAGGCCATTTTAATCTTCCATAGACTTTCTAATATTTGCAGATAAAGGAAAATATACAATTATTAGCCTGCCTTTCAATAATATAATTAAACTCTTTTTTTTTTTTATGCAATAAACATATCTGCCATCAATTCAGCTTAGACTGCACCTTACGCCCACACACAGTCGAGATGGCCATTTTGTGTCTGGATGTTCTTGAGAAGGTGGCCTATTATTTAATAGGAACCATCTCCGACCATTATTCATGAGGCCTGGCCAGTACTTATGAGGCACCGGTTTTCTAATGAATTGAAAGACTACATTCTCAGGAACACTGGTTCACAAAATTGCACCATCCACTATATTTCACTTAGTAAACCACATAATCAATAAACACAACACATTTAGTTAACCATTTAAATGTACTTTATTATCAGCCTAGCACATACATACGTGAAAAGCCCCATACGCACTAGACACGTTTTTAAAAGATATCGCTCAGAGCAGAAGTTTAAAAACTTGTTAAGTGTGTATATGCTCAATACCTTTAATGATGCAAGCTCCCACACATCGTTAATGGACCATCCCCACCCCGGTCCTTGTCATGCAGCTCGATCTGACAATATCACCAGCGACCCATTGACACCACTGAATGATAGTGTTAAAGAAAATTGTGTGTATGCACAATATCATACTTCAGAGCTAATTGCACATATCAATAATGATACGGGCAGTAGAAACCATCGCCTACTGAGGAACCTAAACTGAGAACTGCTCCTGGGCTGATTCTTTTCTGTGGGAATATTTACAGGATATCAGCCCCAGATGAATACATACATTGCAAGATAAGTAAATACACCTAAAAGTCCTATCCGCTCTTGATTTAAAGAAATGTACTTATTCTTTTTACTTTCAGGGATACTTACAGTACTAATAATACATTTAAAGAAAGAAGAGTACTTAAGAAATCCAAAAATATAATGTAAAGCTGAATATGCAGAAATTACACAACATAACATATTTTATTATTAAAGAACTGTGGTTCTCAGTTATAGCAACAGTTTTATCAATGTTGAAATCCTTGTACAACTTCATGATAAACTCTTTCCACAATACCAGACCAATTAGCATGCTCTTGCTCTTTTGAACGTAATGTATGGTATGTTCAGTTACTGCAATCATTCTTGTACAATCTAATCAAACAACACATTTGTTGGCAAGCTGCTCAATCAGATTGTGATGTCACTCAGGTGCTAAAATCTAATCAAAGTAAGTATTTAGGCATCATTTACTTCAATTATATATGAGAAAAATGATAAATGGAACACACGTGAACATCAGGTTGTTTTCCATGGGGGAAAAGGCACAGAACTGTTGGGAATGCCAATTTAAATATGCAATCATCACAATTGGTAACTCACTTAAATATACAGAATATCGTGTTTTTCGCACACGCATACAGCTACGGTATATTGTTTTCTGCACTTAGCAAAGTTTCAGCAATTAATTATGTAGTCTGCTGACCTCCTCCCATCAGAATATGTAAAATGCAGTATGCCCTGATATACTGTAACTATATTATGCCTTTGCAACCCAAAATAAATGTTGCAATTAGTGGAATACAGGAGCTAAGTATCAGAAAGAAGTGTAAGCTCTGTGAGTGTACATTTATAACTGATACATAGGGAGTATTCAATGTTTGCAACTAGTAAAAAAAATCTAGACATACCTATTCAATGCCCCCTTTTGGGCGGTTTTTCCACAAATGTATCAGTGGAAAATACTGTTGAAAACAGCTGCAACATCAACTAAAACACGTGGATTGGTGAGTAATTTGCCAATCTACGTGCTTTCCCACCATGCTGATTTTCCTGACAGTTGAATAGTGGCACTTGAATTGAATAGGTCGAATGTAAATTTGAACAAAATTCGGCAAAAAGTGCAGACTGTCGGAAATATCAGCACGGACTTAATACCCCCTTAGTGTGTAAATGACAGGTGATCAGTTACTGTAGTTCCTGGAATTGCAGTATGTGTTGCTGATTTTGTCACTTGGTCAGCTGTTATTACTATCGCTGCTGTATAATGGTAGTCATTCCATGTTTCATTAAAATGTACAAACTAGTCTTTAAAAGCACAGAACATAAATGATTTGTTATACCATTGCGACACCTTAGGAGCCATCTATACCCAGAAATGTTTAATAATTATATATATTTTAAGTATAAATCTTTGTTTACTGATCTGCAAAAATGACTATTTGACCACTTTAATCATTTTGTCATTGTCAAACTTTGAGCTTCCAAAGAAAAGTAAACCATATTCAATACAAACAGTATATCAGTTTTTTCAGCACTGTATTGTTATAGCAACATACAGTAGGATGTTTCTGTAGGTAGTATCAAAGCACTGTAATGCCAAGTGTGTTATGCCAAAATGAAATATTTGGAGGTTAAAAGCTAGTGTTATATTACATGGGATTGCATGACAGATATATAATAGTAATACTACTACTAGTATTAAATAATACATAATTGAGACAATATAAACATAAACTATAGAAGATTCTGGGGGTAGTCAATGTTAGCCACTATGTTGGTCGGGAGAAATAGTTGCCGCCGCCTATTCAATGCTGCCCTTTCCGACAGCATTGAAGGCAGATTCCGACAAAACAGATTCGACTTTAAAACAAGTTGGATCTGTTTTGTTGGAAGTGGGCATGGATTGTCAGAATCACAGCTGTTTTTCGACAATCCGTTGCCATTTTCACTGTCACGCTCTCTTTCCTACACTCGACAGCCGAAACATTGAATTCCGGCTGTCGAGTTTTAGTCGAGTTGGGCAAAAACGGCCCCGAATTCTGACTTTCGGGACGTTCCGACAGTCGGAATCCAGAATTGAATACCCCCATCTGTCTTATAACATTCTATAAGAAATGACAGTGGTATGAGTACATAATAGCACATTTTATCTGCATACCTGTTTTCTAAAATGGTTTTTATGTCATTTGAATTCCTACATAATGAATATAGATATTTATACAGACGTTTATAATGACTGGAAAGTAATAAAATGTGTTTCATAATTATAATACATAATTGAGCCAATATATTATATATTTTACTATTTTAATATGAACACGTTATTACGCATTATACATACACATTATGGAGCAGATGATTTCTTTGACCGCTGTCCTCTTTCCCGTTAATTCTGAACTTTTGTGAATACCCGGTTCCAGACTTTCATGTAATTGTGTATACAAACTATTCTGGCATTTGGGTAGAAGGGTGTGAGCAATTTTAAAAAGTTCAACTGATAAGTTTTTGAGCCCCTACAATACAAATAGTTGTATGTAACCTAGCACACATGTAAACTGAATGAAGACAGTTTGAAGCATTTATAATTAGAAATGTTTTGGATAAGAGACTATGATCGTGAGTAAGGTCTCTATGAACTGCAGCATTCTTGGCTGTAAATCTTTAATCAGGTAAGCCTAAATAACTGGAAGCTGAGCATTGTATAATACAAGCTCCTATAGTGCCATGTTTAGTGGGTTTTTACAAACAGAAAATATATACAACTTATGCACAATACTTTAAGGCCAGCAGCATCATTACAACCTCTAAAATATTTGCACTTGGGGCATTTTAGAAGGGACATTACCTATACTGTACATATGCTAGTATTTCCACAAGAGGCGATGAAGAAGCCTGTAGTAATGTCCACAGTGTTATTTTTTATCTTTGTCCTTTGGCAAATTTCAAGGACAGCCTATTTTATTGAGACTAAAATAAAGAGCGCAATTCTGCAATTTTTAGGGTATAAAATTTTTTGCTATTCTGTCAACAACAGATTTTCAATTTGTAGATGGAATTATATTTGTATTCAAGTGGAAAGAGGCACGAGTACATAGAACTACACAGCAATTAAACCTAAAAGTAAATCTGTAAATAAACTTTATATATAGCTTTGTAAAAACAAGGCGCTGCAATCAATTTAGCGTCTTTTGCTGTAGTCACATCTGCAACTTTATGCCAATATTAATAGGAGCCTTTCCATGGTACCAGCGTATGTGCAAGGAGTGGGATGCCAACTTCCAGCTTGGGGCATCTTTAGATTCAACTGTACCATTAGTTACACCATCAAAGCTTGCAACTGCCCCTCGCTAGGGGCAGATTCTCTGTCAGAATATTGCCTCCAATGTAAGTGATTAACCAGTTATGCAACATTCCCACTACACTCCCATAAAATGCCCATAACACAGAATCTCTCCTAGAGTTTTCCAGTAATATGCCTGGGCCTGTGGCTCAGCTAAAAAAAATAACATCTCGTCCATGAGGGTGACATTCTGGGTAACCGCAATTTCCCCTTCGCATTCCACTGCAGTGCCCAAAACTAGTGTACAGGCCTGCTGGCACACTGCACCATGCATGGCAGTTTTACAAAACGCCATTTTATCAAATTATTTCAGAACCCAATACACTACTATTATAACTTTTATATTACTTGCTTTTTTAAATGGTGCATTTTTTTACAAAACACTGCTACACAAACATATATGTCTCCATTTGTTAGTGCCATTAGTATAAAAATCTATACAAATCATTTGCACACCAGGGGGGAAATTTCCCCAGAGATGGTTTTGTTCAGCATTTGTATCTATCAATATTCAGTCATTGCTTTCCCTCTAACTGAAGTCCTTACTGTATTGTGAAACACCGTTATCAAAGCCATTGGTTTCACTGGCAGTTACTTTATATAGAATGACAACTTGTAACAGTACAGCCAAAATAAATGTCACACTTGGCTAAGCCCACTAGTCTTCATATTATGGGCAACACCATTTCTAAACTGGATATCTAAGTCACATTCATTTATACATTGTGCGTAATTGAGAGAGTAAAATAAGTTAACAGAAAATCAACTCTACACATATAATAACATTACAGAAATAAGTAGAATTTAGCATTTTTTTCTAAAAATATATTAATGCTAGTCTTCCAGCTTCACGGTATGCTCTATACAGTAGTTTGTAAAAAAAATATATAAATTTTGTTTTTAACTTTAAAATATTATAGACCCCATCGATGATCAATGTTCAATCAAAACCCTTTAAAATGTGATAATTTAATATTAAACTTTTCTGAATCAGACATACTCCTAAACTCAACCATGCAGAACATTTTTCTGGTTTCCATACTTTACAGCAGGTTTAGCAATGTTTGGGGTTAGATAGAGTGGAGAGAAAGTACCCCAAAAACTTTTTGGTTTCTCTATAGCATCATCATCATTATAAATATTAACTGGTCTGAAGTGTGATCTTGCAGAAAGTCACTAAACTATCACCAGTGTACAACAAAATACTCTGCTCTGATTCCACCCCTTAAATTTATTACATATCAAGACAAAAAAGTAGTATGTGTATTACTTGTCTTTTTACATAATATAAGCTCTAAACAGTACAGCAAATGTGATTTACTAATGTTACTGAGGGCCTTATTCTAGTTCACTCTTTCTGACAAAATCCTTCTTAGATGGACAAAACCATGTGCACTGCAGGGGGGCAGATGTAACATGTGCAGAGATAATTAGATTTGGGTGAGTTATTTAGTTTCTGTGCAGGGTAAATACCGACTGCTTTATTTTAACACTGCAATATAGATCTCACTTTGAAGTAAAACCCCACCCAAATCTAATTCTCTCTGCACAAGTTACATCTTCCCCACCTGCAGTGTACATGGTTTTGTCCATCTAAGAAGGATTTTGTCAGAAAGAGTGAACTAGAATAAGGCCCTGAGTCCTGATTTTCACTCTGTCCTTTTCAGCAATGTAGATGTACGGGGACAATTAAGAGCTAAGTGCACATTTTGCAGGGCAGATATTGCACTCAACACGCCTACAGCAGCAAGTCTGTTTCACAGAGTACAGTTGCCTCCTAATTACTAAATATCATGTTGTGTATTTTGACCCCTGGCTATGGTTTATCTATTTTCTGAAATTGCTCCTAACACAAAATGAGCCCCAAAGCCAAAATGGTTCAGCTGCTCAACAACCTACATGCACCAGTCTACAAATAAGATGCTCTTCCTAGTTTACCTATGTCCCTGTCTTAATTTCTATACATTAAACTTATTTATTTATATTTTTATGCAACAAAAATATTTTAAGCTGCCTCCTCCACTATGTTACTTAAAGATGTACTGTTTACTGGTAAACTGTTATTAGTAGCTTTGTAGTCATGTGGGCTGATTCCTGACAATCACATTGGATGATAACCATCTACCCCATTATCCCTGTTTTGATATCCACCCTACAGTAAGTCTCCCTGGGCCTTCCTGTATCTGTCTCTGTTGACAATAAATGTATAATATGTATATGTTCAATTCCAAATACTGACAATCATTATAAGGGGCCCTGGGAGACAGGAAAATTGTATAAAATGTGTGTAAGTTTTCTTTTGAACACCCTCGCCTCTTGGAAAGGAGATTTTTTCCCGTATGATCATTTCCAGTTCAAAAGGGCAATAGTAATTAATGCTAAATCAGACTTCTTTAAGAATAGCTACTATTTGAGATCTATTAGTCAAAATTGCCGAACCCAATGATTAGATCTAACCTTGGGTCTTGATTAAGTGAAAATAAGCTGTTCTAAGCATTTCATTGACCCAACCTAGCTATTTTAAAGCTCTTTGTTAACTGAGAATGTTTAGTTAAGTTCCAGGTGAATTATCTCTGAGCAAATATATCAAGGTTCCGTTATATGGGGGTAACTTTAGCTTTATCGTATGAATGGCTAAAGTCCAATAGTAAGTATTACTGACCTGCTAGAATACAGAGTCCTACAACCAAAATGATTCAGGGATGTCACTCAAAGTGTGCAACAGAAAGTGTACAGTAGGAATAGATGATTGTTTTTCTATTGCAGAACTACTGTATGTCTCCTCTGACGTTTAGACAGTTGCAAATACATTTGGCTGTGTACAATGAAAGTTGCAGTTTAGCATCAGATGGAATGACTAAAGATAACTAGTTATCGTATCCAAAATGCACATTCATCATCCAATTCAAGCACACTAAATTAGTGTTAGCCACAGACATATTTTCTACTCCTTCCTCAGGATCACCTGGATGCAGGTACCATGCAATAAATGAAGCAATCGTTTAGATGGGATATTTCCACAGGCTGCTGGCATTGGAGTCCTGCATGTCTTTTTCCTAGTTGACATCTCACTTCAAACTTTCATAGCAGTTTCTCATAACTTGTGTCCTGCAAAATATGCATAATATCATGCATTCACCTCAGCCTCTGAAACGTATAGGCAGTACTGGTACAGGCTTTTTCTAAAAGGTTTATATATTATAAAATATTATATAAACATTGTCTTTTATTTCCAAACTATCACATAAACTTTTGGAATGAATACATAGTCAAAGTCTGAGTATATATATATATATATATATATATATATATACATATATATATATAGGGCCAAGACAATAGGAGTCATACTTCCATTACTTTCCTTTTCAACGTGATCATATACTCCATTGGTTCTACTACTATTGCGTCACTATGCACACTTCCTAGACTCGTCTAATAAATCGGCAGCTTCATTGTTTTCTGTTCTAATTAATAATGAAATTGTGTAAATATATCTATCCTACATTACTTTGTAATATGCTGTCTGGGTTAAGCCAACTATTGCAATGATTGTCAATGTATTTTGTTACGAAGCACAATGTTTTATATAAATTTGCACATTCAGCTGTAATAAAAGTATTATATGTGATATAAAAATATTTGCAAAAAAAAATATTTTTTTTTAGTGATGTTTAAAAGCATGTTTTTATTCAGATTAAGAATTTCAGTACAATTGTGCGTCTGCAATTTATCTTTGGTACAGTATAGTGACATTTCATTTTACTATTAACACATCAGCTCATTGTTAAGTAGTAAGAAAATATCATCATTATACAAGTGCATATGAAAAATGACATTCACGTCACTTAGTACATGTACTGTACTGTTACTTCCGCATGATGCATGGACCAAGACGGTTTTTCTAGGATATAAACAGCCAATAGCTTACAAATGCTTAAAACATATACACTGCACAATGTTTTCATATGTAATTACTGTACTTTATAAAAGCAATGCACAACATATAACATGGTGAAAATTCTGTTACAGATCTTTATTATTCAGGCCATATTTCAAAATTGTATCATCATTAGCAGAAGTCCTTTAGCCATGAAATGTAAATATTTTTGTATTACTTTGCTAATGAAATTAGCCCTCATGTGATTAATCATATTAAATTGCCTTATTTATTTTCTGTTTTGTATATTGTTACATATATTGGCCTTTGTTGTATATTTTACTTAAAAGATGCTCTTACATATGTTTTATTTTCATTTATTTTTTTGTAAATGGGTTTAGCTTTGAAAGGCTGCCGCATGTACACTTGTACAGACTAAAATCACTTTTAATATAATAACTTTTGTAACAAATAATTTACATGTGCATGAATATCTTCTAAATTCTTTAGATGTTATAGCATTTTATTAAACTAGTCTGCATGCCACTCATGTCTGATGTCATTATACATATACTGTAGTACAAAAATATCTTAATTTTGCACAAAATTCCTTGTGAATTGCATGTACAATTAGCAAAATAAATACACCATGAAAACTTCTACACTGAATTGTGGTATCACTACAGTAGCATACACAGTTTTAAAATGTTTTCTTTTCAAACAGTATTTTTGTCATGAAAGCAATAATGTAATCATAGTAGTGTGACACAGGCATGAGTGGAAACATTATCATGATTTAATTGAATTACGATACAACTGCATTAAAAATAATAATTTTTAAAATATCTGGAGACATTTTGATTTACACTACTAGAAAGTAATTTAAGAAAATATAGTTGAATTGCTTTATATTTAATTTCATTTATATTTCCACCTTTCAGAAGCATATAATATACAGCTTTGTCAGAAATGCACACCAAACATTTTTTTTTTTTAATAATTATTTCTTGATGACTAGTTTTAAAGTTATTTTACCTAATTTCTGATGTTGGTTCATGGAATCAATGTTTCGATACCTGATGCAATATTTGGGTGTAATGGAAATAATGGTATTTTAGTTGTTATAATTTGCTTGTGAAAAAAATAAAATTCAGGTAAATCCTGAAACAACATTAGTTCAGGTGAATTATTTTTTTTTCAGAAATGCTTTGTTCTTCTGAACATCTCTGTGTCTTGTTGATATCTATCTGATTTTTTACTCTGAAACATCTAATAAGTACTGTATAAAAAATCTACTTATCCTGTGGTTTGCAATCTGAGCTTTCTCAAAGCCCAATGCATAAATCTCTGTTCCCACAATTTCTGCATTATTTATCAGCTTGTTGAATGCTGGCAAATCAAGGCATTTATGTAGAATTGATGAATTAATGATTCTGATTTTTCCACATGAACACAATTATTATTTTAATCAAACATTTTAAATCATTCTCCAATGGGGAGGGATCCACAGGGCTATTTTATTTGCATCAAACAGCTGTGTGGTATTTGGGTCTTGCCTATTATACCCCTTTCAGACATACTCCAAAATCCCAGGTTTTTGCACATGAATGTGCATCAAACCGGGATATTAGTATGTCTGAAAGGGTGAACCCAGGTGTTAAATTGCAGGTCTCCGACCCTTCTTTTTACCTGGGATTTATGACCCGGGCTTACCCTTTCAGACATAAGAAAAACCCGGGTTTTTCAGCAAATTACCAGGTACAACTGCATCACCCGGTAATTTGCTGCTGTAAGTGTGAAAGGGTGCAGGCTGCACCCAGGAAAATGACCCAGCAGTCAAAATGCTGGATAATTCCCGGGTAGTATTTTCTTTAAATACTTTATTGTTCATCTATGTGTTTCCTTGTGAAACTAATAAACTAGTATATTTTGAAACACAGGTATTCTCCCTTATTGTCATGTTACTTGTTAAATAATGTAAACATTACATGAGCAGTATTTTTTTTTTATTTTTATAAATAAGTACTTACCAATAAATGAAGCACATTTCTTTATTTAATAATAAAGATAGTTTTCTAATATGTAAAAATAAGTAGCATACACCGCCATGCATGTGCCAGAATGTGAGCTGTGATTAACTTTTAATTGTACGATGAAAAACCAGGATGCAGACAGGCAACAGGAAAGAGGCATGCAGAGGGTGTTTCAGTGCTGCAGCTTCGCACTGCTGTGAAAAGGGGCATGAAGCTGGGCATGCAGTGGGCATGTGCCGCCAGGCATGCAGGCAGAATTTTTGCACATCTGCGAATACATGGGCTACTAATGCACAAAAACAGATCACAGATTCTGAATAGGTATAGGGTTGCGCAGACCACGGGAAGACCCATCACATTGCTCTACTATCAATGTTTCTCCAGATAATTGCACACTCCCGAAATCACACACAGCTGATATTCTGCTACAGTAATTACCTGCATAGGTCATTATACACATGCAGACCTGTGAGTAGTGGTACTGTATTGTAGGGGTTGTTTCTC
Organism: Crinia signifera; assembly: GCF_055691185.1. Classification (NCBI taxonomy): domain Eukaryota; kingdom Metazoa; phylum Chordata; class Amphibia; order Anura; family Myobatrachidae; genus Crinia; species Crinia signifera. The sequence goes on from NC_139221.1 coordinate 154,892,022, forward strand.
TGGATGTGTTCACCATTTAATCTAAATGTTGTGTATTACCAGTTACCACTGATAAGATTATCCATGTGTGTCTTTTTACATCAATTTTTTTCCCACATATTTACATACATTTTTGCTTTGTTTCCACATATTTATACACTTAAAAAAGATATACAGCCAGTGTTTGCATAATACACATCACTTATGTGAGATTAAACACTACACTGTTAGGAAGAGATAGAAAATATGTTTTTAAGATTATTAGTATTAATATTTTTCAAAATCCAATAAAAATGTGTTACATTATCCATAAAAAAATAAGTAAAAATAAAAAAACAATATCATATAAAGAAACAATAATCCAGCAAGTACAAAAACCAACATCTGGGTGTGCAGAGGAAGAGGATAGCCATTTTGGGTCATCAGGGATTCTGGTTTATAACATATAATGAAAGATGAAAAAATAGAACTGCGCAATATAGGGGATAAACAGTATTAGCAATTTATAAGCTCTCTATAATTGACAAGACATACATCACATCAAACATACATATAAAAATAAGTATTCATATTAAGATTAAAAGAAAACAAAAATTATGCACAACCGGTTGTGACTATGTATAGCATGCAGAAATTTTGTTTAAAACTGATCATGTTAGTTTGGAAATGCACTTCCCTTGAAAGTAATAACAGTCGGGTTAGAGTGTTGTTGGCTCAATTGAAATGGCTGGTTAGTAAGCAGTCTGTTATGGGGTTAGTGGTTAGGTTTGTTTAGAGTTGTTGATGTGAAATAAATTGATACTGTCCAAGTTATATGTCTGGCCAGACACTTTATGATGAGGGTACCTTACAACTGCCACCTGTATTTCCTCGGGCCTCCCAGTTGATGGTGCTGAATCACCTTGGCAGACAACTATATCTGGAGTCGCCTTGGGATAGATGGTATGGTTGCGTGCGGTATGGTGTCCCTCTGGTGCAGTATTATAAAATACCAACACGTTTCCCCGCCTCCTATCACGGAATCAGCGGCTTTATCAAGGAAGGGTATTGGCAAAAATTTAAAAAGTTATAACATACAACTATCCTCATCAAGGTCACTTTCACCACAGGAGATCAAATATAGGTTGAACTTAATGAACTAATGTCTTTTTTCAACTATGTTACTATGTATCAGGGCCCAGTACACAATCTCAGGCAGCACAGTACCAATTCAGCAGGAAGGATCCTGACATTCAAATCCCTCCAGCAATGGGGCAGATAAACTGGAGATAAAGTGGCAATAAAGGGGAAGAGATAAAGCACTAGCCAAACAGCTGTTTTTGAAATATGACTGTTGGGAATTGATTGGCTGGTGCGTTATCTCCTTCCTCTATATCTTCACTTTATCTCCAGTTTATCTCTTTGCCAGGCTTAATACATCTGCCCCATTGCTTGAGGGATTTTAAAAGCAAACCACGATTGGCTATTAAAACCACGTCACGGGTGATGATGCCGAGATGCCGGTCACATGGGAGGCACTCCTAACAGCAGGGCAGAAGTAGCCTCATTAGAGAGGGTGAATAGAGCCCAAGCTGATTGGTCACCAGAAACCAGGTGACGGAATTCATGAAAATGATTGGCCACCCATAATGAATAAACCTGAGACTCAGAAGACAATCGGCTTGCGGTTCTGATGAAGCTAATTGTGAAACACGTGTAAACAAGACCATTAATACTTTGTTTCCAAATGTTACTAAACTAAAATTCATTTGAAATGCTGCATATGTTAAACTAAAGGGAGAGCAAATAGATAGAGGGGATTAAAGGTATGTGAAGTAGCCAGAGGAGTGTATGCTTGCATAGACCTAATACAGTCTTTATTGAATATAACCACACAGATCCCAGATATATTTATCAAACATTTTTAAGTTAATTACTGGTGATATACAGGGAAATTAAACCCTGACATCCTATATAAACATCCACTAGATGGCAGTGGAGGAACAGTAAAAAAATTGGGATTCTATCATAAAAACTAGGATCTAAACTCCTATACATATAAGTTCATCAGAAAATAACCACAAGCCAATTTAGGCTATAATACCAGGAAGGAAGAACAATCAATCAAAGGAGTAAACCCTATATTAAATAAACCAAATAAACCACATAAGAACAGTGTTATCCTAAGAAACGCCACTAGATGTCACTGAACTACCATCTATGAAGCACAGTGACATTGTACCATTAAAGTCCACTATATAGAGACATCATCTAAAATTAGGGTGTCAACTACCAGAATTAAAGTGATAAGACTGATTACCCAAGTCTCCGGAAATATCAGTGCAAATAACACTGAAACACATGACCAGAAAATTGTGACACAGTGGTTAATAGAAACTGACAATAAGACACAGTTTCCAATTATTATAAAAAAAGGGAGTTCAAACTCCTACCTTCCTCACCTGATTACTCTCTCCCGAATTAATAAATCCCCTTAAATATCCAACAAAAGGTGATCAACTGTAAAAGACAATACCACAGCTGAAACCTGAAAGTATTAAGATTTATAGAATTACACACTGGATATAGCAAAAAACTGGATGATGTGAAATAACCATACATCATCCCATTATAAATTTAAGGGGAACAAGAGATTAGGCCAGACCCCAACAAAAGTACCTCTTGTACTAATATTGCAGCCAGTACAAAAACCAGTAACAAAGTCTAGTGAACACTTTTAAAAATTCTATAGCACACTTTCCTAAAGGGCCCTACATACGCAGAGATGTGTGCCAGAGATGCGTAATGGGAGATTCAGCACAAGAGATTTCACTCTTTCAGATAATGGGCCACATACAGTGAGATTTGTGTCAGAGATACATAACGGGTGATTCAGCACTGGAGATATCAAATCTGTTACAACTGTCACAGAAAGTGACGTAAAAAACTGCACTTCATCACAAAAATAATGTTATATGGTAATTCCCAAATAAACTTAATAAACTTAATAAAATACATTTCCTTAATAAATAAACGTTGGTGGCATAATGTCCCCCCCCCCCCCCCCCCCGCCCAAGCAAATAATGGTTAGTGGCAAATAAAACAATTGAAGAGAGTAGTCGCGTCGCGGCAGACCAGGTAGGCATCGGTGGGGCAGCGTCTGTGGGACTGCAGGTAGGTATCGGCGGGGCGGCGAGGCAGAGTTTGGCGTCTTCAGTCCCTCAGAACAGCCCTGCTCATCTGCCCGCAGCCACACATGCCAGAGATGAGCAGGAGCTTTCTGAGCGACTGCTCTGAATTGTACGGCGGGTCTGTTCTGAATCTTGGACAGATTCAGAAAGGCGGGGGGCGCGCATGTAAATCGCTGTGTGGGCTATACACACAGCGATTTACATGAGTGATTTGTTAAATTGGTCAGATTATGCCTGCATATCGTGCTGTGTGTGGGGCCCTTAACGTTACAGTGCACAAGCACTTCACCTAATATGTATGTGTGAATGTGTCCTAAGTTTTAACCTCTAAACTATTTTCACAATAGCAGAGTGGACCACAACCTGTGATTCCATACAATTAGAAGGAACACAGATATCAATGTCCCCTCTACTTTTTATCTAAATAAACCAATAAAGATTAAGTTTAAAAAAAAATCTTGAAAATCATGTCTTTTGGTGTGCATCCATAGTGCAAACTTCTCTTCTTTCCCCAATCAACTGTTGTACCTATTTGCCAGGATAGCACCCCCACCAAATCATTGAGATATAAGGCGGCCTTCTTCTTTAACAAAAAACCCCAATAGATCAAAATAACAAAAGGGTTATATTGCAATTGTGTGCGGATCCCAGTCCCTGTTCCCCCACCCCCTTTTACAATAATCTTATAACAAAAACTAACATGCATGTTTTACTTTGATCCTACGCCTGCTTAAGCTAATTCCAACAATTAATATTGCTTGGTATTCCCAAGCAGCACTAACCCTGCATTATTTGGGAGAGTTCATTGGTTTTATTAATTATGTGTCTAGTTTTATTGGTTTTTAACTTTAAATCATAATATTAAGGCCTATTTTGGACAATATAGACGTGTTTTGTGATTTTCGTTTATCCAGACTATAAAGTGATAATAAATACTTTTTTTTATTATTTAACAAACTCTAACCTATGCGCAGTTTTGATTTGCTATGTACTGTAGGTGTCTGTGCATGTATGTGTCAGCATTACTATATATACTGTATGTGTCTAAATACTAAAAACAGAGTGGGTTAGGGTTAGGCTGAGGGACGGGGGGTTAGGGCTAAGCTGTGAGAAGAGACTTAGGGGAGCAAGCAGTATACTTATCGGACCCCTGTCGGGATTCCCTCCATTTAGATACTGGCATTGATATTGTGACCGCTGGTCATCCATATGAATTCCTGTGCATGTATTTGTCTGTGTAACTATATACCGGATATGTCTATGTAACTGTATATACTGTAAGTGTCTATGTATAGGTAACTGTATATGTGTGTTGTATAACCCTGTTTATATGTGTCTGCAACTATAGGCAGAACTCCTGGTGGCGGAGTGGGTGGCCGTGTGGGTGGGCAGTTCTGTATAAGGCTGTGGTACCTTCTGTATAATATGGGTTACGGTATAAATGGTAGACAATGTCTAGGTCAACAGTCACAAGGTCGACACCTTCAAATGGGTGACATACGCAAACTCGACAAAGCTTATGGTCAACAGATACATGGACGACATGAATAAGCCCCACTTCTGCATTACCATTGGCAATGAAGTCCAGTAACAGAGAATTTTGTCCCTTCTGCAATGGGTCTTGTTGAATGATATGTAAACTAAACTGTAATGGACACATGTGTCTCTGGTACTTGTGTAGTTTCACGGCGCCACCACGCGCACAGTCTGTGTTTGAAACTTGGCAGCTTGCCAGACTCTGTGTTTAACTGTGCGCGTGCCACTCTAGCTGTTCTCAGCGCAGCGCGTGCCTGCTTTACATATGTAATCTACGTTATCAGCGTAGCGCTGGGCAGCAGCAGCGCGCGCTGCCCAGTGCTGACAGGTCACTGTGGTACTTGTAGTTCCACAGTGAAATAGACAGTCCTGCACACCGCTGACAACGGGGGCATGTAAACTGGACACCCCGGCACACCGCTAACGTGCGGGGCTTCTAAACTAGACACCCCGGCACACGCTGAAATTTAGACGCTAAAGCATCTAAATCCAGACTCCCTGCACCCCGGCACACGCTAAAATTTAGACGCTAAAGCGTCTAAATCCAGACTCCCTGGAAACCGCTAAGAAGGGGGCATCTACATAGGGGTGCTTTGTGCAAAACACTCTTAAACCTGTTCACAATTACACTAGTCGACGTAACAGCTGTCGACCTTGTTAATTCCACTATCCACGCCACCCCGAAGCGTGGCGAGCGGACGCGGTACGCGTCCGACCGACCTTTTCATACCCCCACTATCCACGTCAGTGTGGAGTTGATTTTATAAAGTGTGTCGAGCGCAGCGAGCCACCGAGCCCAAAGCGTGGCGAGCGGACGCGGATTGCTTCACAGGTATACACGTCCCCTCGTGGGGCTCGCTGCGCTCGCCACGCTTCGGGCTCGGTGGCTCGCTGCGCTCGCCACACTTTATAAAGTCAACGCCGCGCCGACGTGGATAGTGGGGGTATGAAAAGGTTGGTCGGACGCGTACCGCGTCCCCTCGCGGGGCTCGCTGCACTCACCACGCTTCGGGGTGGCGTGGATAGTGGAATTAACAAGGTTGACAGCTGTTACGTTGACTAGTGTCATTGTGAACAGGTTTAAGAGTGTTTTGCACAGAGCACCCCCTATGTAGATGCCCCCTTCTTAGCGGTTTCCAGGGAGTCTGGATTTAGACGCTTTAGCGTCTAAATTTTAGCGTGTGCCGGTTTAGAATCCCCGTACGTTAGCGGTGTGCCGGGGTGTCCAGTTTACATGCCCCCCTTGTCAGCGGTGTGCAGGACTGTCTATTTCACTGTGGAACTACAAGTACCACAGTGACCTGTCAGCGCTGGGCAGCGCGCGCTGCTGCTGCCAGCGCTATGCTGATAACGTATATTACATATGTAAAGCAGGCACACGCTGCGCTGAGAACAGCTAGAGCGGCACACGCACAGTAAACACAGAGTCTGGCAAGCTGCCAAGTTTCAAACACAGACTGTGCGCAAGGTGGCGCCGTGAAACTACACAAGTACCGTGTCTCTTTTTGCAAGCAAAGTTACGACCATCTCCTGAAAACAAAAATATCACATTTCTGCTTTTATTATATAATTATGTTTATGAAATATCCCACTTAGGGATAGATGTATCAAGCATCAAAAAGTGATAAAGTGGAGAGTGATAAACAGACAGCCAATCAGTTCCTAACTGTCATGCTACAGGCTGGGTTTGAAAAATTATAGGTAGGAGCTGATTGGTTTGTTGTTTATCCTTCTGCACTTTATCAAGTTTTGAAGCTTGAAACATCTGGCCCTTCTTCCACCAATTGGAGATATCACCCAGCGCTGTCTCTAAAAATGTAACAATGAACTTATCAAATCAGTTATTGGGGAGAGGTGAAACCAGCATCCACCAATGTCAGTTCGTCTCTTTCCAACACAATAACACTGACCTTTTAACAAGGCCCTATGTTATTATTAATGGTTTCTTCGGTGGATAAGTAATCTCACGACTCCTCCCATACCAGGATACCACGTGTCCCTTTCTTTTGGATACTGACATATTAATAGGCCCTATATTCATGGAAAGGTTTATTTTCCTTTCAGGGCATAGAGGTAAATCCCCAGACAGATTCCAAATATCACATCAAATATTGTGGCCCCTTGGGGCAATAACTCACCTCGATATGAGGCCCTATGTTCCCCAAAAGGTTTCTTTAGACTTCCTCTCAGGGTCATACACATACATCAGAGGATTCCATCCATAAAAAAAGTATTTTAATCCAAACAGTTGATACGAAAAAGTCAAAAATACACAGTATTAGGTAATAAACAGAAAAAGCACCACAAGAAGCCGGGATCTTCCACCTCCACTCCAAATCCGGATGGGACTGGGGATGGTACCAGATGACAAACGGTAAGAATCCCTGCTGGTTTTGGCTCCTCTCCTTTCACTAACATCTTTTGGGCTGTAATAGTTAGTGAGAAGAAAGGGACAGTTATGGTTTGTGGCAGTGCAGTCTTTAAACACAGTGGACAATTAAAAAAAAAACTTTGAATCACTGCATGAATGACTTTTTATACTTTAAGAGAAAGGTGAAGGAGAAGATGACTGGGAAGCAGAATGTAGCACTAAGAATTGGTATTGGGCCATCCCCCTTCAAAAACAATATCTAGAGTATTAGGAGCTAGTGTGGGGATTATACCAGCAGAGATAGTATATGGTCGTTATTCGACACTATAAATATTGACATATATTGGGTTGACAAATGAAGGTCGATAGGTCTTAGGTGGACTTAGGTGTACACATGAAAAGGTGGACATGCCTAAGGGCGACATTACATAGTTACATAGTAGGTAAAGCTGAAAAAAGACTTGCGTCCATCTAGTTCAACCTGGTATAGATATCCATTGCTGATTTGGTAGGTTCTGATATTTTACAGACAAATTATATTTCTTATTTGTACCCATGGATGTTTTTCTCCAGTAAATGTTTGTCCAACTTTGCCTTGAACGCATTAAATGAGCCAGCCGTTACCACCTCTCTGGGAAGAGAGTTCCAGAGTTTGACTGTTCTGACCGTAAAGAAATTCTTTCTACTAGCTGAATGAAATCTTTTTTCTTCTAATCTATACTCCTGCCCTCGTGTCCTAGATTCCTTTCTAGTAGAAAAGAGGGTGTGTGACAGTTCCTTATATTGGCCCTTGATATACTTGTACATGTTGAGCATGTCCCCCCTTAAACGTCTCTTTTCTAATGTAAATAGTCCCAAATTGCTTAATCTCTCCCCGTAGCTTAAATTCTCCATTCCCCTAATAAGCTTTGTTGCTCGCCTTTGGACTTTTTCTAATTCTATTATGTCCTTTTTATAGTGTGGGGCCCAGAACTGCACTCCGTATTCAAGGTGAGGTCTCACCAATGCTTTATACAGTGGCATAATTACCCTTGAGTCCCTAGTTTCCATTTCCCTCTCAATACATGCCAGAATTTTGTTGGCCTTTTTTGTAGCTACATTACAATGGGCACTACATACCAGTTTGCTGTCTATTTGGACTCCTAGATCCTTTTCAAGTATGGAATTACCCAGTTCCTCTCCGCTAAGGTTGTAACTTGCACACTGGTTGTGTCTCCCAAGGTGCATAACCTTACATTTATCTACATTGAACCTCATCTTCCATTTTTTTGCCCACTCATCTAGAATTGCAAGATCATTTTGAAATATGGTGACATCTTCTGATGATTTAATGACTTTGCAAAGTTTTGTATCGTCCGCAAAGATGGATACATTGCTGAGTAACCCTATCCCAATATCGTTAATAAAAATGTTAAACAAAATGGGCCCCAAAACCGAACCCTGGGGCACTCCACTTAGTACCGGTATCATATCTGATACGGCACCATTCACAACCACTCTTTGTTCTCTATTACATAGCCAATTCCCTACCCATCTGCAGATATTTTCACCCAATCCTAGGTTTTCCATTTGATTAATCAATCTCTTGTGTGGGACAGTATCAAATGCTTTAGCGAAATCTAGGAAAATCACATCTACAGCATTTCCATTATCAAGGTTTTTGCTAACCTCTTCATAGAACCCTAGTAGATTAGTTTGGCATGAACGATTTTTCACGAACCCATGTTGGTTAGTACTGAGTAGACGGTGATGATCTAAATATTCCTGGATACCATCCCTTAAAAATCCTTCAAATAGTTTACCCACAATTGGGTCAAAAGGTTCACACAGATGAAATTAGAAACCAACATGCTTTGCTTTTTGGTAACTAAATAAAATAGGTTTGGTCACATATCAGCATTTGATTGTAATAAAGTAGTATCATTTTCATTAAACAACAGTCAAAAGTTTAGTGAGCTAGGGAGAACATGACATTTATACTGTAGCACTAACATAAATATTGAGCCTGGGTCTTGTGACTCAGCCACTTGCAGCATGCAGAATCAGTGTTCACCGGTGGGTCTAATATCACGGTCCAGCAGCAATGGTGTTTGCACTGGTGTATGCTGCAGCACAGGCGTATTACCAGGTGAAAGCTGCCCTATTCCCTATTGCAGGTGTTCTGGGATACATCCAATTAACTATGCAACACCAGTAGGTCTGTCACAGAGCTCTGTAGAAATAAATGCACTTACTTTCGTCATCGATATTGACCAGTCTCTGAGTACCTTCATACATAAACACATACATATAATATAGAAGTATAACTGCAGACCACACATAACTATCAGTGGTGAGGGAGGGTGACAGGACCTAGGAGGAACTAATGGTCAGAACAGCACAGTGGAGGGGCTTGCAAGCAGCTTCAACAGTCTGCAAATGTCCCCTCTCTGTCACACACTACCTGTGCCTGATGGTGAGCACACCTGTCACTTGATGAAGTGACACAAAGTGACACAAAAGATCACTTGATGAAACCGCCGTGATAAGTTGGCGGGGAAACGCGTCGATCCATAACAGACCTCTGCTCTAAAGGACTAGCCGGCCGGCCTCCTTCTCCAGTTGAACCTTATCTGCACCCTAAAAAAGCGGAGTTTGCTTCATTCCCCAACACTTGGGACACAGGTTTGAGGAAACTAACTGTGGTAGCACTTTTTACTCATATACCTGTATGCCATTGGAATCAGTTATTTGAGAACCTGTAAATATGATACTGATTGCTGAAGTTCATGCCCAATAATCTATTACTAACAGACTGGCTGCATGCAAAATTTCATTTTGAATTTACATCATTTGGAGAACTAATTAAATCAAGTTGGAATTAACCCATGGCAGGATTAACCCCAACCCACTAATACCTAGGGTGTTGTTCATGCTTTGTTTTTAAATTCTGAGCTTATCCCCAGTACCTCAGTAGGATATGCATATATATACATTTTAATAATAATAATAATAATAATAATAATAATAATAATAATAATAATGATATTTATATAGCGCTTTTCTCCCAATAGGACTCAAAGTGCTTCACCATTGTCTTTACAGCTCAAAATACAAAACAAGCTTAACAGTAGATGTCAGTGAAATGCTTGAGTAAATAAGTATGTCTTTAGTCTATTTTTAAAGGATTCTACAGTGGGGGCATCTTGCACTGTGCGAGGAAGAGAGTTCCACAGAGTTGGAGCAGCAAAGTTGAAAGCTCGACCCCCAGATGAATTCAGGGAATTTCTGGGTACTGTTAGTAGTCCTTCTTCAGTGGATCGTAGTAATCGAGTAGGACAGTAAGGGATCAGCAGCTGCTGCTTGTACCTTGGGCCCTGGTTATGTAGGGCCTTGAATGTGAGCAAGCCAATCTTGAAAACGATTCGCCATTTTACAGGTAGCCAGTGAAGGGAGTAGAGAATGGGAGTTATGTGGCTGGAGTAGGGCTGGTTAGTTAATAGTCTGGCGGCTGCAAATGTACCCGCTGCAAGCGGTGCAATTCTTTAGCTGGAAGACCCAGGTAGAGAGCATTGCAGTAGTCTAGTCGTGATGATATAAATGCATGTATGACTTTAGGCAGGTCTTCTGAGGGAATTAAATGCTTGATTCTGGCTATGTTTCTCAGGAGACAGAATGAGGATTTGATTGTGGCTGACACCTGATGTTTAAGTGTCAGGCCATTATCCAGGACAACACCAAGATTCCGCACATGATCAGAGTTTTTTAGTGCTGTGCCCCCCAGCTTAAGACCTGTCAGTTGGCTATGCTGCCGTCTTGTCCTGTGATTTAACATCAGTACTTCTGTTTTATCTGGGTTCAGTCTCAGCCTTTTAGCATTTTAATGTTTGGTATCAGCCGGTACCTTATGAGATCCATTTTTTGATATTTTATTGTATATTAATTTTTCTTTTTGTGTGTTTATTTATATCTTTTGTGTGTTTATAAACAATATATGTTCTTTAAAAAACTTTGAACTGGCTAATTCTTCTGTCTAAAAACCTGAGCGCTTTCTTTCTGTGTTTGTTTTCCCTGACTAATATTATTTGATGGAGAAATAGTGACTGTAACAAGCACAAAGGTGTAAATACTTTATACAGTGAGTTATTCACTTCAGCAAAGGATATGAAGAAAAGGGAGAGAGGAAGTCTCATCACCTTTATCTGACAGACATATTTAATTGTACTGTATCTCTAGACATCTATTCAGGCACTGTCGAAGAGGAAGACTTATTGACGACAGTGGTATCTCCAGTATGGTTAGCAGATAAGGGAGCTAGTTAAATTATACCCCTTTCAGACAGAAAAAAAGACCTGGGAATTTCCCTGCTCTTGCCGTGTCGAACCGGGTTTTTCTTCTGTCTGAAAGGGTCAACACGGGTCTAAAGTTCCGGGACTTCGACCCAGGTATTTACCTGGGTTTTTCCCGGGTCTGTATTCCAAAAACCTGGGTCGCCGGCTGTCTGAAAGGAAACGACCCAGGTTTTTGGGATTATTACACATTGTTAGGCACTGATTGGCTCTCCTGGTGGGGTGCTGGCTGATTGGTTGTGAGGATGGGCCTCTCTGATTGGCTGGGAGGGCATGGCAATGGAGCTGGCCTCTGAGGTCATTAGGGAGCTGAAAAAAGGATAGCATGGCCCACTGGTAGAAGCAAGAATTGAGAGCTGCTGGCAGTGAGAGGGGAGGAGGATATCGGCAAACAGATGACTGGGACAGTCAAAGATGCAACAGTGTACTCAAACATTGCAAATATACTGACAGCCATGTGAGGTAACATGTACCTTCCAGTATATAAAAACAATAAAACTTGTTTACAACATATCCTTTTGTCATGCCATGGTTAATGCAATGCAGTGAGCAGTCACCACCCACTTTTGATTACCTCATCTCTGTGTGCCTTTAAAACTGTCCTATTCTTATGACACACAGAGTTTTGCAGGAAAAATCCGGCTTCTGTGTGAAAGGGGTTGACACAGGAAATACCCGGGTTTTTGCTCCTGTGTGAAAGGGGGTCAGCCCCTTGCTGCCTAGTTGTACCCGGGTTTTTGTATCCGGGAAATACCTGGGTTTTTGGGATTTTTCTGTCTGAAAGGGGTATGAGACTCCATTTCCAGTGAACTTTAATCTAAAAATTCTGCTTTTGGTTTATTCACTAACAGTTCTGCCAGTGCAGTGCAGGAAAATAGTTCTTCGGGTGCTATCAGCCACTTAAGCTGTTAACGTAAGGAAGTATCAATCTTAGTGACAGATTTAGCACAGAAAAAGGTCAATTGAGTGGATGCAATAATTATTACCTACAGAAGTGGCCGTATGACTTCAGAGTTTCCTTTGTGGATTACAAATATATTGTTTCTAATTGCTACTTCAAAGGAATAAGACTTACATTGGACTGCTTAGTGTGGAAATCTCAGCTCTTGAGAGACAGCGGAATTTGGTGCACCAAGGGACTCGGAAAACAAATATAAAGGTGTTTATTTTTAAGGAATATATTCCAGTATACACTTATTGGATCTTATATTTATTGCGCAATAATAATATAACAGTTATTTCAGGGTCATCTGTTGTATTCTTGTATGCAATTGTTTGGTGAAAGTTAATAACTTATTTATTGGTTTTCGAAGGAAAACTTAGGTTTGTTTTATCTATTATCTTTAAGGATCTATTGGGAACAAAGTGCAAGAAGACGAACAACCGACTTCAGTTCCAGTATAATAAAACATGAATTGTAACTGTTGATCTATTTTTATGCATATATTGCCTGTTGTGTGAATCTTGATAATATCTATTGTTCTTAAAATAAATTGTTAATTTTTTTATTGAAACTGTGGATATCTGCATCATACTGTATACCAGTTGGATAAAGAACCTGAAAAGAATAATATACTCATCTGAACTGTTACATACTTCTTTGGAAAGCATCATAGTGACTGGGCGAGAAAAGAACAGAGGAGATTGTAAACAAGAGTGACATGACCAGAACAGAGGTAATAGGACCATGACAAAGGGCAGTATTCAATGCACTGATTCGCCTTGTTTTATGGTGAATGTGTGCTATTTTCATTGTCCAAGGTGAATCTTTTTACTGAAAAACTGATATGCCCTATTCAACGCTCTCTATTCGCCGACAGTGAACAGTGAATGACGCACAATTTGCCGTCTGATAGTCACCGCAATTTGCTGTGGTTTTGCAATGGGTTTTTCACTGTGATTCACCATGACTCACCGCGAGAGTATTCAATGCTCGGATGGCGAATTACTTTCCAAGTTATTTTCGCCGTGCTTGACTGTGTAGTAATTGCCATCTTTTTACGGTAATCTGGAATCAGGATTTATGAAATAAAGGGTTTTCAGTGATGTTATCAACTGTGCAAGTGTAATATTTTATTATGTGATGGCCCTTTATGATATTAATGTTGTACAAGTGTCATATAAATATATATTTATTTTTTTATGGGATTTTTTTTCACCCAGAATGCATTTTTCTAACCATGATTCACCTCAATTACCCATGATTCACCTCTCTCACTCCTTTGTTTGGCCTTTGAGGAGATTGGAATAGTTTTTTCAGGGTAATTTGCGTTTTTCTGCATTTCTCTGCATTTCTCTGCAATTATTTAACACTGTCTACAGTCATGGAGCTATTTAGGGACACTATTGTCATGTTCATGCTGAATGCCAGTGTGGAGGAGGCAGATATGGACGATGGCACTAGTGTTCCGGTGATAGCTCCAACTCAGTGCGGGTCTCAGTCCCACATCCACGCCAGTATCATACTAGGTGTGAACTGGGTGATCTCAACTAGGCGGAGGTGATATAAAATTATCGCCTTTCATCTGAAGAAATCCATATGCTGTATGATCTTTTGGAGCCAGACCTGGTCGCTCGGGGATGGGGCAATCACACACTCACCGGTTTCCAGAAACTGTTGGGTGCGTTGCATTTTTTTGTGTCGGGCACATTCCAGCCCACTTTGAGCCAAACCTGCGGTTTCTCACAGCCTACGTATAGGCCATGTCATTAAGGCATTCTGAAAATTAATGACCCAGTTTATTAAATTTCCAGATCAAAACAGCGAATGGAATGAGATCAAATTTGGCTTTTTTTCAAAATGGAAGTTCCCCAACGTTCTGGGCATACTCGACTGTACCCATGTGGCATTCAGACCACCCCATGATTCTGAGGAATGTTTTCGTAACCGAAAACACTTTCACTCGATGAACGTGCAGTTTGTCTGCGACCACCAAATGAAGATCACAAACCTTTTTTGTGAGTTTTCCTGGGTTGGACCACGACTCGTTCATTTTAAGCCAGTCTGCCCTGTATGCTGATTTCGAGCATGGCCGAATTCTGGACGGCTGGCTATTAGGTAAGTAACTTTTTTCATATATTTATCTTTTTTTTTTTTTATTCCAAAATGTCTAATTTTTTATTTATTTATATTTTGGTGTTTCCATAGGTGATGGTGGTTATCCCAACAAAGATGGGCTCCTGACCCCATTGTCTGATCCGGTGGGCGAAGCTGCCGAAAGATACCAAAAGGCTCAAATGACATCGAGGGCAGTAATTGAACGAACTTTCCGTGTCCTTAAAAGCTGGTTCAGATGTGTAGACAAGTCCGGTGGAGCCCTTTTATACTCACCGGCGAAAGTTTGCGGTATAGTGAATGCCTGCTGTATCGCAAACCGTTTGCCAGTGACTGTGGATGTCGCGGTTTTCTGGCATGGGGACCTTTCTACAGCTTTTCACACCGGTATGAATAAACGAGATGATGCGAGACATATTTTGCCCACTGTGAGTATTATTTTTCCAAAGTTGATGTTTGTTTCTTGTGTTTTACATTTTATTTGAATTACAAGCTATTTTCTCATTTTCAGAGTTCCGTATGGGCTGGAGTATTTACTATTCAACATGTTGCCGTTTTTGGTTCAACATCTGTTGGTCCCAGTTGGACCCTTTTCCCTGTTCGACCTTTTCCCTGTTTTGAATCGAGGCTCTTCTGCGACTTGGAGCATTTCTCCGGTGTGTATGGATCCACTTAGGGGTGGGGTGTAGTTGGACCCTTCATTTATACTTGTTCTTTTCTTTCAGATTCTTCCAGAGGATTACCTTTGCGGAGACCTGCTCTATCTGGACAGATGTGTGGAACCCCTGCTGTGTTGTGCCTGAAGACTGATGTGTTCCTGCATCCTACCTGGGACTTGGAGCATTTCTCAGGTGAGTGCCACTCGACTTGGGAAGGTGGGAGGGAATGGGCCCTGTGAAATGTCACTTGCACTTGTTTTTTTCTTTCAGCTTCTTCCATTGGATTACCTTTGTGGAGAATTGCTCTATCTGGACAGATGTGTGGAACCCCTGCTGGAAGCCTCATGTGTGCCTGCATCCTAACATGGAACTTGGAGCTTTTAGCTGGTGAGTGTGGCTCCAATTGGGATAGGAGGGTGGAATTGGGCCCTGTGAAATGTCACTTACAGTTCTGTTTTTCTTTCAGCTTCTTCCGGCGGATAACTTGGGAGACCGCTGAACTGCTCTCTTGCTGGACAGATGTGAAAACCCCTACTGTGATGTGCCTGGAAGCCTCATGTGTGCCTGCATCCTAACATGGGACTTGGAGCTTTTAGCTGGTGAGTGTGGCTCCACTTTGGGAAGGTGGGTGGAATTGGGCCATGTGAAATGTCACTTACACTTGTGGTTTTCTTTCAGCTTCTTCCACTGGATAACTTGGGGGACTGAAGCTCGGCTGTATATGTCCAGATGTGGAACCCCTGCTGTGATGTGCCTGAAGACTGATGTGTTCCTGCATCCTACCTGGGACTTGGAGCATTTCTCAGGTGAGTGTGGCTCCACTTGGGGAAGTGGGAGGAATTGGGCCCTGTGAAATGTCATTTACACTTGTTTTTTCTTTCAGCGTCTTGCACTGGATTACCTTTGTGAAGAAATGCTCTATCTGGACAGATGTGTGGAACCCCTGCTGTGATGTGCCTGAAGACTGATATGTTCCTGCATCCTACCTGGGACTTGGAGCATTTCTCAGGTGAGTGTGGCTCCAATTGGGGTAGGTATGGGCCATAATCATGTGCATGGCATGGGGGTTAAACAATGGTTATCGTCCAAAACAAACAATCCTCATTGTTAACCACTGCGCCAGGTGAACACTGTATTCCTCTTTCCAGCTTAATTAACGCTGTCAGTGGTCAGCATTGATTTCCCCAAACATCAAGGCTGGCGGCAAATGTAGAGAGCGTGCTACATTTATCCGCAAGTTGCGATGTTTTTCCACTCGCATACGCTGTTTTCTCCTTGCTCATAAAATGGGCCAAGGGGGAATCTGTGCATGCAGGCTTGTCATTGAAACACTGATCCTGCGAAATGTGACTGTGAGCATGCACCACTGCTCATCAGCATTTTGCATTTTGCTATGCACCATAGCCATAACAATGTAACTTATACCTTTTTCTTCTCCCCCTCCCCCCCCACCCCCCCCCCCCCCCCCCCCCATCAGCCTCTTCACCAGAACATAAATCACCAGGCATGGCGATTCTTGCAAGTCCACGGCAAATCAAAAAAATGGATTTGTCGTGGACAGGGAAAAAACCATTGTATACTGCCCAAAATATTTTCAATGCTGCTGCCTGACTCATTTTCCTGTCCAAACATACAGTAGGAGCAAGTTTCATCTTTGCTCCTTTGGTCATGGCTAGCCATGGCTATTCTATTGTTCTCAGCTGCAATACAATACGTATTGCAGCTGAGAACAATAGAATAGCCATGGGTAGCAATGGCTAGCCATGGCCAAAGGAGCAAAGATGAAACTTGCTCCTACTGTACTACATGGGGGGCTGATTCAGAGATCCCTGCAGAAGGGCAGAATTCGCTATTTGGCAATATATGCTCCTTTGCACATGTGCGAGAACTTTCAGTCGTGACCACAGTTTCAGTTGTGATGGGGGTGACGATAATGTAGGGGCGGGAAGCAGTGTTTTCTGGGAGCGGCCTGGAAAACGCTGTCATGTGTAGGCCATGTCGACTGGGTGCCATCATATGCAGCCGCTGTGAACAAAGCATCGCCAGGGTGCTG
The DNA here is from genome assembly GCF_055691185.1 of Crinia signifera. Lineage (NCBI taxonomy): Eukaryota > Metazoa > Chordata > Amphibia > Anura > Myobatrachidae > Crinia > Crinia signifera. Next base: position 154,909,173 of record NC_139221.1, read on the forward strand.
CTGGTCATGTGGGAGCACTTTGCTGCCAGGGTGCTGCTGGTCATGTGGGAGCACTTTGCTGTTGAGAAAAGCCCACCCATCCACCCACACACACACACACACACACACACACACACACACACACACACATACACACACACACACACACACACACACACACACAGTACCACCAAAGGTTGCAGTTTTGCAAAATTTAGCAAAACTGCAACCAGGTCTGCATCAGGTCCTGGGTATCTATTTTGGTTATCTTTGAGCCGCTGTTTGGACATATTCTGCACATTTTGCACTCCCCTCATCAATAAAAACCATTGTTTCTGGGCAGAAACCTCATCACACCCATATGCAAAGCAGCATAAACAATGGACTTCTTTATTGTGGATACTTTCCTATAGATATGTTTTGGGTTTTGCAGGTAAGAGCAGTTTTTACCCTTTGAGCGCCAACGTTTGAGATCCTCAAAATAACCATTAAAAATGGCAGCACAGCTCACAACGACTGGTCTTTTTTTGGTTATCATATTTAACTAAACTTTAGTTTATTGGCTTGTCTGTATTTTTATTTCTTTATACTAAAAGAACAGTCGCTGTGAGCAATGTAGATATTTTGAGGATCGCTCACAGCTACATTGGCACTCAAAGGGTTAATATCCTTTTAATAAAATGTTCCAATTATTTTTGATAATCTTTTCTTCACTTCCGCATTGCTTTTAGAACTGTATTAAACTGAATGGTTAAACTGAAAAACTCATTTTCCTTAGTTCCTTTTTATTTTATAGGTTTCACATGCAGTAGTGTTTTCCTATCTCTAGTTTCAGGGTAAGTAAAACAAGACATTTTTTCCCTCAGCACACTGAGCAATGCTAGTAACCAATCAAGAACACTACATGATAATAGAATTCAGAGATATTGGTTACATATACCTGCGCAGGTGTATGCTATGCCCCCAAGCCGCGTCAAGGCTTCTCTGTATATTGGGGGTCCCTAGCGCTATATCTAGGTGCAGGGTGCGGCACCCCAAAAAACCATCATAAGCTGGGAAGCCCAGCGCGGCATGCCAGTGATATACTAAGTGTTAATAATAAGTGATAGGAAGCCGAAGCTATATAAAAAGAGAGAGATAAATGAATGTAATTAAAATAGGATAGAGATAGTGTTAGTGAGGGGAAAGTGTTAATAGAATGTAAGGGCATGCCGCACTAAAGGCACCCAGCCCATCCAGTCCAGGAGCACCGCACCCCACACCACCGTTACCCTAAATTGGGTCTACGATTAACCAGCAAGGAGCCACATGATAATGGCTCCTTACTTGATATATCCAAACTAAGAGCTACCTACCTTGGAGCAACCCCTGACTACTCCATGTGGCATATCAGGACCCACATCTCCTCCTAATATGGGCTCCCTTCTGCCTCTAACAACATACATACAGATAGTGGTAGATGCTCAATTAGTTCAGTAGCATTTCCCAGGTGCATGAGGGAGGGGTTAAATACTGGGTAAGTAAAACAAGACATTTTTTCCCTCAGCACACTGAGCAATGCTAGTAACCAATCTAGAACACTACATGATAATAGAATTCAGAGATATTGGTTACATATACCTGCGCAGGTGTATGCTATGCCCCCAAGCCGCGTCAAGGCTTCTCTGTATATTGGGGGTCCCTAGTGCTATATCTAGGTGCAGGGTGCGGCACCCCAAAAAAACATCATAAGCTGGGAAGCCCAGCGCGGCATGCCAGTGATATACTAAGTGTTAATAATAAGTGATAGGAAGCCGAAGCTATATAAAAAGAGAGAGATAAATGAATGTAATTAAAATATAATAGAGATAGTGTTAGTGAGGGGAAAGTGTTAATAGAATGTAAAGGCATGCCGCACTAAAGGCACCCAGCCCATCCAGTCCAGGAGCACCGCACCCCACACCACCGTTACCCTAAATTGGGTCTACGATTAACCAGCAAGGAGCCACATGATAATGGCTCCTTACTTGATATATCCAAACTAAGAGCTACCTACCTTGGAGCAACCCCTGACTACTCCAGGTGGCATATCAGGACCCACATCTCCTCCTAATATGGGCTCCCTTCTGCCTCTAACAACATACATACAGATAGTGGTAGATGCTCAATTAGTTCAGTAGCATTTCCCAGGTGCATGAGGGAGGGGTTAAATACTGGGTAAGTAAAACAAGACATTTTTTTCCCTCAGCACACTGAGCAATGCTAGTAACCAATCTAGAACACTACATGATAATAGAATTCAGAGATATTGGTTACATATACCTGCGCAGGTGTATGCTATGCCCCCAAGCCGCGTCAAGGCTTCTCTGTATATTGGGGGTCCCTAGCGCTATATCTAGGTGCAGGGTGCGGCACCCCAAAAAACCATCATAAGCTGGGAAGCCCAGCGCGGCATGCCAGTGATATACTAAGTGTTAATAATAAGTGATAGGAAGCCGAAGCTATATAAAAAGAGAGAGATAAATGAATGTAATTAAAATAGGATAGAGATAGTGTTAGTGAGGGGAAAGTGTTAATAGAATGTAAAGGCATGCCGCACTAAAGGCACCCAGCCCATCCAGTCCAGGAGCACCGCACCCCACACCACCGTTACCCTAAATTGGGTCTACGATTAACCAGCAAGGAGCCACATGATAATGGATCCTTACTTGATATATCCAAACTAAGAGCTACCTACCTGGTTTTTTGGGGTGCCGCACCCTGCACCTAGATATAGCGTTAGGGACCCCCAATATACAGAGAAGCCTTGACGCGGCTTGGGGGCATAGAATACACCTGCGCAGGTATATGTAACCAATATCTCTGAATTCTATTATCATGTAGTGTTCTAGATTGGTTACTAGCATTGCTCAGTGTGCTGAGGGAAAAAATGTCTTGTTTTACTTACCCAGTATTTAAACCCTCCCTCATGCACCTGGGAAATGCTACTGAACTAATTGAGCATCTACCACTATCTGTATGTATCTCTAGTTTCAACCTTGGTAATAGTTTGTTCTAGTTTCCTCATGTTTATAACCTTTTTCCATGAACTTGTTCACCATCTCAGAAGCTTGTTCTTAACCTATTTATATTCAAACAATTTAATCTCAAGTGTAACATTTATGCCTTAGGCATATTTTGAAGTAGAAGGTGAAAATCGTTGCTATCCATTCTTCGGTATTAGGGTCAGTGGGTTTACAACAATTACTATGAATTAACTTACCATCTATATATTGCAACTTGAGATCCAGATAGTTTACAGATACAGTACATCACTAATACAGGTTAGATTAATAATTTATAAGCATTCAGATGTTGGCAAAAATTATCCATTGTGATTTAAGTACCATTCCATGTAAACAGGACATCATCAATGTACCACCGCCATTGCACCAAATCTGGACCCTAACCATGCCCTACCATCCTAATCCAGTGCCAATGTCGACCTGCTACGAGTGGAACTTTCTCACCCCCAGAGTTACCACAAAGAGGTTAACTAACCATTGGAGATGTTTTAGAGCAGGGGTGGGGAACCTTTTTTGTGCCAAGGGCCGTTTGTATATGGAAAAAATCATTGCGGGCCATATGTAAAAAATTCTCTTAAAAATTGTCCTGCTGCAGCCGTCCGACACTCCGGCGGCTGCCGCTGAATAGGACTGACAGTCTCCGTCTGCTGTTGATTAAGAGGAATCTCACAAGAAATACCGACCTCAAGCGAGCATTCCCATGTACTTGACTCCCGGCAAAGCCCTTGGGCAGGTGGGAGGGCCACTCAGACCGGCTAAGGGGGCCGCATACGGCCCCCAGACCTGAGGTTCCACACCCCTGTTTTAGAGGGAAAGATTGTCCTATTATGATGCACAGTATAAAAAATTACTTTTATTTCACAGTTAAAAACCTTTAATCACAAATTTTGATCATCATTGTCAAAAAGTGAATATTCTAAAAGATAAACTAATATAGAAATAAAAATAATATTAAATGGTTAGAGAGAAAAAAGTTAGCAAAAATGGACTGATAATTGGCTGTCTCGTGCAGATTATTAAATTAGTATTACAATATTATAATGAAATATTAGTGATGTATATTATAATAGTACAAAGTGGAATTTGCATATTGGTCAGTAGCTTGAGTTAACTCTCATGTAAATTGCCAACTCCTCCCATTTGTTCTTTCAATAGTGTTGTAGACTACAGATAGATGGAATGTCTTGGTACAAATAGATGCTATTAAATTGTACTAATTAGTAGAGGGAAGTCCGACGGGATATAATAGTATTATGTAATCTCTCCTTATGACTCAGTCTGTATGTAATGCAGTTTCCTCTCTGATACTACAGTATGTGCCCCTTTGCGTATGTCAGTTACGGTCAGCAGCAGTAGCAGCAATTGCGAGTGGGGTCATTAGCCAATAACATCAAATGACATCAATTTACACAGATTGTTTAATTCCACATATATCTACACACAGCAGGATCCTATAATAACTCAGGGGCAGATTTATTAGGCTCGGTAAAGGGATAAAGTGGCTGGTACTTTATCACCTGCCAATAAGCCCCTAACTGTAATTTTTCAAACCCAGTCTTTAACTTGAAAATTAGGAGCTGATTGGCATGTGATGAAGTAATTAACTAATTTTGTGATATCTGATATATAGTTACACATATGTCTACATGTAGCAGGATCATTTATAACCCCAATATCATTGTTCAGTTTGCCGCTGATGACAAAGATTATCGATTACAAACCCCTATTTATTATTCATGAGTCGGCTATGCTCTATGGGGTCCTGTTTATAATGACTCATCCACTTGGTTGGCAGCCTCAGATCATGGGCTCTGCATCATTTACGGCTGCATCATTTACGGCTGCCAACCAGAGGTTAACTGAATAATTATATGGGGTTATAAATGTTCCTGCTGCATGTAGACATATATATCACAGAATTAGTTAACAACCATATTCAGGTATAATTTGAGAACACACTTCAGCGCTATCCCTATAGAAAATAGCTCCTAAGCACAAACAAAAGACTTGCTTGTAGAACTTTTTGGGTCTACTTGTGTCCTAAATGAGTGCTGTAGAGTAATTGGGGCCTTCTACTGACCTCCGTAGGGGTCCCTATATGCCCATAAAGGTATCTTTTATATTTTCTCTCCACGGTAGTCTCCTCTATATTTCTGTGACCGCCCGTCACTCACAAGCAGAATATAAAAATTACTGACCTGTGTTACAGGCCCTATGTGCATGTAACGGTATCTTTGCACTAGGATCACAATCTCCAACAATAGTTCGACACCCCGTATTCATTCAGTCATAAAACATCATTCGTCTGGTGGAACAACACTCACCTCAATATGAGGCCCTATATGCATAGAGCAGTTTCTTTAATTCGGTCCTGATAAGGAAATTTTCCACATCCAGGATGCTCCGTATAAAAAGTATTTTATTCCACACGATATACAGGTAAAACAGACGATAAAAAGTAGATTAAAAAACAAATACACACATTGATGTGTGAGACCACACTACAATCTCTCCCTGCATCCGGAACAGGGTGAGATGAGTTGCCAGGTGGAATTAAGCAAAAAAGTCTCACCATCAAATGTGCCCCCTTCTCCTCACCAACGCGTTTCGGGCTCAAGCTGCAGCCCTTTTTCAAGGTGTGAGGGGTCTATGGTGTGGAGTGGTATTTATACCAAACTCCCAAATAATCCTAAAATGATCTAAATTAAAAACTGGGGTGGAGTGAGGGGATGGTACCATTACAACACAACACCTAAATACCTTTCTAATACAGTGTTTCATACTCACTACGCTTCTAGTCATGTTAAACATAATAAAGCATGCACATAATCCCGATATGGTACCGAAAGAGAGACATATATCGATAGCGAACATACATAAAACAGACTCAAATGAATAAACTCCCCTTCCGGGGTCACTTCCGTCTTTTCCAGAGCACTTGTCATGCACCTGTACATTCATTAGTGTTAGCGTCGCGTCACTTCCGGTAACGCGATCGCTACTTCCGGTATTCGGGTGCAACAACTTGCTACATCCTATGGTTCCATACTGACTTAATGGGTGCACTCATCCTTCTTCCGGATGCTTGAACCGCTGGCTTCCTGTGCCTGGAACGCAGTAAATGGCTCTGTTGATTTAGTGTATTGCGGCCGCCATTTTGTGTGAGGGATTTCCATAGGACTCAATGTTAGCGCTTTTTGTCCTCTCATTTGGTGCCACCATACTGTAGCCTCATGCGGAATATGTCGCCAGTGAGCCAGGACAAAACAACATAAAACAGAGATGTTAATACACAGCACATCATAAGAAACACTTCATTTCGAATCCTACGTTTAACCCATTAGGTTCAATAGTTTTATGGGAGTAAATTTTCCTCATTTCAGTGCAGGCAAGACGTTTTTCTCTGTCATTAACCCTCCAGTTCTCCTTAATGATGTTTATACCACAAAACGAAAATAAGTGTTCTGTATTACAGTTATGTACATTTTTGAAATGCATGGAGACATTATGCGTCTCCGTGCCTTTCTTGATGTTTCTCACATGCTCGGCCATACGGGTTTTTAACATTCTTATGGTCTTACCAATATATTGTTTATGGCATGTGCACTCGATAATGTAAATACAGAATTTACTGTGGCAAGTAATAAAATCATCAATGGTGTGCCATTCATTAGTTTGCACCGATCTATACTGGTTTATTACCCTGCTGTCACTTTTGCATACTCTACACATTGAGCAGGTGCCGCACCTATAAAAACCCTTAGATTTTATGGGGTTTAAAGGGGACGGAGTGTTGATGGCACTCGTTACCAATAAATTTTTCAAGTTATTGGCCCTCCTGTAAATGACATGGGGTTTTTCGTCAACAAATTGTTTAAGAATAGGGTCACTTTTAAGGATCCCCCAATGTTTCTTAATAATCTTCTCTAATTGCTTAGATTGATTAGTATATTTTGTGATAAAATTAACACCCCTAATGCCGCTATTTTTCTCCGGTCTAGGGGCTAATGGTGTATGTCTAACAAAAGTTTGTACACACTCTCTACCTTTTTCTTTTGCTTTTGAAATAATACTTTGTTGATAACCTTTACTTTGGAACTGCTTTTCCATTTTGTCCGCATGGACATCATATATTTCAACATCCGTGCAGTTCCTGCCTATTCTCTGGAACTGCCCGTTGGGTATGCTACGCAGCCAATTTTCATGATGATTGCTGCTGTAGCCTATAAACGAATTACAGTCTGTTTTTTTCTCGTAATTCCGGGTTTTTACAATGTTTCCCTCCACATAAATGTACAGATCCAGGAAATTGACATTAGTATTGCTTTTATCAAAGGTTAACTTAATATTGATCTGATTTCTATTAAGTTCATCACAAAAAGTATTCAAAGAAAGGTCATCCCCATTCCAAATAAACAAAATGTCGTCAATGTACCGCTTCCAGGACACCAGGCTTGCACCGAGCCGCAAGTTGTTAAAAATGCACTCCTCCTCCCACTTGGCCATAAATAAATTGGCATAGCTCGGTGCCAGCCTGGTGCCCATCGCGGTACCTGTTAACTGTAAATAAAAATCCCCATTAAACCAAAAATAATTATTGTTGAGTATAAGGGCTATGCCTTCCAATATGAAGTTTTTCTCGTCTGTGGATTTACCTTCTTTATCCAAAAAGTGTTCCACAGCTTTCAGCCCTACACCATGATCAATAATTGTGTACAGTGAGGTCACATCTGATGTGACTAAAGTGTAACCATTTTCCCACTGTACACCCTTCAACACTTCCAAAGTGGCTGGGGTATCTTTGAGGTAAGACGCATTTTTTTGGACTAACGGTTGCAGCAATGTATCCAAATAATGGGACAGATTGGAAAGTACAGAATTCGTCCCCGCAACAATAGGACGTCCCGGGGGGTCTACCATGCTCTTGTGTATCTTAGGTAGAATGTACACTACTGGTATAGATGGAGTCTCAATTTTGATGTATTCTTTAACCTTCTCTTCTAGTACCCCCTTAAGAGTATACATATTCAGAAATACCTCCAATTTCTTACTGATTGCTGCTGTAGGATTACCCCTTAATTTCTTATAGGTTTTAGTATCCAGGAGCTGTCTGTAAATTTCTTTATTATAGTCTTCCGTATTGAGTATGACAATACTGCCACCTTTGTCAGCTGGCTTCACTATTATGTTTGTATTTTCCTTAAGGGTCTTAATTGCATTCCGCTCCCCTTTAGTTAAATTTAGATTTTTTGGGGGTTTAATCTGCATTTTGTCAAGATCATCCCTTACCAGCTTTTCAAAAGTTTCGACCAGACAGCCCTTCTTATGAGCGTAGCATACCCAACGGGCAGTTCCAGAGAATAGGCAGGAACTGCACGGATGTTGAAATATATGATGTCCATGCGGACAAAATGGAAAAGCAGTTCCAAAGTAAAGGTTATCAACAAAGTATTATTTCAAAAGCAAAAGAAAAAGGTAGAGAGTGTGTACAAACTTTTGTTAGACATACACCATTAGCCCCTAGACCGGAGAAAAATAGCGGCATTAGGGGTGTTAATTTTATCACAAAATATACTAATCAATCTAAGCAATTAGAGAAGATTATTAAGAAACATTGGGGGATCCTTAAAAGTGACCCTATTCTTAAACAATTTGTTGACGAAAAACCCCATGTCATTTACAGGAGGGCCAATAACTTGAAAAATTTATTGGTAACGAGTGCCATCAACACTCCGTCCCCTTTAAACCCCATAAAATCTAAGGGTTTTTATAGGTGCGGCACCTGCTCAATGTGTAGAGTATGCAAAAGTGACAGCAGGGTAATAAACCAGTATAGATCGGTGCAAACTAATGAATGGCACACCATTGATGATTTTATTACTTGCCACAGTAAATTCTGTATTTACATTATCGAGTGCACATGCCATAAACAATATATTGGTAAGACCATAAGAATGTTAAAAACCCGTATGGCCGAGCATGTGAGAAACATCAAGAAAGGCACGGAGACGCATAATGTCTCCATGCATTTCAAAAATGTACATAACTGTAATACAGAACACTTATTTTCGTTTTGTGGTATAAACATCATTAAGGAGAACTGGAGGGTTAATGACAGAGAAAAACGTCTTGCCTGCACTGAAATGAGGAAAATTTACTCCCATAAAACTATTGAACCTAATGGGTTAAACGTAGGATTCGAAATTAAGTGTTTCTTATGATGTGCTGTGTATTAACATCTCTGTTTTATGTTGTTTTGTCCTGGCTCACTGGCGACATATTCCGCATGAGGCTACAGTATGGTGGCACCAAATGAGAGGACAAAAAGCGCTAACATTGAGTCCTATGGAAATCCCTCACACAAAATGGCGGCCGCAATACACTAAATCAACAGAGCCATTTACTGCGTTCCAGGCACAGGAAGCCAGCGGTTCAAGCATCCGGAAGAAGGATGAGTGCACCCATTAAGTCAGTATGGAACCATAGGATGTAGCAAGTTGTTGCACCCGAATACCGGAAGTAGCGATCGCGTTACCGGAAGTGACGCGACGCTAACACTAATGAATGTACAGGTGCATGACAAGTGCTCTGGAAAAGACGGAAGTGACCCCGGAAGGGGAGTTTATTCATTTGAGTCTGTTTTATGTATGTTCGCTATCGATATATGTCTCTCTTTCGGTACCATATCGGGATTATGTGCATGCTTTATTATGTTTAACATGACTAGAAGCGTAGTGAGTATGAAACACTGTATTAGAAAGGTATTTAGGTGTTGTGTTGTAATGGTACCATCCCCTCACTCCACCCCAGTTTTTAATTTAGATCATTTTAGGATTATTTGGGAGTTTGGTATAAATACCACTCCACACCATAGACCCCTCACACCTTGAAAAAGGGCTGCAGCTTGAGCCCGAAACGCGTTGGTGAGGAGAAGGGGGCACATTTGATGGTGAGACTTTTTTGCTTAATTCCACCTGGCAACTCATCTCACCCTGTTCCGGATGCAGGGAGAGATTGTAGTGTGGTCTCACACATCAATGTGTGTATTTGTTTTTTAATCTACTTTTTATCGTCTGTTTTACCTGTATATCGTGTGGAATAAAATACTTTTTATACGGAGCATCCTGGATGTGGAAAATTTCCTTATCAGGACCGAATTAAAGAAACTGCTCTATGCATATAGGGCCTCATATTGAGGTGAGTGTTGTTCCACCAGACGAATGATGTTTTATGACTGAATGAATACGGGGTGTCGAACTATTGTTGGAGATTGTGATCCTAGTGCAAAGATACCGTTACATGCACATAGGGCCTGTAACACAGGTCAGTAATTTTTATATTCTGCTTGTGAGTGACGGGCGGTCACAGAAATATAGAGGAGACTACCGTGGAGAGAAAATATAAAAGATACCTTTATGGGCATATAGGGACCCCTACGGAGGTCAGTAGAAGGCCCCAATTACTCTACAGCACTCATTTAGGACACAAGTAGACCCAAAAAGTTCTACAAGCAAGTCTTTTGTTTGTGCTTAGGAGCTATTTTCTATAGGGATAGCGCTGAAGTGTGTTCTCAAATTGTGTTTTGGTATATTGTTGTAGTGGGGTGTAGTGACCCACAGAGTACACACACAGCAGCAGTCCAGGGCGCATCTACCTGCCTGTCGAAATTTGTTTCTCGTGTACAATATTCAGGTATAGCCTAACTGCCATTACTGCTGCAAACTCTGATCGATATATACAAAACACCATATTGCAATCTAGGTGCAGGGGAATTCACACGCGTACTACCCCACATGTTATTTGCAAGGACTGCTTAAGGACACCCAATAGAATAAAGCTGGTCTATGTACAACAAAAAGGTGTTAGTAAGAACAGTGGCGTAACTACAATTCTGCGCCCCCCTGCTGAAAATGCAGGGGGGCGCCCTTCCTAGGGTAAACAAACAGCACTCACTGCCTTCTGCCGCCGGCACTTCTGTCTGCGCCGGGTCCTGGCTCTCCCGGCTACTGCTGCAGCACTGCTAATACAAAAAGTGACACTCTGAAAATGGCTGCCCCCATACATCAGACCATTTTTAAGGTTGCTAGAGGAGACCACTGAGTAAGAAATATCCTTAGACATCAGTGGCAAGTTAAATAACAATATTGGGTTGATAACTGATCCTGCTCTATGCAGATAGATGTAAAACTATAGTAACTGAATATATAGATGTCATATATAGATGTCATGGAATAAACCAACAGCCACATTCAGTTATAACCCAATTGTTACAATGGCCGCTAACTATGATTGACCACTTTCTATGAATCTAGACACAAATACGTGTAGTACCTCTTGTGCTGTATATAAAGAGTGCAGACAGACACCCGCATAGGACAATGCTGATATGAATAACATATGGAAGTTTATAGAAGTTTATAACAATTATCTTTTGAAATCAGTAGCAAATTAATGATATTGGGTTATTACAGGATCCTGCTGTATGTAGATATATATGGAATGAAACAATCTGTGTAAATTGATGGCACAAAATAGGCTAATAACGCCACTCCGCTAAAACTCAATCGCTGCTTCTGCTGCCGACTGTAACTGTCATATTTAAAGGGGCACATAGTATCAGAGAGGAAACTGACTTTTTATACTGTGCGTCATAATATGACAACCTTTCTCTCTAAAATGGTTCCAATTGTATCTGTTTTGTCCATGACGTTTTGTCCATGACAGCACACCCTTCCTTGCACGTGATAAATAATATATCAAATTATCCTTGAAAATTAGGGGCAACCAAATGAATCTATTAAATTGAAATGTTACTGTACCTTTGCGGCGGAGTGTACTTTATTTATATAAGGTTAAATAACCAGCAACATCACATATTTTTAACATTTACAAGGCAAAACCAGGTCCGTATTGCCTTATAAATGATTGCCGCTTTCAAAATACAGGCAGACTCACTGACATTCTCAAACAGACTGTACTTTGCATATTATAACATATTAGCTATGAATGCTTGAAGCAAAAGCTTCGGAAGCTAGTTCTATAACTTTTAAATGCCTTTGTGTTTCCGTATGTGTGAAAGAGAAAGAGATGTAGTCTTACTTGTTGCCAGTAGATGACACACGGACACTAGACATATATATATATATATATATATATATATATATATATATATATATATATATATATTATATCCTGATGAAGGGGTAGCCGAACCCTGAAACGTGGATCATTTTTGGATTAAAAGCATCCACTGTGTTTTCACCAAAAAGGTGAATTGTTGGTACTTTGTGCCTTATTCTAGTTCACTATTTCTGACAAAATCCTTCTTAGATGGACAAAACCATGTGCACTGCAGGTGGGGCAGATGTAACATGTGCAGAGAGAATTAGATTTGGGTGGGGTTTTACTTCAAATTGAGATCTATATTGCAGTGTAAAAATAAAGCAGTCAGTATTTACCCTTCACAGAAACAAAATAACTCACCCAAATCTAATTCTCTCTCTCTCTGCACATTTTACACCTGCCCCCCCTGCAGTGCACATGGTTTTGTCCATCTAAGAAGGATTTTGTCAAAAAGAGTGAACTAGAATAAGGTCCTTTGCCACTCTGCACCCTTTCTCTCTTCAAGAGAGACTATGGGGGAATTTAAAGATGTGAAACACACTTCACAGGTCATGTTGCTATGGGCAATCAATCAGAAGCTACTTCTTATTTCTTTTTCACCCGCTAGAAGATAGTAGACAGGATCTGATTGGTTGCCCATAACAACATGACCTGTGAAGTGTATTTCACATCTTAGTAAATTTCCCCCATACTGTCAGGAACAGTATGATCTTTTGTTTATATCTATCCTCAGGGTTGAAATATATAAATTAGTATGTTATGGTTTGACTTTGGAACCACTTGTTTACTATGTTTATGTAGAAGAAATGTGTTTGTTAGCACGATATCTGAATATTGAAATCTACACTTGGATATCCTTATCTGTAGATTAAATATTTTGTTGTATAATATCATTTATTCCCCCCCCACACACACACACACACACACACGCATGCACACATGCACGCATGCACCTTTAAGGAATTTCACAACATTCACTTTTTTTGTGTGAAAATGTATATTTATTGTTCCTGCAGCATATTACAGTAGAATACACAATAATCAACACAAGTTACAATAATTTACAAAAAGAAAAATATTAAATCATTACTAGCAGCAAAGTGTTTACATTGTAAGAAATACACATGAAGGATAAATATATAAAAGTAGCAGCAATATGCATTACCTGACAGAAAACCAGGCAATGTCTGAGTTTATAGATAATGGGTGAGATTTAATAGGATGAGAGATTTAGAAAGTGAGAGATTTGGTAAGAAATCTCCAGTTGTTTTAAAGCGGCAATCATTTACACTGCAAAACCAGTTTGATTTTAAAGTGTAAATGATTGCCGCTTTAAAAAAAACCTGGAGATTTCTCACCAAATCTCTCACTTTCTGAAACTCTCATCCTATTAAATCTCACCCGTAGTTTCTAAACGCAGCAAAAATATTTAAGTTTTTACTGCACGTTTCAAACCGGAGACATAAAAACAAATCACAAAACTATGACTTGAAAGTAATATATAAAATAAATCATTTCTGGTTTTGTTTGTTTCTTTTTCAGTATTGTACAAAACAAAAGCAATAGAAACAATTCTATCATGCTGGAGATTTATAACAAAAAAATATGCCACACAAATAAAATTAAATATCTAATTTGTCGGTAGGGTTTATAGCACAAATGCTATTTACATTTATTAAATTATAGGTTGCAACCTTAATTTCCTTTTAATTTACTGCTATATAAGTGTCACACTGCAACATTTATAAATATATTGCTTGATCTTCCTGCCTTGGATTTAATGCCTAATACAAACAACATTTTGGCATTGTTTTTCATTGTATCCTGAAACCAGAATAATTTCCAGGAGCAATATTACCAGAATATAAACAGATAGCCATTAAAATCACAGAAGTAATTGTATTTAGCAAAAGTTGCAGGAAGGCAATTACAATCAAATAAATAAATTATGCAAATAAGGTAAGAATTTTGCATACAATTCCAAAAGTACCTTGTGTTATCTTTTTTTGTGAGTAGATGAATTATTAAATATGCTAACTGATCTTTTTCACAAATAACTTCCTAAAATGGGCCCGGGTTAAAGGTCAATTATAGTTAATATAGTATAGTTAATTTACATACATTAAGAATTTATTTTTCTTTAGTTCCACTGCAAAGTAAGTATCTACTGATCTGCAGATGGAACGACATTCTTTTGCTCACATTTTCTGGCTCATTAGTGGCACTTAGAGAGCCTTATTTCATGGAGAGAGCCATTTGTCTCAACGAACTGTGTTCAATCTATACAAAAGAGTAGACTGACAGTCTACCTGAAATAGATATATTACTTTATTCTTGCTAGCTGAAAAGTACAAAATATATTTTTTTTGTCTTAATAATATGTATACAGAATTTATTATATATTGAGGAGTGTTTGTAGACTAAAATTTGTGGTTGTTTCTGGAGTAAAATCTGTATGGAAAAAAGTGTAATCTTGAAAAAAAATATGCTCACTAGATATTGGGGTAAATTTAATGACTGGTATTCTGTTAGCAATTAAACAGAGAAAAGGTAAGTAGTATACACAATAGTGCAAAGGTTCTCAAACATGGTCATCAGGACCCCAAGCAGTGCATGTTTTCCATGTCACAAGCGACATTAGCTCCAAATGTGAATCTTTTAAAATGAGTCCGAGAGTAATAAATATACCTTTGTCCTTGCTAGGTGACTTAGAAAATGGAGTCATCAGGACCAAGTTTGAGAAGAACTGCAGTAGACCCATGTAAATGATTTGTAGAGACACCTCACTAGTATATTTACATATCTAGGGCCAGATTCTCTAAGCTTCAAAAGTGATAAAATAGACATTGATAAACAGCCAGCCAATCAGCTCCTGCCTGACATTTTTCAAACACAGTCTGTGACATGGCAGGTAGGAGCTGATTGGCTGGCTGTTTATCACTCTCCATTTTATCACTTTTGAAGCTTAGAGAATCTGGCCCTTAGTATTCTATAGTAATCGGTGAGATTACGGGGCATGATCAATTGAACACAAAATTTTCTTGAAAAAAATTCACACCTGTTGTGGCCAATTTTAAATTACCGAGGCAATGTTTGCTCTGTGATTCCGATTCCTATTCTATCCAACTGCAAAAAAGTAGGCATGGTTATGTTGCAAGCATTGCAGGGATTGTTTCTTTAAAATTGATAAATCAGCCTGTTCAATATTGGGTAACAGTATAGATGTATATTACTATCTCAAATAAAATATTTTGAGCTTTTAAAATGGTTAAAATGGCTGTGTATTATTTTTGTTTTCATTTGTTAATATCTAGTTTTTCTGTTTAAATATTTTTATTTACATTTGGGGTGCAGAAAATGAAAAAAAAATATTATTTTAATGCATATATATATATATATATATATATATTCCAAATTTTACATATTTTATCTTGAATACTTAATTATTTGTCAAAATAATAGTATTCTGGAAATTAATTAAAAATGATAGCTCTCCAGATGTTGCAACGATATCTAGAAAGCAATTGTTCTATTTAAATTTTTCACTTTATGATGTACCTTATTAAAATATGACCCACTGCTAAAAATATATCATTGACATATGTCAAACTGATGTTTAAAGGGTTGCAACCCCATGGGCAAACTTACCACAGTATGTTATGCAGAGATATATGAAGTAGCTTAGCTACATCATTTGTACTGGCAATGCATATTAAAACAATTTGTATTAATAATGAAAATCAATCTTTAACGTCCACTACTGTGATGGTAGTCTTTTGAACCGTAAAGAAAACTATTTTGTGCATACCTGTAATTGCGCCAAACTCCAGATAATCAATGTCAAATGAGGGTGGAGTTTTTAGTACATAAAGCATTTATATATTTCTCTTCCTAAATATAAAGCTTGTAAGTGCTATGCACTTAGGAAAGATGTTCATCTCAACAGAAGTATAAAGCAGACTAATTTAATTTAATGAGTATAAGAGTATATACTGTATAGGTACTGTATATACACTATGTTTGCGTGTGTGTATGTATATATAGATATATATATATCTATATATATATACAATCCACAGTAACCGGCACTCCCTCAGCGCCAGCCAAACTTTTTTACCCGGTGCCTCCCTATTAGGAACTTGTCCTCTTGAATAGAATGTAGGCAATGAAGGTGACACTCACAGATTTGACAAAGTGAAAGAAGCAAATTTATTGCTAGTACAGGTCCTCTAGACCTGTACTAGCAATAAATTTGCTTCTTTCACTTTGTCAAATCCGTGAGTGCCAACATTGCCTACATTCTATACCTATATATAGATATATATAGATATATATATCTATATATAGATAGATAGATAGATAGATAGATAGATAGATAGATAGATACAGTATATCTATATATAGATATATACATTTTCTACTACAACAGCTAGCATTATAAAATAGAAAATTCTCCTATAAAATTATACATGGGCAGACAATACTGAAAAAACACAAAATGAAGTATAACTCAAAATATTTACCTATATTTATATTTTGTTTCTTAAAAGAGTGTATTGATATCATAGTTCAATAAAATAGTACACCATAGTAAAAATATAATTTATGTGTTAAATAAGTGGTTTGATTTACATTTTGACATTTTTGTTTTAAAAATAGTGTAAATATATAGAATGTAATATTGTATTTATAAATAGTTATGAAAAAATACATAATAAAATGGAAGAAAGGTTGAAAATATTTTTTTTCAGAATAAATACTGTAGGTCAGAATTTGTACACAAATAATATAGAATACACATAACCAGAGATGTTTGAATCTATTCTTGTGCATTCAGGTACTGTTGGCAGTTAAGGTCCCCTCTCATTTCAGGAGAACCTGGAATTTTCTTTCCAGTTGATGGATAGACACACCAACATTTTCCACGTTCTCCATCTAAAGCAGTTTCACACTAAACAAAATGGATAATGATATGTTA
Organism: Crinia signifera; assembly: GCF_055691185.1. Taxonomy (NCBI): domain Eukaryota; kingdom Metazoa; phylum Chordata; class Amphibia; order Anura; family Myobatrachidae; genus Crinia; species Crinia signifera. The sequence goes on from NC_139221.1 coordinate 154,926,297, forward strand.
CATTTTTTTACAGAACCACGTATTAAAGACAAATTCTGCATATACAGTACACTACTGAATTTACACTACTGACATTTTAGACATCTTTTGTATATAATAATGTTACATTTTTGTGATATCAATTTGTATTCAGTAAAATCAATCAATAATATCATACCTGTTTGCTGTGGTAGAAACCATTTCTGTTGCAGTTGGGAATGTGAAATCTATATATATCTTCTCCAGTCCTTTGCTGAACCCTAGTCAGTCTGTCCATTGTTTTGTAAAGGTCTTTCTGGCATGGCCCCTAAAATCCAAATGTAAACATTAAAATGCTGTACTATACTTTTTGCACATATAATATTCATATGGAAATTTGAGGTTTCTGTAATAATCTGACCACTGCCTCTCACCGCCTCCCTGCTGCTCCCCATCCTCCCCTGTTGCTGCCCGCATCCCCCACTAACTCTGTCCATCTCCCTGAAGTGGATACGGGCAGGGAATCTGCTCCCCGCTGTCATGTGATGGGGATGCGCGACCGTGTAAGAAGCTCGTGCATCCCCATCAGATGGAGCACCTCTCTGCCAGCCTGCACCAGCTCAGGGAATCTAGTGATTTCCTGAGCTGGCTGGTAGGCGCTCCATCTCTGCTCTAGAAATGGGCAAGGTAATTGCTGAGAATTGATGGTTTTTTTTTATATGGTCATTAGGTCAATCCTATTTGGGTCGACATGCATTGAGTCAGCCACTGAAGGTCTACATGGCTTAGGTCAGCACATGGAATAGGGCAACATTGCTAAGGTCGCCAGGGTTCTAAGGTCGACTCAAGCATTAGGTTGACAGTGGGAAGATCAACAGTCAAAAGGTTGACATGAGTTTCCACAATTTGTTTGTGCCAACAGCAGTATTTCATGCTCTACCATCCACTATGGCGTGGTGGGAAAATAAAATAGTGTGCCGAGTACAGTGAGGCAGTGTGCCTGAAGCAAGGCGAAAGCAGCAGTATACTTTGATGGTGTCCATGTTGACTATGTCGACATGGACACCATCAAAGTATACTTTGATAGTGTCATTGTTGACAATATCGACATCAGGGACAAAAAAATTAAAACACTTTGACTGTTGATGTTCCCATTGTTGCCCTAATGCTTGTGTCAACCTTCCAACCATGTCAACCTTAGCCATGTCGACCTATTTCATGTGTTAAACTAAGCCATGTCGTCCTGCAGTGGTCGACCCAATGCATGTTGACTGAACATGGGACTGGTTTGGGTGGCTTTCCGTATCTGTGTCACATGACTCAAAGTACTCCACTTTGAAGGGTATTATCATGAATGGAGATTCCACCACCCCCCTCCCCCCCTGCAGCTTGTGGGCTTGCAGACAGTTTACAAGAATGTGTGATCATTTAGAACGTCATTATTTGTTTGAAGGTCAAGGTGAAATTCCTCCCACTTAAAATCCTACTCTTGTTTCTGCTTGTCGAAATATAAAACATTTTCCTTAAAAATATAGTGAATATATCTATATTGTGTATTCATTAGCATGTGCAACTTAGTCTTGATAGGAAAATGTTGCTTTACACTTTTTTGCAACAAAAATCTAAAATGATATTATGGAGTGTAGATATTTGAACAATTTCTTTAAAGATAAAAAATATGTCTGTTCATTACCATTACAAATGGTAATCATGTAGTACATTATCATGATTTTCTGGAGAGAATTTAACTATACAGTATGTGTCTACAGATTTTGCTATGTTATTGTACTTGTATAGTATTATTTTTTATCTACAGTATTTACCTGGTGTTGCTCTTTCATCTTCTTTCTATCAAAAAGCTTTTTAGCCTTTATACGTTCATATACAGTGATCGCATTCCATGCATCAAACTTGTCAAAGCCATCAGGAAATAATCTGAGGAATGGTGGGATCTGGTCTTGTGAAAGGTCAGTGTTTTCTGGTGCAGTATTTTCATGTTCAGAGTAGTCTTTTACTTCTAAATAAAAAGATAATATACAATGTTTTAATCTATATTATTATCTTGGATAATTACATTACAAAAGTGTACACAATGCACAAGTCCTCTAAAGGTGTGTACACAAGGGGGCGATAATTCAAATATCGCTGGAAATATGGTCGCTGAGCGACTATATTGCCAGCGATGGGAGTGTGCACCGGCGATAAATCGCCGGGAGCGCACTCCCGTTTTCTGCCCGTAGTGATCGCTGGTTGCAGGAGCTTAAACCTGCGACCAGATGATTTCCACTTCTGGGCACCCCCTGCAGTTACGTTTTCATCAGCGACCTTCTGGGACACCGAGCAATATATTGCTCAGCGTGAGCGATATATCGCCCCCCGTGTGTACGCAAATTTAGGAAGGTCATATTTTAAAAATTGTTTCAATCAAGCACAGTTGAATAAGTCAATTTGACTGTGAATATCAATTGTTGCCATACAAGTAAAACCTCAAATTATTAGCAGCTGGGTGTATTCCCCCACCAAAGTACTGCTTTATTGTATACTTAAATCATAAAATTTTATGAATTGTAATTCCTCTGTTTTTTATGTTTCCATATCAGCTATTTACCTTTCCATTTATAATTTTTCTGTAAGGAATAAACGGGAAAGCTGCAAGTTTATAGTAACTATTAGAATCAATTTATCAACAAATCAATAGGACATCCATCAACTAGTAATCACTTCTCTATTGGAATGTCACACTTGTTGAATGATGGGCCTACTCTACTGAAAGTACAAAAGGAAAGAGGAATATAATTTTATTTAGTGTAAACATTGTATTATGTCCCATCGCATATGCAAATTAAGTAACATTTAAAAATATATATAAAATGTCATATGCTTAAGTGCATATAACAGATTAGTGAATTCTGAATGTACTGACAATGCTGGTTCCCATTGTACAGTAGCATTCATTATTTAAAATGGAATATTCTCTCTTTAGGACGAAACTAAACTTGACTAAGGCTTGTTTTGACACTTTGACCTCTCACCTAACTTATGCAAGAAATAGGACATAGGTCATAAAAACAAGTATGAATGTCAAGAAGTTTATACAGGTATATGCAATAATAATAATAATAGTGAAATTGCAGTGTATACCTCACACAGATAAAACAGATGTTACACTGTGTAATACAACTCATTCCTTCACACCCAAGTGCCTAAAGCACTTAAAATATGAATGGAGAGTAATCCATCAATCTTACAGATCAGTGTATGTGTGTTTTAAAAGAAATTCTGTAAAAATGAGTTTAAAATGTGAAGTCCTCAAAATTTTTTATATATATAGATATATATATATCTATATCTATATCTATATCTATATCTATATCTATATATATATATATATATATATATATATATATATATATATATATATATATATATATATATATATATAATGGGTACCTAGCAATTAATCTGTCTTTTTTTTTTTTTAATGTAGGCACAATTAACTAATTGATTTGAATCTAAATGGCTTACATTTGAAATTTATTTCATTTGCATAACAATTTAACAATTAGTACTTTTTTTAAATACATGGTAAGACATTATTTTGATCAGATAAGAACAAGCATGTGTCTAATGCTATCTATGACAGCTTGTAGATCACGGGTAATTTAACCACAACAGCAAATAAACCATATTTCGTTAAACAAGCCATGCTTCATCTGCTTATTGTAGTATCTTTAAAATACTCCTATTATGTATACTTATTTTTATTAACATTTTTGGTACTAAATGATTATAATTGAATCTTATAAAATAGCTGTTTTGTAGTCAACATCATTTTAGTTTTGATAGCTGAAAAATAAATTGTGCTCAGTCTCAAAAGTCAAATTGCGTTGCTTGCTTTGAACTCTATTGTTACTGATGTACAATATATTAACAAAATGATAAAAAGCAGTGTCACATAGTATTAGTATACTGTACATTACACTTTCAATCACCCATCAGCTTTTATAGATGCCTGCATTCAGTGAATAGATGAAGAATTATTTATATATATATATATATATAAAAATAGAAACAATATTAAAATGTAAAATGTCCTTTATTCAATACTACCATCAATAAAATATGTTTCCCACACTGATTTGGTCTCCACCAATAACATTCCATGTATTTGCATTATGCAAACTCACCTGTTGTATCAACAGCTCTTAGCTTTTCTAGGTCCTCTGCATCCACGCATGTTCCTTGTCCTCTTGTAAGAGCGTGCAGTGGCCTGGGCTCTCCTGGCTTTGCTTGACAGCTGAGTCCTCTTCCACATCTTGCAGTGTATACCCCACAGAGCTCCCCCTGCTTCAAAGCACAAGTCATACAGCACCCACAGCCTGGTTCCCGTGCAAGCTCTGGGCATGAAGCAGGCACTTGTGGGCAAAGAGCTAATTTCTCTTCAGTGCACTGGGCACAGTGCAGTGGTTCTGCTACTGCTACCATTACTGCTATAGAAAGGAAACAGGCTAGCAACAGCCAAGTACAAGGGTTTTTTGCTTTAGCCATGTTAAAATGACTCTGCGTTAAGCAATCTATAATAAGTGCTGTGTCTATGTGCCTGATCAGTAGGACAGTTAGTGCTGTGTCTATGTGCCTGATCAGTAGGACAGTTAAGTGGTGAGAAGCCTATGACTGTGTCTCAGGAAAGCTTCCTAAATAGCTGTGTGTCAGCTCTGCTCCTCATATATATAATGCATTGCTGGGGCATTAATGTTTTACCTCAGATTAATCATTAGCCCTGAGGAATTATTTGTAAAACACTCTGTGATTGTTACTGCAATGTCTTTGCTTTGGGTGGTCACAACGCCCCCTGTAACCTTCCCTTTATACTCCTATTGAGTAACAGTGACGCCTAACTGCAAATATCTGCACAGAGCAAGTTTCGTTGTCAAAACAAAGCCTGAGAAAAAAAATGAAACAAACTTACTTTGATTTACAACTTCCTGCATAACAAGGAAATTACATTCCATCAACTTTAGCCCCTCTTTAGAAATGTTACAATGTCACCTTTTTCAAGTAATGAAAGCTAGGTTTGCTTGAGATAAGAAAGGGCACTGGTAGCAAACTAAACTTTTTTTTGTTCAAAGAGGATGTGTTTGAAGTGGCATGAATAGATAGTAAACATGTGACGTCCATTGGCTATACTAACTTGTTTTGACCAACAGCAAATTCTTTCCTAATCCTCCTACGTATAAAAAGTGTTAATGTGTAATAGCCATGATCTACTGGAACAGATCGACTTTTAAGTCAAGAAAAACATTGATGTAGGGTTTGGGGTCAATCTATCTGAGTTACTATGTATTAGGTCTCTTATGTAATAGAATAAACTCAGATGACCTATTTAACGTACACATTGGAAAATTCTAATTGAAATTCTGGAATCCAGTAACACAACATTTAACTGTCATGGAATATACCTGTCCCATTATAACTGTACATAATATAAACTATATTCACAATAACTTTTACTTTTGTTTGATACTTGTAACAAAACCAATGCACATGAATACTGATATTTCAAGACACAAATTAAATATGCTTGTATTTAACAAGTTAACTGTACATACTGAAAAAAGGTAAAAAAATAGTCTTTACCATCTGCACCATTGCTACCACACCTTTTGTGACCCATGCTTTACTTATGTCAGAGCCTGTCCATTTAACTGCACAAACTTAAAAGAATTATATAGGAAGTTGTTCACTTAAAAAACGAATTGTCTGTATATTTATAGCAATAAGTATGGCTAATCTAAAATCTAGTACAGGGTATATTGAATGCCAGCATTATGTCATATACTGGTAAAGTTTTGTAGTCTGACATATACCACAATTGAAATAACACACTGGATATGAAATTACTTCTGATAATAACTAATTATTATTTGAAACTTTGTATAAGTAGAATGAATCCTTAAATGCAGTACTTTGTTTTAAAAACTTCTGTCACATTTGTGTTACACCAAATGTCATCACAATAGTGAACATTAACTTTCAGTGAATTTCAGTACATACTATATCATAGGACACGTTAAAAAAAGTGGATTGAAACTTCTATTACTACAAAACTTTATTACTACTTGAACAGATGCTACAACTGTGAGTGAGTTTCTATTATACAAGTTACATGGCTACTTTATGAAAAGTCCAATCATTCTGATATGTAGGTTTAGTCATCTACTGTAATATTCATGTTTTCTGTTTAAAGTAACAATCCCCATATACTGTAGCTTACTGTATGGAAATTGCCATCATGAAGTGATCCATGATTGATGATGCATTTTGCGCTGTTTTTGAAACCACCGCTTGAGAAAGAAGTTTCATGTGAGCATGTTTTTTTTATCTGGAAGATGATTTTGGAACTATTTGAGCATAAGACAACATTAAAGTCTATGTGGAGAGCAGTTGGTAGCTCATTGGACAGGCACTTTTTGTGGTCTATGGAGAGAGACAGTCAAGACTTGTCAGTAGCCAGCAAGCTTGTATTGAGAAACAATGATAGAGAAAATAGTACATTGAAGGCTAGTTCTGAATTAATACTGTCCATTAAGTATGACAAATACTGTAGGCTGCTTGGCAGTATTAGTTCAGATGTAGCATTACTGCACTTTAATAAGTTCAATAACAAATAATGTAATAATTACTCCAGGAACAGGATTGAAGACCAGGCAGGTGGTGGTGATGGATAAGGCAGTGTTTTGGAAGACAGACAAGAATTATTATTGTTGCAAGTGTAATTAATGGTGAACTAATTTTTTTCTACTACAGTAGGTGCCTGGGTTTAATTTTTTTTCAATTAAAGTAAAAAGTGAATGCAAGAACCAGCAAAGTATTTTTTTCCACATGAAATACTGTTGGTGCAAAATGCTACACCTGAAAGACGGCAGAGGATTATTTGCTGAAAGTTTGGGAGCTGAAAGTTGAGTTTTCTTTTGGCTACAATCTCTAATGTAAAATTTCAACAGCATGAGAAGAATGTTTGTGCACTGTCTCATACTAACGAGGATGCTGATGATGATGAAGATATTGTTTAATTTAGCAACCAGTGATAGCCATATTTGCTCAAAGAAAACAGTGGTTAATTTTAATATATCAGTATTATAATCTTTTAAGGCCTATTCTCTTCTCAGTGGCAAAACAGGCTATAGTTTTCGATCTAGGCCTTACACATGATAATTTTAATCAATCAATCATTAATATAATCATTCAAGGCCTTTCTCATTTACTGCAAAACAGATTATAGCTCTCTATCTAGGCCTCATATTCATGTTCATCAATTCATCAATCAATCAATTAATTAATCATTATTGTATTCTTTTCACAGTTGGTGGAAAATAGATGTCAATAGAGTTTTACAAAATCAGTACCAAAACACTGGGATCAGTGCACGTATATTGGAGGTCATTCTGAAGTTTTGCTTCTTCGCATGCGAAAAACCATTTATGCGCAGGTGCAGCCTCTATTTGCGAATGGATGCAGTGACTTTCATAGTTGCCAGCCCATTCACACGGAGCAGGGGGGTTTGTGGGGTAGCGGCATTTCATGGGCATTCCCATGCAAACACTGGGTGTTCCCATGTAAATTGCGCCATGACATGGGTACCGGGGGCAGGCAGCTGATGTCACCAGATGTCGCCATGGACAGTCACTGTGGTGGGGGGGGGGCATTCATGTGGGCGCCGTATAGTTGGCTCCCAAAGCTGCGAAATGTATAGATTTTGAAACATAAATATGTCAGTCACCACAATCTACTCCCCCAAACTGCCCCATTACCCTTATGGCCATCCTCACCCTCTCTCTGTTGTTTCTGCCCTGATACCATTGTGGATCTGCCCCAGCCCTAATCACTTTGTGTACTTGTGTATTATCAGGGCGCCAAAGATTTCCATCGTACGGCATCGTATTGGTCGCATTGCATCGCATGCGATCGCATCCGATGCGATGCGATTTGACCCGATTTTTAATTGTACAGGAACCTTGATGGGTGATTACTATGTTAAATGCACCCCCATTGTTAACACCACCCCCACTATCAACACCAACCCGAAGCGTGGCGAGCACAGCGAGCCCGAGAGGGGCGCCGGTACGCTTCCTCCAACCTTTTCATACTCCCACTATCCACGTCGGCGTGGAGTTGATTTTAGATAGTGTGGCGAGTGCAGCGAGCCACCGAGCCCAAAGCGTGTCGAGGGCAGCGGGCCCCGCGAGGGGAAGCGGATTACTTCACATGTACTTCACACTATATAAAATCAACTCCATGCCGACGTGGATAATGGGGGTATGAAAAGGTCGGAGGACGCGTAACGCCGCCCCTCGTGGGCTCGCTGCGCTCACCACGCTTCAGGTTGGCGTTGATAGTGGGGGGGGGCGTTAACAATGGGGGTGCATTTAACATAGTAATCACCCATCAGGGTGCTTGTACAATTTAAAATTGCATCGCATGCCATTTTAATGGCATGCGATGCGATGTGATATTTTATTGTAAGTGCGGGTGTTTGGACCTGGAAATCGGGTCCCATCGCATACCTTAATTTTTTTTTTTTTTTAATCAAGTGTTTTTTATTGAATTTTTCCAAGTTACATGTATTACATTTACATGCCTAAACATATCGCATACCTTAATTAGTGGTATGAGATGCGATGCGATAGGTGCCCTGATAATACACAAGTACCTCACTTTGTCCCCTCCCCACTCCCATACTTACCCTGGTGATTGGTCCTATTGTTCTAGGTCTGTTCCATCTCTAGGTCTGTTCCACCTCACTCACAACAGGAGCATTTGAGGAACATGCATTGTGGAGACGTGACAATCCTACATCAAATTGTCATGTAATGATAGGTGGTAGGAACTCTGACCCCTTTCATTTGTGTCAGTAATGAAACACAATTGGGGATCGACAAGGAAAGATGGTAAGAAAGAGACTGGGAGTAAGAAAGAGAACATGAGGAGAGAGGAGAGAGTTGGGTAAAAATCATCAGGGGAAGAGAATGAGTAGGGTGGTGGGAGAGAAAGAGTGCATAGGGAATGATAGAAGTGAAGAGAGAGATTATGCAGGTTGGTGGAGAGAAGGAAATAAAATAAAATAACCTATATTGATGCAATATGCCTGGCCCCTAGAAAGCAAAGGGATGTTGTGGTTTGGGAGGCTGCCACTTGGTGGAGCAGCAACATGCTGAAAGCAAACAAATAAGAACAGTAAGAGAGACACTGGTTACACATGTGCAGTAGACAAAATGTGTGATACCAAGAAGTTGAGAAGGAAAGAGTGGTGAGGTGCTGAAGGTGTGAGTAAAGAGACTGCGCAAACAATGGTGCTAAGGTGGCGCAAAGTGACAATTGCCCTTAAATGATCAGTGACAGTCAGCTGGGGACCACTGCAAAAGCACCAGCAAAGTAATGATTAGATCTGGAGACAGTGTGTCAGCACATAGCTGCAGCTGAATCTGTAAGAGATGTTGGTACTTATGTAGTATCTGGGCGCCCGATTTAGAAATCGGGTCGGATCGGGCACATCGCATCGCATCGCATGCGACCAAATCGGATGCGATGCGATGGACCCGATTTTTCCATAGGATTCAATGTTAAAATGGTCTGAGTCCATTTTAACATAGAATTCAATGGGAAAAAGGGGTCCTTTTCATACCCCTACTATCCAAGTGGGAATGGAGTTGGATATAAACCTGTGGCGAGCGTAGCGAACCACCGAGCCCGAAGCGTGGCGAGCGAAGCGAGCCCCGCGAGGGGACGGTATTCTGTGTCCCCTCGCGGGGCTCGCTACGCTCGCCACGCTTCGGGCTCGGTGGCTCGCTACGCTCGCCACAGGTTTATATCCAACTCCATGCCCACTTGGATAGTAGGGGTATGAAAAGGACCCCTTTTTCCCATTGAATTCCATGTTAAAATGGACTCAGTCCATTTTAACATCGAATCCTATGGAAAAATCGGGTCATCGCATCGCATGCGATATGGTCGTATGCGATGCGATGCGATATCGCATCGCATCGCATCTGACTGTATGCCTTAACTTAAGGCATACAATCAAAAAATCGGGCGCCCAGATACTACATAAGTACCGAGATGTTTGACTAAACCTGTACAAAGTAGAACCAGAAAATCAAACTTGGAGGAGAGAAGATCCTTTGCAGCTGCACCATGAAGAAGATGCCCCAAAAACCAAGGCCTGTCAATATGTAGAAAATGCAAAAGAGTGTTCTGGTGCCTTTAAACTTTAAAACTCCAAGACTGAGGACTGCCATTCAGGTATTCAATCAACAATAGGTCCATAAGACAGAATAAAGGGGCTGAGGTATTTTTGATCCTTGGAGGTTATTTAGACCTGATTGCACATCTGCAAATTAGCAGACTAGAGGATAATGTAACAACTGTGCATGCCCGCAGCTCATAGTACGCATGTGCATGGCTATCCTGTGATGAAATACTTTTTTGTTGCTTGCCATATGCAAGTTCAATGACATGGAGCTGGCATTTGGGCCGGTAACTGGCTGTTTTCTGAGAGTGTCAGTGAAAAAGCAGGCATGCCCAGACAGTTGCAGGGAATTTGTGTGACATCTGCTCTGGCCCTATCTGCCTGTTACTATTGCACCCGCTGAGTAAGACCTGGGCTACTCTCAGATGGAACACACTGGAAATATCATTCAATATAGAGTGGGCTGTATATGGATTTGCTGCTAATTCCAAGGCTGTGATATTTACCAAACTTTCACAAGCCTTGCCCAACAATTCGCAGACTTGCCCAGGTTGGGATTTCAATCTGGCTGGGTGGCAATTACCTGATCTCAGGGCTCTGCAAAGTAGCATAGCAGCATTCAGGTCTGAATAACCCCCTTTATCCTTAACATCAAACTCAATGGACCAGTTACACCAACTTTACTAAATACAAAGTGACTAAATTCAGAGAAAACTACAGTAAAGATGAAATTGTGCTTCACCTTTCAGGTTTCTGCCAGCTACCAGCAAGTGGAAGTTCACAAGTGCCCTTCCACAGATGGTGAAAGGCAACCTTGGGCATACTGTAGGACAAGTTTGCTAACTATGGGCCTGATTCTGGTTCACTCGCAAAATCAAACTCCTTTAATGGATGAAACCATGTGCACTGCAGGTGCAGTTAGATTTGGGTGAGTTATTTTGTTTCTGTGCAGGGTATATACTAACTGCTTTATTTTTACATTGTAATATAGATATCAATATGAAGTACACCCCCCACCCAAATCTAACTCTCTCTGCATATGCTACATCTGCCCCACCTGCAGTGCATATGGTTTTGTCCATTAAAGGAGGAGTTTGCTTTTGCAAGTCATCTAGAATCCGGCCCTACAGTATGTGTTGTTACCACTGTGTGTGAGAAAAAGATACCATTCGCTAATGTTGGGATTAATGTTCAACAGAATTGCCCTGAAGAGTTGATCAAAGTAGGAAATGGGAGCAGAGGCCTGACAGAAGAGCAATCCAGCTGACCACAGGAATACCTCTAGAGCATCAGAGATTTGTTAACATGCAATGAAAAGTTGTGGACAAAGTTGTGCGCAACATGGGTATACCTTTTTCACAAATATATATCTCATGAATCGGTACTTGTGTATTATCTGGGCGCCCGATAGATCGCATGCCACTAATTAAGGCATGCGATGCGATGTGATTGGACCCGATTTTAAGCCTTTCCCGGGCAGAGTGTACAATTTTAATATTGCGTCGCATCAAATGCCATTATAATGGCATGTGATGCGATGCAACACAATTATACCCGATATTACATTGTACAGGCACCCTGATGCCTGATTACAATGTTAAATGCACCCCCATACCCGATTTTTAATTGTACACCCTCCCTGATGGGTGATTACTATGTGAAATGCCCCCCCATTGTTAATGCCACCCCAGTATCAACGCCAACCCGAAGCGCGGCGAGCGCAGCGAGCCCGCAAGGGACGGCGGTACGCATACTCCGACCTTTTCATACCCCCACTATCCACATCGGCATGGAGTTGATTTTATATAGTGTGGCGAGTGCAGCGAGCCACCAAGCCCGAAGCATAGCGAGCGCAGCGAGCCCCGCACGGGGACACGGAATATATGTGAAGCTTCCGACTCGGTGGCAGGCTGCGCTCGCCACACTATATACGATCAACTCCACGTCGACATGGATAGTGGGGGTATGAAAAGGTCGGAGGGTGCGTACCGCCACCCCTCGCGGGCTCGCGTTGCTCGCCACGCTTCGGGTTGGCGTTGATAGTGGGGTAACAATGGGGGGCCATTTAACATAGTAATTAGCCATCAGGGTGGGTGTACAATAAAAAACCGGGTCTGGGGATGCATTTAACATAGGAATCAGGCATCTGGGTGCCTGTACTAATAAAAATCGGGTCCAATCGCGTTGCGTCGAATGCGATATGATTGCATGCAATACGATTTTTTGCCCTGCGATGAAAAAATCGGGCGCCCAGATAATACACAAGTACCCATGAATCTAATAGATATATATTTGTGTATACATTGCTATTCAAAGAAATCATAGTACTGTAGACAGAATTTCCTAATGTCATAGTTCTGACAATACTCCAGTTCAAGGCAGCATATATGCAGCTGCCTATGACCAACATCGGTGCTATATAAACCACAGAAAGTATGACTATCACAAGCCTTCTAAAGGAAGAATAAGATCCCTATAAAATACAGAGTGCAGAGAGGAAAAAGGGTGTCAGAATCTCAGAAGTTAGTTCACCACCATCTTATAGAGAAATGCCACATCAGTGTTAACCAAGCCTGGAAAACTCCAATTTTACTGTAGTTCACAGTAACTGATCAGAGCCATGTACAGTTAAATCAATGTAAAGTGCTTAAAGAACCCACCTGCATTGGAGAGCTTAAGTCTCATACTGTATATTAGAGGAACCATATGTTGCATCCCAAGAGTCCTTAATGATTACTACTTCAGAGTCTAAGGGGTCAATTTAAAGATGGGAGTTCTATTAAAGATATCAACCAATGAGTTTCTACTTCTTATATATTTAGCAAGTATAGAAAATACTAGAATCTGTTTGGTTTCTATGGGCAGCATCTTCAATAGTACTCTCATATTAATAAATGTACCCTAAAGGTGCCCATACACTGTGCGTTTGCACCATGCGATGCGATGTGCGCTCCCGCGGGCATCTCATCGCACAGTACAAAAAGTATGTGCTGGACATACTTTTTGTACTGCCTTCTGATCGCATTGCATGCAGATCACATGCAAAATGCATGCGTTGCAATGCGATCCAGCCCATAACGGGTGCAATGATTACACCATGCATAGGCATCTTTAGTTACTTTGCGTCTATAAGTCTACTTTCATTATGTGCAGTAATCAGGTAATAGCTTTCCTTCTCTCCTTTCTTTCTCTCACTCACCCTCTCACTCCCTGACACTGCCTCTCTCTCCCTGACACTGTCTCTCTTGACACTGTCCATATTTATCTCTCTCTCTGACACTGTCAGTCCCAATTTCACTTTCCCCTCCTATCTCAGTTTCCCTCCCCTGGCACTCTCTCCCTCTTTATCTCTCTCTGACACTGTCTATCTCTATTGACATTTTTTTCATTCCCTCTCTCTGATACTATTGCTGGGTACACACCAGGACGTCTAGGGCCCGATCCCCTCAATCTAGATCCAATTCCGACCAATTGGATGTAGATTGTGTGCTGATTGGGCCATTTTCTGTCCTGGTGTGGACCGATACCGATCCGATGCGCGGCCCCGCGGGTCGGTGGGTCGTTATTGAGATCCTACCTGCTGCAGGTAGGATCTCAATGACGACCATACAGCCGGGTGCGGGTCGCCATCGGATCGGACCCGCTCACGGTGCACATCGTGAGCACATCGTGACCGGGTCGGACGAGCCACTGACGACCCGCTCACGATGTGCATCGTGAGCGGGTCGTCCTGGTGTGTACCCTACATCACTCTCCCTCCCTCTGACACTATCTTTCTCTCCTTGACACTCTCTCTTCATCCATCCCCCTGACACTGTATCATATTCTCTCTCCTGTCTTTGATAGTCTTTCTCCCCCTCTCTCTCTCTTCCATGTGCTGTCTCTCTCACAGTCCCTGACACTCTTTCTTTCACTGACACCCTCTTTCCTTTACTCTCTTTCTCTCTCCCTGTCAACCACTCTCTTTCCCTGTTTGGGCGAAAGAGAGTGGTTCCATTATTCTCTTTCTGACACCCTCTTTTCTTCTTGTTCTGATTCTTGTTCTCTCCCTGACACCTCTCTTCCTGCCTCTCCTGCTTTTTGGGGAGCTCTAGTTGCTCTCCTGTATGCAGTCTCAAACTGAATGTACTGACAGCGTGATAAATGCATTTTTTGGACCATTATTAAATCAGCTAACAGTGTAATGAGAGAAGCAGTTTTGAGATATTCAGAAGATGATAAAAAAAGCACAATGGACTAAGGGCATTATTCTGCTTGGTACGGTGGGACCGTATACGGGCGGATTGTTTTTTTTTTTCATCTGCGCATGTGTAGCTTTCGCAATGCGCATGTGCAGCGACCTCACACCGCTCACGGACGGGTCTCTCCGTGCGAAAAAACCTGTCCGCAAGAGCACGGTCATTGTGGGCGGCATGTGGGCGTTTTTATGGGAGCGGCCGGAATAATGAGGAAAACTGGGCGTAAACATGGGCGTACACGGGGTGTGCACACAAAATGCACGGTGCCACAACCGCCTCGATCGGTGAATGCACCGTGCATTTGGACAAAAAACAGGCGGACGCCAAAGATAGCTCCAGACCACCCCTAGAGATACCGCATGAGAGCGGACGCCTGGGATTGCTAATTAACGCTGATTACTACTCAAACACATACACCTGAATGTAATAAGCAATGCTGCAGGTTATTAAGTGAAAACCATTATTGCACTACCTGCAAGCCACACACAGCCCTCAAACACATTGGAAGCTTATCTTTCTTCACTTCTCTACATGTAAAGGTTGGTTTAATTTTAGGTAATATGCATTCTAAGAAAGTGTTTTTGTATACTTTAAAAAGCAGGACACTCAATTCACAGAAGTCGACATGTGTCAACTTTTTCACTGTAACACAAACATACCAGTTTTTTATTATGAAAAAGACACATAAACCACGTCTAAGAGCAACAATGATGTTTGTGGACTCAATTTCTACTTGCAATGTGGCGTACGCTCAGATAGGAAGGTGTCGGTGGGAAAACGGACGAGATCCGTCCGTGCACTGTGGCGTCCGCTCAGATGTATGCCAGGTATCGGTGGCTAAGAGGGAGATCCATCCGTACACGGTGGCGTACGCTCAAGTGTACGCCACTCCCCATTGTCGGTGTCTGTGACCGTCCGTGTGCGGCTGTTCTGTGGGCGGACTTTCGCTCAACGCGAGCGAACGTAAAACGTACGGTGTGACGGGCTGTACGTACGTTTCACCGACCTAACCAGAATAAGGCCCTAAATCAGGCATGTCTCTCCAGCTGTTGTGAAACTACACCTCTCAGCATGCCTTTCCATAGTTTTAGTATTCCCTAATAGTGGAGGCAAGAGGGGCCATAGTTTGGACATGCCTGGACTAAGTTATTGATAACATGAAGTAGATAAGATACTCTAACTGTGATATTAAATGTGGTACAGGTTGGGTATCCCTAATCCGAATATCCGTTATCCGAATTATTCTGAAAACCGTACATTCCAGAAAGTGAAAAAATAATATTTTGTGATAAAAACTCACTGGGGACATCTGTAACAGCATTACTGAGGACATGATATGTAACTGGCACTATATATATGCAAGACAATGATTGCTTTGCATTCAAATCCAGTGCCTGAGATAGTACACAAACTTTGTTTCATGTTTTGAAACCTTGTTTTTTGAACAAATAAAATATATCTGTGTGTATTTCATGTGGTTGATGTGTTTATACAGCATAAATGCAAGATACTTCAAAATATATCATTGAAATATAAAAATATTCCGAAATACGGAATAATCCATTTTCCTAAAATTTCCTGGTCCCAAGCATTTTGGATAAGGGATACTCAACCTGTAATGTGTTACTATGCATTATTATAATCAAAGCTGCTGTTTGAAATCTGGTAAGACTATTATTAAATGTCAATCCTATTAATTTTGTCTAATTTTGCAGTAGCTACCTAGTAGCAAAGTACTATTAACAAAACGTTTTTATTCATATCTGAGGTTTTTGCTAAGGTTGCTGAGAAATAATCCATTTTGCTAATGCATTTATTATTTAATTATATTTGTGTTTTGCAAAGGTAATCATGTTCAAAATAAATTGGTAAGTGCACCGTACACTTTTCAGGTTTTGGATCTGCATCTCTGTTCATATTTTGGATCTGGATTACTTTTGCCAAAACTACACTTACGGGTTTTGGGTTTGGATCTGTATTTTTTGGGGGGGATAAAATCATAAAACTTCTAATATGTTGTTTGTTTGTCTTTTGGCCCTACAGTATCATGCCCCTTTCCCACTGCTGGTCTAAAACGGTAAATTGCAGATTTTTCAGCGCAATTTACTGTTTAAGGCTGCAGTGGGAAAGCGCCAGAGTTGAAATACCGGTTAAAGATAACCGGTATTTCAACCCATTTAAAAAGCAGAGTCCTACACGGTTAAATACCGTTTTTAAGGCAGTGGGAATGCCTTTTAAACGGTATTTAAACTCCAGGCAGTCCCTGTGCCTGATGAGAACTAGTAGTTCCCACTTTGCGCATGTGTCATGAGCGCAGTGCATAATAATAAGCCGCTCATTACACATGCACATATGTAATGAGCGGCTCATTATTATGCTCTGCGCTCATGACACATGCGCAAAGTGGGAACTACTAGTTCTCATCAGGCAAGGGGAGGGGAGATGGGGGCACAGGGGTTAGGCACTCTTTACACTGGGGGGGGGTTAGGCAATCTTTACACTTGGGGGAGGGGGGGGTTAGGCACTCTTTACACTTGGGGGGCGGGGTAGGCACTCTTTACATTTTAAACGGTTCACTGCAATGGGAATTGCACTTAAAAAAACAGTATTTAAAACGGTAATCTGCTGCAGTGGGAATGCTAATACCGTTTTAAATACCGTTTAAAAATACCAGTACTTAAAACGGGTCTGCAGTGGGAAAGCAGCATCATTAACCTCAATAACATTCACTTCCACTCATTTCCAGTCTATTCTGAACACCTCACAGCTCTCAATATTGTTTTTAGGCCAAAAGGTTGCCCCAAGGCTTATAGACACAAGTGGGTGGCACAAACACATGGCACATCTAGGAGTGGCACTGCAGCCGGGATGGCAGTTTTAAAAACTGTGCCAAAAATGCTTCAAAGAGCACATAATAAATGTGGAGCAAGATGGAATTGTCTTTGGGCCCTTCCACCCTTATGTTGTATAAACAGGACATGCACACTTTAACAAACCAATAATTTCAGTGATAGGGTCTGTCATACGCCTATGGCTGAAATGATTGGTTTGTTTGGGCTCCCACAGAACAAGCTGCCAATGCTCCAAAGAGCACATAATGCAAAGAAAAGAGCTGCACGGTAGAATTGTCCTTGATGTTGGTGGTGGAGATTTCAGGCGCTAGTCAAGTAATAATGGGCCCGATTCAGTTCTGCTCACTAGTTTTTGCATTTCCGTCACCCCATCAAAATCAAACACACAACGCCCCGCCGAAAGCATCTGTTCGCATGCGGCCGCAAAGAGGAAAAATCATTCAATGGTTACTTACCATCGAATGATTTCTCCTACTGTGTCCGACACTCTCAGCCATCATGTGACCCAGTTGCTTGGCGGCTGCTTGTATTGAAGAAAATTCGGGGCGGGTGCCGACATCATGCTTCTGCCCCAAACAAGTGTTTCTATGGGTGTGCCCACCGTTTTTTTGTGGGCATGCTGATAACAGGCTGGGGGTCCACCCCGGGACACCCCTGCCTGTCAGTCACCCGGCGTATGCCAACGAAGGTTACCCTATGCATGCAAAAAGCACAGCCTACTGTACCGTACACATTCAAGGTTTATCAAATTTCCAGCCCTCTGAATGGGTCTGAATTGGGGCCAATGTCACTGTGTCTTTGTAGGAGCTGAAAAAGATGAGGAGGAGCTGAGTAATAAAATGGATGCTCATAGTGCTGAGCTGATGAAGAAATACCAAATCAAACTGAGGGATAGGGAGAAAGGGGGAAGAGAACCTGTGCACAAGAGCCACAGTATCATATTCAGTGCACAAGAGCCACAGTATCATATTCAATATATACTGTATATAAAGATTATATATATGAAATCCACAGTTTTGTTGGTTTATAGGTACAAGTTTGTGGAGGTGCTCCCCAAAGAGGCAGGGTGAAGAAAAAGTTCTCTCATTTGTTTGGGGGCACTCTTGTTAATTATACGTAATTTTTAATAATATTAATTCAAATAAGAAATGAGAAATTAGGGGTAGGAAATTCCATGCTCTAATATAATACAGGCATAAAACAAGTATACACACCAGCGGCGGCGCTTACTTCTGCGGCAATGCCATACCCCCTCCACTGCTGCCACTGCTAGTCCCCTCCGCTGCTGCCACCTACAGATCCCTGTTGCTGGTTCCGGTCCCCGCCGTGGGAACGGCACATGCGCAGTAGCTTCTTCGGTACTGCATATGCTCTGGCCTCTATGGGCTGCTTCAGCAGCAGTCCACAGATGCATATTCAGGGTCCTCGGTACTGAGCATGTTTTTATGGGCTGGTGCATAGCCACCCATAGAGAGGCATTCCAGAGGAAGGGAACACCTCCCAATGGGACTGCCTTGGGTGATTGACGGGTCGGACTTCCAATAGGAAGTGACTGCCAGTCACAATGAAGCCAGTGTAGTCTCACAGACTGCATCTGGCTTCACACAGTGGTAGATTTTACATGGGGGGGGGGGGCTGCAGCCCATAGGTACATAGGAAAAAACCACCACTGATACACACAATTAAAATAATAGTAGATGCAGTACTGAGGATTAGTCATTCTCATGAACTCAATTTATTCAGAAAATAACTCACAAGTCTGTTTTATAGTATAAATCCTCAAGTAACACAAACCAATTAAGCAAACGGCAAGAAGGGATATATTATAAACAATAACAAAAGCATTGTAATCTATCACACTGTGACCAATATATTATTATCAGTGATATTAATGATTTCACATCATAATTATACCAGCTCCATAAACATTACCTGGGTCTATTGTAAGGCGCCTCTGTTCACAATTTTTAGCATATACAGATGTAGCGGGATTCATCTTTGCAGGTGATGGCGATGGCGTTGCCATCGCCATCCCCTTCCCCGCCGCCATCTGTATGCCGGAAGGGGACGCGCGCGCACGAGGTGCGCGCGCGTCCCCTTCCGATGGTGCTGCCCTCGGTCGTCCGGTGCCCACACCGGGCGACCGCACCCCCCGCAGTGCCCTCGGGTCCCCCCAAGCCCCTCGAGCGGGAGGCGGACAGTATTGCGTCCGCCTTGCCGCCCGGATACTGAGACGCGCGTGCCCCTGTCTCCGTACCCCCTGTCTGTTTCCATGCCCATCTCCATCTCAATGCCCCCTCTGTGTGTCTCAATGCCTCCTCTGTCTCCATGCCCCTTCTGCCTCTTTCATCAGGCCCTTCTGCCTTCATGCCCCTTCTGCCCCTGTCTCTGTACCCTCTCTGCCTCTGTGCCCCTATTGCCCCTGTCTCTGTACCCTCTCTGCCCCTTCTGCCCTTGTCTCTGTACCACCTCTGTCTCTGCTTCCATGACCCCTCTGTCTCCATGCTCCCCTGTCTCCATCTCCTTGCCCCCTCTGCCTGCTCAATGCCCCCTTTGTCTCCATGCCCCTTCTGCTCCTGTCTTTGTACCCCTTCTATTGTTTCCATGCCTCTCAGCCTCTGTATTTGTGCCCCCTCTACCTGTCTCCATGCCCCCTCTGCCTCCATGCCCCCTCTGCCTTTGTCTTCATGCGCCCTCTGACTCGGTCTCTGTGTCCCCTGTCTGTCTTCATGCCCCCTCTTCCTTTGTCTTCATGCCCTCTCTGCCCTTGCCTCAGTGCCCCCTTTGCTCTTGCCTCCATGCCCCCTCTGTCCATTCCTCGGTGCCCCCTCTTTCTGTCTCTGTACCCCCCTCTGTCTTCATGCCCCTTCAACCTCTGTCTCCATGACCCTCCTACCTGTCCCTACATCCCCACTGCCTCTCTCTTGAGATGTTCTAAAGCGAAAATGCGGTAAAAACCCTGTTATCTGGGTTTTTACCGCATTTTTGAATACTCTAATGTCCGCACGCCGGGTCAGCTCTGAGGAGGGTATCGTCAGCTTTTGCTGGCGATACCCTATAGAAGCCTATGGGCTTCTCCCTGCAGTGCTGAGTGAGGAATCCATCATGGATACCTCCCAGCATGCCCCGCGGGCGGTGCCATCACTCTTCACACGGCAGAGGGGGAGGGGTAAGGGGTAACAGATGTTAGTGCATCCCACCCTCTGTCTCTACATACCCACTGCCTCTCCCTGTCTCTAGGTCCCCACGGCCTCTCTCTGTCTCTGTCACTGCTTCCTCTAACTCTATGGGGGTTATTCTGGTTCACTCGCAAAGGCAAATTCACTCTCTAATGGACAAAACCATGTGCACTGCAGGGAGGGCTGATTTAACATGTGCAGAGAGAGTTAGATTTGGGTGGGGTTTGTACTTTAAACTAATATCTATATTGCAGTGTAAAAATAAAGCAGCCAGTATTTACCCTGCACAGAAACAAAATAACTCACCCAAATCTCTTTGCACATGTTACATCAGCCCCAACTGCAGTGCACATGGTTTTGTCCATTAGAGAGTGAATTTGCCTTTGTGTGTGAACCAGAATAACCCCCTATATCCCTGCTGCCACTCTTTGTCTTATCACACTACACTATTCACACCTCATGTGTGACACAAGCTCTACCAGTGAGGTGCAGTCATCTGAGGCAGAGCCTCTCCTGTCAGACTTCAGCATTTTTTCTCTAAATATTATAAGAAATATACAAATGAGATGTTATAAATATCTTTCTTGAATTTTTGAAAATTATTTTTAGAGTCAAAACTCTGGAGTAAAAAGATTGATAGGTGAGACACTGCCTTACCTGCCTAACTTTCCTGCACATTTCTGATCAGATCTCCAGCAGTATATAATGCTGCATCTGTGTAAAATGTCCATATGAACCTTCAAGTTCATATATATGTGTGTGTAAATCTGTCTCTGACCTCACCAAACATCACTGCTACATACCCACTCTAGTGGAAACCTGATTTGGGGGGCCCATCAAAAATGTTGCTATGGGGCCCACAAAGTTCTAGTTACACCCCTGCCCAAAGACATGGAAGTTTTCATCAATCTGCCTGAAGACATACTGGAGTATGATATGGGGAGGTGTGAGATTAGGGCACATCATTGTAGTGAAGTTGGTTTGTTTGTGCCTCCCCAAAAAACAAGCTGGCAATGCTCCACAGAGCACATAATGCAAAGAAAAAGGGGTACTTGTGTATTATAGCGGCGCCCCTGATGTACATCGTGCAATATTTTTATCGCATCGCATGCCATGCACCCGATGGCATGCGATGCGATGCGACGCGATTTTTGCCCCCTATGCGATGAAACATTGTATAAGCACCCAAAAGGGTGCTTTTAAGCACCCAAATGGGTGCTTACAATGTTAAATGCACCCCCACGCCACCCCCCACTATAAACGTGAACGTGAAGCGTGGCGAGCGCAGCGAGCCCGCGAGGGGCGGCGGTACGCGTCCTCCGACCTTTTCATACCCCCACTATCCACGTCGGCGTGGAGTTGAGAATAGAAAGTGTGGCGAGCGCAGCGAGCCACCGAGCCCGAAGCGTGGCGAGCGCAGCCCGACACCTGTGAAGCCCGCGAAGGTATCCGCGTCCGCTCGCCAACGCTTCAGGCTCAGTGGCTCGCTGCGCTCGCCAACACTTTCTATTCTCAACTCCACGCCGACGTGGATAGTGGGGGTATGAAAAGGTCGGAGGACGCGTACCTCCGCCCCTCGCGTGCTCGCTGTGCTCGCCACGCTTCGGGTTCACGTTTATAGTGGGGGGGTGGCGTGGGGGTGCATTTAACATTGTAAGCACCCATTAGGGTGCTTATACAATTTTTTATCGCATCGCATTGTATGCCATACACAATGTCATACAATTTAAAAATTGTATGACATTGTACGATATCGCATACCATCGCATGCCTAATGGTATGCGTTGCGATGGGCGCCGCTATAATACACAAGTACCGAAAAAGGTGTAAGATTGAGATATCTTTGGAATGGAATTTTGAGTGACCTTACACCCATTTATTTATTTTTCATACTCCAATCATCTGGGTTGGAGGATCACAGTTGACTAAATCAAAGGAGGCTTGGAATATTTAAGATACCTTTATGAGCAGATAACAGCGAGTTGCTGTGTGAGTATGGTACGGATATCACCCAAATGAATAGAGTGATTTGGTAATTACCATCTGCCAAGGTGATCCTTAAAGAAACCTTTATACACCTGTCTTCTCCTTCCTTCGAGTGAGTGGGGTAGGGGTATGCACCCTTTTTTTTTTACCCTAGGATATACATCATTCACATCCTGAAATTTGAACATTCCCCATATATTTGCATTGTTTCTTTTAATTTCTTGCGACCATACCCAACTCTACATTCATCCATGGTTTTAAAAGCTTGAAAACTGAGTCCAGCACCATTCGCCACTATTTGTTGTTTATGGATTATGGTCTTTAGCTGTAGTGTTTGACTACTTTTTTATGTGAAGCTTGATTTTTAAGAGAATGACAATAACCAGAATAGTGGATGAGTTGGTATGTTGGTCATAAAGATCTACTTTGATAATGCTACAGTATTAAATATATGCACATTAGAACCAGGGACTGCATTACCACTACAAGCATGATGCAGTAATGTTTTGATAGTATTTGTGAAATAAGACAGATGTTCAATGCAGTGGTGTATTTATAATTGGTGCAGTTGGCCTGAAGAAGACCGCCCACCCATATACTGGTTGACATCCATTGTTGACATCATCCCGATGCCGGCCTGTGGGGATGCACAGGGATGATGTTATCACACAGATATCGTGTCTCCGGCATCCTTCAATCTTTCCTAGGTTACCATAGTAACACAGCTCTCAACCGCAGAACCTGTAAATACTGAAGAAAAAAAAAGAAAGAAAGATGAAGCCAAATTAAGCACCATAAATATAATCACAATAGACGATCTATAACTACATAATTATTTCTAATTACTTATAAACCATATTATTAAATAATCATCTGGATATTTTGCCACTAACAACATCCATGCTATTTTCATCTATATTTATAGAAAACTTGCATATGAGATTCTTTCATTCAAACCCTTAGGATGAACCACATCTAATCTTGATATCCATCATTTTATATGGTTAGGTATGTGGTCAATCATTCTGTATTGCAAACTTGTTAATGGATGATGTAACTCCGTAAAATTGCATGCCACCGGCTGTTAGCTGCTTCCTGCAGCTAAAGCACTGCTTACAGCTGACCAGTGCATCCCATTCGCTCTTTAAATTTTCTGTTGGGTTTACTGATATATGTAAGTCCACAAGGACATAGGATTTGATAGAGCACATATAGATGGAGCGCCTCTCGCTATTGCAGGGGATGGCGGAAGATTCGCCAGCCGCTATCCCCCGCCAGCCGCCGTAAGGGGACGCGCATGCACGACATGCGCGCATGTCGCCTTACAACGGGGTTCCCCCCGGGTCCCCGCCACCTTGCCGAGGGTCGCCCCGCCCCCCCCCCCCCTTACCCTGTCTATCTCCCTGAAGCAGAGACGGACAGTCAGAAGGGACGCCTCTCTGCCGGCGATCACCAGCGGCCAGATTCTGGCGCTGGCGAAGCAATAGCAAGAGGCGCTGCACCTGTATGTGGAGTTATAACTGAGGTGATATCGATCTGAATTTTCTTCCCTGTATGGAGATGACAGAAAGAGTCACCTGGTGACGTAAGTACACATAGTGCAACCTGTTTTATTGGTAGATATAAATAAAGATTGAGATTTCCCAGAAGAATCTGATATATCTGCCTTTACCAACCAATCACGTAGCTTCCTACCTCTAAAATAACACGGTATAATGCTAGAGTTGGAAACTTTACGATTTTTATCAGTTTCGATTAGTGACCAATAACTCTTTGAAATTGTATTGATCACTGGTTTCTTTATATATTACTATATAACTATATTGTTTCTTTTAACCCATAGGAACCTGGTTTTAGCAGACACATCAAGGCTGGAATTTTTGACCAATAATGAATCCCAATCAAGAGATAAGGCTTTATTCTTTATTGCTAATAGAGCATTACATTCATAACCTCTGTTGCAGAATGATTTAATTAATTTCTTTATTTCTTTATGTTGTTGTAGGGTTTCTATTTATGCATTTAAACCAAATGATTGAGTTACCAACATACTGTACTATGTGGTTGGCAACTCTGAGCTTGTAACAGAGTGTTACGATCTGTATCTTTTGTATATAATGTAGTATCAATATAATCATTTACAATATTACCCTGACTTCAAGGAAATATACATTTTGCTAACTATGGGAAACTTAATAGGTCATTCTGTTGCATTATGCTCATCAATCAAATTAATCAATATTTCTTCATCAGAATTCAAATCATTTATAAACCGAGTGTATAGCACTATTTTAGATAAAAAAGCAGAGTCTAAGAAATATAACTCCTCTTCTATGGCAAACATTTCTATATTCGCATAGGCAGGTACTGTGTTGAATCAAATTAAAGAATGTAAGAAGATTTGTTACTACCTCTGCTGCAGGTCACTGCTCTAGCAATAGCAGTGCTACAGTCACTGAAACAACTTATAATATACAAAAAGGGAGGTAGATAAAACAGTATCTTCCACAGACAGTTACAGTTCATATACTTTTCTTCGCATAAGCAAGCCTCTGAGGAATGGTCTCTGTGTATATGGCTCTTCATGTATTTCCCAGGAAACCAATGACATGGGAAGAAATACTGTATATATAAATCCTGAAAGGTATCTTTCACCATGGACAAAAGACTGTCACCGCATATGGAATAACACATACATGGGTGAATGATGCTCACACAGGAATGGTAGATATCAAGCACATCCCTTTGAATCCTCAAATTCAGCATGTGTAAGGGAAAAATGAAAAAAAAAAAAAAAAAACTCCCATGGTGCAGTATGCCACAATTTAAATGTAATATAGCAATAATAACATCAATACATTAAAATGGTGAGGGTAATCCCATGCTGGAGATCAGGTATTGGACTTTAACAGCAAGGAGATGGAGATTAAACCCCGGGGGTTCTTACAGATAAGAAAAAAAGATCCTATGCCTTCCTTCAGTAAATGCATGTGCCCTTAGCTCGACTCCTCCGAAATGTTTTAACGTCTTAGTATGTTTTTTTCAAGGTGGAAAAGATGTCCTATGATGTTGAAACAAATTGGAGGAGTCAAGCTAAGGGCACCTGCGTTTACTGTACTGTCCAGGAATTACGTGTCCAGGAATTATGTAGTGCCCATCAAAATATGTGGATGTTGTTTGATCAAAGGTTGCAGTAAATAATCCAATAATACTGCCTATCGCTGGAACAAAGAGTTTGGGGCTAAAATAGTTGGGTGCCCTGGAGGTGGGGTCCAAGTGTTTGTGTATTTTTGGAATGGTATAAAATAGTTGCATGATTAGAAAATCTGGAACTAGAAATGTCATTCATTTTTCAGAAATAACATGTACAGTAAGTCAGTAATATCAGTAGTGTCATTCTTTAATCAAAGATAAACTGTATTGTCCATCAACTAAGGTTCTGCAGGACGATAGCCAATCCCTTATACGATGGCTGAATAACCATATTAGGTTTACTAGATAAAGGCTTGGCTATCATCCTAGTTAATATACTAGATAGGGCTTTAATGCTTGTCGTTCAAGCAATTTTAAACTGGGCGGCTTCTCCTTGTGTCCCATAATGGAATTAGATACTTTATAATCAAATAAAATAAATAAACTTTTTTATGCTGGTATTATTTGAAATAGGCTCAAAAGTTGAGCGTGGACAAAATGGTTTTTGATTAAGGATTTGGTCACGTGTAGATGGTCTTGTATTTCCATTGTAAGGGATA
This sequence comes from Crinia signifera, assembly GCF_055691185.1. Classification (NCBI taxonomy): domain Eukaryota; kingdom Metazoa; phylum Chordata; class Amphibia; order Anura; family Myobatrachidae; genus Crinia; species Crinia signifera. Next base: position 154,952,508 of record NC_139221.1, read on the forward strand.
TTTCTCTATATTCCACTGGAATGGATGAAAAAGATTGTGGGTACAATTGAAAGTCCCATACTAGGGGGGTTTGTTGGCTCTTCCTTTCCATTTTGTTTTGGACACCTCTTATGGTGCACTGCCTTTTTGATTGCACAGTTTTGCTCTTGTAAAGGGATTGATCTTTGAAATGTATCTCTATCACTGTTAGAACTAGCTGTATCCCAGAAGGAGTCAGTATCAAAGCGTGATATTGCAATGGCAATGGCTTCTTATTGCATTTAAAAAAATAAGGGGGGCTTTTGATTTTTTAAATGGTGTGCTCCTCATAGTCCATATCGACCTTAACTCGTTTTTCTTTTTTGAACCTAATAAGGTACCTTTTATATTGAGTAGTTTGTTGCTTCAAGCCAGTCACTATCTTTATCTGATGTCAAAGTTGGCATATGGATGGATTCAAATGCCACTATTTTTTTAAATTTTAATAAGTTTTATCCAATTCTTTCACAGATTGATCTATAACTAAGAGCATTAGATTGAAAGCACATTTGTTTAATGTTTCAATCCAACAACGACATAACTGGGGACTATAGCAACCTATTGTGGGGCAGTAACACACCCTAAAGCCCTTAGGTATTTTCTGAGAGTTATGATAATCACTGAGGTACAGTGCACATACAGTAGATAAAAATCCACTTCTTTTTTCTTAAAATATCCTGGAAAATAATGTAGTTGGAAGAAGCTTCAGCCTCGTCATCCTTGCAGTTCTCATGTAGCATGGCTTCTGCTTCAGAAAATGACAACGTGTCCCCATGGTGAATTGAAAATGGCTTATTTGGTCAATTGCTTCCTTGAATTCTACTTCTGAGGAAACCGTTACACTTAACCCACAGCAGAGAAGCGCGTTAAGGGGTCTCTGGAAATATCTACACTCCCTGCCGACAAACATCCTTTTTGGCGTTGAAATAGATCCCGGCGGCTTCAATTTACGATCTGAAGAGTCCACTTGTACGGCGGCTTCCTGAAGCGGAGCCAGACGGCTCGCTCCCTGCCTTCAAACGTCATCTAGCAGTTCAACATCAAGCGGCAATAGCCGCACAGGTGAGCTGGAGCCGTCTGACTTAACCAATCTTGGTTACTCCGGACACCTTCTATAAACAGGGCGTCATCCTTGCCCAAAATTAGTACTATACAAGCCAATATTTAAGTGGATATATATTTGCCATATTTGCATAACTGTTTGTGGATACCATTACCAAACCAACTAAACAGTGCCGCAAAATATTGCATTGCTGTTCATTACACACAGCACGGGACTTTGCTTTCCTAAAATTGGAATAATTTAAATATAAATAACATCGGAGTGTGGTTTCCAGTGAATATATTGGGTGACATTCTATGGGATGCGCTAAATGCGCATGTTTTAGAGGTGTTGGTGGCAGAGGGAGCAGTGGCAGAGGGAGCAGTGGCAGAGGGATGAGTGGCAGAGGGAGCAGTGGCAGAGGGAGCAGTGGCAGAGGGAGCAGTGGCAGAGGGAGCAGTGGCAGCAGCCAGTCAAGTGGGAGAGGCAGCAGTGTGGCAGGCAGCATGGCCACAGCAAGGCCAGCCTCAGCCCAGACCCTGGCCGTCCAGCCCCAGCAGGAGGAGGTGGAGGATCCGCTGGCATCCCCATCCTACAGCCAAGCCCTAGACCATACCCCACACCAGCTGCAGGAGGGCCACATGTCAGAGGTGGAGGAAGATGCTGGTGAGGAGGAGGAAGACACTGGCATGGAGGAGGAGGGCGACATGGCTGGTGGTGAAAATGAGGAGGAGGAGGTGGTAGCTGGTCGCACCAAAAGTGGCCGGATGGTGAGGTTTTCCTATGAAGAAAATGTGGCACTTGTCCGGGCTATCATGCCAGTGTTCGAGCGTCTGCTTGGCAAAAGCAATTACAAGACCACTGCCCAGCGCAAGCGGGCTATATGGAAGGACATCACCCAGGCGGTGAACGCTGTCAGTCATCATAAGCGCCTGGTCCGCAATGTGAAAAAGCGCTTTAATGATATCAAACGCCAGTTAAAGCATAAAATGGCCCTGGAGATGGAGGAGGCCACCAGGACTGGAGGAGGAAGCCCCACCACTGTCAGCTACAATGCATATGAGGTGAAGCTGAAGCGCATCATCCCCCCTGAGGTCCTGCCTGGCATGCATGTGGCGGATTCCGACAGGCCCGAAACGCCACCGCGAGCTGGTAAGTGTGACCCCATGCAAACTTTAACATACGTGCCAATGTATTATACCTGTAATGTGCACTTGTATTGTTATGCTTTGTAAAGTGCTGTTGTGGAACTACATAGCCCAGCAAGGTCATGTACAAGAAAATGGCTGCTCCTACTTTGGAATTGCTGATAATGCTGGGCCTTGTAGTTCCACAACTAATCACAGTGAATAACAGTGTACCATTCTTTCTAGCAGACTAACATGTATGTGTACAAAAACCCTGTGCTGTACTGGTGGTTTAGCTGCCATGCCTACATACCACCAATTAACCAATAGTTGTCATGTGTACACTAGTTTACTACTAAGCTTTAAAATAAATATTTGACTTTAAACCAAAAAAAGGTGGTCCAGATATAATGCAGTCCTTTTCCATTGGGTATAGACCATTATTGAGAAATCAAAGCATGTTTTCAGAAAATGCTTATCCATTGCAAGGTCCTTAATGCCTGGCCATCTTTCCTTGTACAGATTGTCCGTCCCGAAGTGCTGCGGCATCCAAGAGAAGAAGGCCCGTTGCTGCAGAATCTGCGGAAGCAGGTAAATGACTAAACAACACCCCATTACACATACAGTACACACACCCATGTCACATCAACAATATCTCACACTACATTCTGCTCCTGCTGCTACATTGCAATGGAAATGAATGTAATCTGAGCTAGGCATGTGACATATTATTACTGTCAATGTTGCATGCTGTATCGGGGTATATGTGTAAGTGCATAACACCCCTAGGTATGGGCGTCAGCCATCTATAGCCCTATGTAAAACAGTGTAGACGACAGTGTGGCCTATATATGCATCAATACTTACCTCTTCATCTGTATCCACAGGTGCTATACAACTAGGGAGCAACCCAACAGATTCTTCAATAGTGGTGCTAGATGAAATGGACATCATTCTTGATCCGGTCGACACCTTTGCGGCAGAGGAAGAAATGCAGACCTCGTCACAGAGTGATCTTCCCCCAAGTGGGGTGTCTCCCAACCCACCCCCAACCACCCAGCCACCCCATACACCAGCTACTGCTTCCCAACTAGCTAACTCCTTGGTTAATTTCAAGGACAAACAGCTAGAATTCATGGCCTCCCAAAGCCTCCAAATTGGTAATATACAAGGGTACATGCGTGACACCTTCCTTCAGTTACGCAAAATTGCACGTAGTGTCCGGGTAGGTGTAGGCACTCAAGTGCGCATTGCCAACAGTATTGACACCCGTTTTGCAGAACTAACTGCTGCAATAAGGGAGCAGAATAGCCATATTGGGAGCCTGGCCCAAAGTCTCACAGCACTAACCCAAACATGCACAGCGCAGACCAATGCCCTACTAGCTATGCAGGCCCAAATACAGCAGCAGCAGGAAGCCAATGTGGGAGGTGGCACTACAACAACCCTCAGCAGTGTATCCAGCACCCCAATAAGTGGCTCCCCCACTTCCCCACCCCGTCGGAGTGTGAGGACCCGTGGTGGGCTTAGTGCCGGCTCTAGAAGTGGTGTAGGGCTGCCTGATGCTGGCCGAAGGTAGCTGCTACATGAGTGTGTATACTTACTAAAATGCCAAAGATCTTTGTACATGGCCCCACAGTTGGTATTTAGCACATGTAAAAATGCAGAATGCTTTTAAAAAAAAAAAGTAAAAGTTGCTAACCGCATACCATTGTGTTTGTGTCTTTTTCTCAATATAAATTAATGTGTGAATTACAACATATTATAATGGTATATGACTATGGGATTGCAGTAAAGTAGTGTGGTATAACTCCTTGGCTGGCCAAGGTTGCGGATCTACATATTCCAGCAGGCTCTGACACTCATGGTTTGGACTGTAATGGTTGTAGTGTGTCTGGGCATGCTGGCACATGTAGTTCCACAACACCAGTGAGCCATGTGTCACTGCAAACTTCATTCATACATGTATCAAGAGTACTTAGAAGGTAGATATCAGCAAGGGATAGGTCAGCACCACCATGTGCATCCGTTGGGGACTGGGGTTAGGTTAAATGTGGGTGGAAACAGATGGTATTGGTCAATAATTTTTTAATGAGTACACTTACAACACTGGTACATTTTGGAGTACAGGGCACATGTGCTTACCAGAAAAGTAACGGCTGCTGATGTATGTCCGCAACAACTTCTTTATAGCAAGTAACAGTTGAGTCAAATGCTTTGACAAAGTGGCCTGTGATACCACCAAGGCCCATGAGGTCACAGACTGAGTGGAGGCTGTGGACAAATAGTAGAGGGCACACATTAATTTGTGGTGGCCAGACACTGCATAGTTGGCACCCACAAAATGGGACAAATCCTCTCTCACCTGCTCATATAACTCCTACAGGGTAATGGGGTTCAGCGTAACCATCCCCACAACCTGTTGATCCGACAGGTAGTCCAGGTACAGGCGAGCACCATACATACGTGGGGTACCCAGTAGTGGGGGGGCTACCAGGATCTTTTGGCCAGCTTCCTCCCTCCTGCGTTGCTCCTCCAAATGGGACACATCACAGATAAGCAACTTTAAAATAGTCATAAAAATCTACATGATTTAAACCCTCACAGGTGTCCTTACTGATGTTGGGGTTAATGTAGGGGTGTTTGGGAGTGAAAATGAAGGCACCTGTGTTGAAATTAACCATGTGTGCACTTGACCAAAATGAATTCTGTGCAAATTCGCCAAACAGAACCAGGTCTGAAATAAGTGCGATAAATAGACACCTAAAAAGTGCGAATTGCAAATGCGCATTGCATTAAATAAGCGGTTAGTATACTTTTGAATTGGAAAACATCTGGATGCGATAAAAGTGCGAATTAATCTCGCGCTTTTGGTCCGCATACCTTTACGCACATAATATGCGATTTCAGTCCCTTAGTGCATCACATTAAATTTGCGATTTCTATGAAAAATGCGATATCGCCATTTTGTGGTCTAAATAACGCCAAAAAACGGAAATCGCATCCCATAGAATGTCACCGCCTGTTTCACATAATTTTTAATCAAATTCGTAATCATGTTTTTATAACTGTTGTATGTTTTTTATATATAAGAATAAATTGATTAATATGCTAATAACAAAATAGATTAATTATACTCAGCAGTGTGGCACTCTCTCATAAAATTAAATTTGTGAGTGTTTTAATTTTACACATATATATATATATATATATATATATATTCCATTGACAAAAAACCTTACGGTTTCACATGTCCCATTAAGGCTTCTTACACATGATCTCACATTTCTGAAACCTGTTGTAACTCTTCCACTCAAACGCCAAAAAGCAATGAAATTCCGATCATTAAGGCTGACGCCTTAATGGACGTGTTCCTTGCGCAATACAGATATGGTACGCCATCACAGCCTGTGGGTAAGTGCAGATTCAGCACTCTCACAGAGTGAGATTGCTGTCACTCACACAATGGTGGAGCTGCTAATTCACAGATTTGTGTGCTCATTGGAATACACACATGCAGTCTATGCAACTGAAGGTCTGAGCAGTTATGTGGCGCACTCATCCTAATAGGTACCCCCAATCATCTAACACTGTCTATACCACTGAGTTACTATAGTGTTCATTCTAGCACCCGCCATCTTTGAAAACCCATGCAGTTCCTCTTCCCTGCCTGGGGTGTAGCTGTCTGCTGTAGTGCTTCTAGCACAGTGTGATGTGTATATCAGCACTGCAAACCAGACCTGTGCTAGAAACACTACAGCAAACAGCAACACCCCAGACAGGGTAGAGGAACTGTATGGGCTTTCAAAGATGGCGAGTGCTAGAATAAACTCTATTACTAGAACTATCCCACTGAGAGGCCAACATCTTTCACACTCACTACATATATCCATTTCATTTAGTATTCACATACAGTTACCAGAAACATCTTTCATAATTGCAAAAACTAGAATACTCCCAACCACTATGCATCTACACTTTCTTCTCCTATACGCCTTCAGGCTGCTCTGTCTTCCCCGATACCTACTGCTGTGTGTATTCCCTCATCTGCACCAATGTGTCTTTTCCCATCTGCCCTGCCCTGTCTTTCCACACAGATGCGACTGTTTCCTTCTATCTGTGCCACTGGCTTCACCTCTATTAGTGATACTCTGTCTCCCCCTCCATCCAGGCTGCTCTGCCTGCCTCATCCATGACAGTGTCCTTCCATCTGTACTGCTGTCTCCCCTCTCCATCTGTACTGCTCTGTTTTCCTTTTATCCCCTTTGCTCCAAACCCCCTCCCCCATCAGTGCTCTTTCCTCCAACTGCTCCTCTGTTTCCCACCCAATCGCATCACTCTGTCTTACCTTCCCCAATCTGTGCCACTGTTTTCCACCCATCTGCTTCGTTAGTCCCCCATCAGTGCTGCTTAGCCTTCCTACCATCTACACATATGTATTCCTCCCCATCTGCACCACACTGCCTCCTACCCCAATCAACACCACTTTTACCCCATCCTCTCGGCTCTGTTTACTGCTCAGACCTTCAGTTGCATAGACTGCATGTGTGTATTCCAATGAGCACACAAATCTGTGAATTAGCAGCTCCACCATTGTGTGAGTGACAGCAATCTCACTCTGTGAGAGTGCTGAATCTGCACTTACCCACAGGCTGTGATGGCGTACCATATCTGTATTGCGCAAGGAACACGTCCATTAAGGCGTCAGCCTTAATGATCGGAATTTCATTGCTTTTTGGCGTTTGAGTGGAAGAGTTACAACAGGTTTCAGAAATGTGAGATCATGTGTAAGAAGCCTTAATGGGACATGTGAAACCGTAAGGTTTTTTGTCAATGGAATTTCATAGCTTTTTTCAATTTATTTTTTTAATTCAGAAATCTAAAATTTCACTGTAAGAATAAACATTGGATGTATTTAAATGTTTAATGATAACACACACCTGGCAATGAACATTACCCCTGGCCACAAGAATTACAAACCCCTGGCATTGAGTATGACACCTGTGAAACCCCTGTCAACAGGCAAGACATCCATCCCATGAAACCCCTGGCAATAAGCAGGACACCCAGAGTGTAGAAGCTTTACTATAGGGCATTGAAGGAGGACAATGTACACACGAGGTACACATAAGGGGGCACAGCTTACGCATGAGGGGCACATCGTACACACGGGGGGCACTGGGGGTCAGCGTACACACAGGGGGCACTGGGGGGACTGCATACACATTGGGGCACTGGGGGAGGGACAGCGTATACACACACGGGGGCACTGGGGGGGACAGCATACACACACAGGGGCAACAGCATACACACAGGGGGCACGGGGGGTAGTGTACACATGGGGGGGACTGGGGGGGCAGCGTACACACGGGGGCACTGGGGGGCAGCATACACATGGGGGGCACTGGGGGGACAGCGTACACACGGGGGGCACTGGGGGGACAGCGTACACACGGGCGGGCACTGGGGGCACAGCGTACACACGGGCGGGCACTGGGGGGGACAGCGTATACATGGGTGGGCACTGGGGGGACAGCGTACACACGGGGGGGCACTGGAGGGGACAGCGTACACACGGGATGGCACTGGGGGGGACAGCATACACACGGGGGCACAGCGTACACACAGGGGGGGCAGCGTACACAAATGGGGGTGCACAGTGTACACATGGGGTCACTGTGGGGGACGACAGCGTACACATGTGGGCACTGGAGGGGGACAGCGTACACACGGGGAGCACTGGGAGGACTCCATACACACGGGGGGCACTGGGGGAGGGACAGCGTAAACACATGGGGGCACTGAGGGAGGGACAGCGTACACACACATGGGGGCACTGGGGGGGGCAGCATACACACACAGGGGCAACAGCATACACACAGGGGCATTGGGGGGCAGTGTACACATGGGGGGCACTGGGGGGGCAGAATACACACGGGGGGGCACTGGGGGGACAGCGTACACACGAGCGGGCACTGGGGGGGACAGCGTACACACGAGTGGGCACTGGGGGGGACAGCGCACACACGGGCGGGCACTGGGGGGGGGACAGCGTACACACGGGCGGGCACTGGGGGGGGACAGCGTACACACGGGCGGGCACTGGGGGGGGACAGCGTACACACGGGCGGGCACTGGGGGGGGGACAGCGTACACACGGGCGGGCACAGCGTACACAAATGGGGGGGCACAGTGTACACACGGGGGCACTGTGGGGGATGACAGCGTACACATGGGGGCAGGATCACATTGTAAACACGGGGGGCACTGGAAGGGGGACAGCATACTCACGGGGGGCACTGGGATGGGGACAGCGTACACACGGGGGGCACTGGGTGGGCAGCGTACACACTGGGGGTATTGCGTACACATGGGGGGCAATGGGGGGACTGCGTACTCACAGGGGGCACTGGGGGAAGGACTGCGTACATATGGGGGCACCGGGGGAGGGACAGTGTATACACACGGGGGCACTGGGGGGGACAGCGTACACGCGGGGGACACTGGGGAGGGGACAGCGTACACGCGGGGGACACTGGGGAGGGGACAGCGTACACGCGGGGGACACTGGGGAGGGGACAGCGTACACGCGGGGGACACTGGGGAGGGGACAGCGTACACGCGGGGGACACTGGGGAGGGGACAGCGTACACGCAGGGGACACTGGGGAGGGGACAGCGTACACGCGGGGGACACTGGGGAGGGGACAGCGTACACGCGGGGGACACTGGGGAGGGGACAGCGTACACGCGGGGGACACTGGGGAGGGGACAGCGTACACGCGGGGGACACTGGGGAGGGGACAGCGTACACACGGGGGACACTGGGGAGGGGACATCGTACACGCGGGGGACACTGGGGAGGGGACAGCGTACACGCGGGGGACACTGGGGAGGGGACAGCGTACACGCGGGGGACACTGGGGAGGGGATAGCGTACACGCGGGGGACAATGGGGAGGGAACAGGGTACACGCGGGGGACACTGGGGAGGGGACAGCGTACACGCGGGGGACACTGGGGAGGGGACAGCGTACACGCGGGGGACACTGGGGAGGGGACAGCGTACACATGGGCACTGGGGGGGACAGGGCACACACAGGGATAGTGGGGTGGGGGACAGGGTACATACAGGGATAGTGGGCTGGCGGACAGGGTACACACAGGGACAGTGGGGGAACGGATTTACCTGGGTGCAGCTGCAGTACAGGGGGGACAGTACACACGGGGGGCAGCATACAAACGGCGGGCACTGGGGGGGACAGCGTACACACGGCGGGCACTGGGGGGACAGGGTACATACAGGGACAGTGATGGGGGAAAAGATATGCACAGGGATAGTGGTGTGGGGGACATGGTGCACACAGGGATAGTGGGGATAGGGGACAGGGTACATACAGGGACAGTGGGGGGATGGATTTACCTGGGTGCAGCTGCTCCTCTGATGGCCCATGTGGCTGCTTTCTTTCTTCCGGGTGGCGGAGGCAACTCAACGTCGGGGCTTCACCAGACTGTTAGGGCTGCAGGCTGTGGAAGCGGCTGAACCTGGTCCCGACGAGTCCCGGCGGCAGCATGGGGAGGACAGAGTCTGGGTGTATTAAATATAATAATAATAATTATTACAATAACAATAATAATAATAATGCGTACACACGGGGGGGCACAGCGTACACACGGGGGGGGGGGCACAGCGTACACACGGGGGGGGGGCACAGCGTACACACGGGGGGGGGGGGGACAGCGTACACACGGGGGGGGGACAGCGTACACACGGGGGGGCACAGCGTACACACGGGGGGGCACAGCGTACACACGGGGGGGGGGCACAGCGTACACACGGGGGGGCACAGCGCACACACGGGGGGGGGCACAGCGTACACACGGGGGGGGGACAGCGTACACACGGGGGGGCACAGCGTACACACGGGGGGGGGGCACAGCGTACACACGGGGGGGCACAGCGCACACACGGGGGGGGCACAGCGTACACACGGGGGGGCACAGCGTACACACGGGATGGGCACAGCGTACACACAGAGGGGGGACACGGCGTACACACAGAGGGGGGACACGGCGTACACACAGAGGGGGGACACGGCGTACACACAGAGGGGGGACACAGCGTACACACAGAGGGGGGACACAGCGTACACACAGAGGGGGGACACAGCGTACACACAGAGGGGGGACACAGCGTACACACAGAGGGGGGACACAGCGTACACACAGAGGGGGGACACAGCGTACACACGGGGGGCACAGCGTACACACGGGGGGGCACAGCGTACACACGGGGAGCACAGCGTACACACGGGGAGCACAGCGTACACACGGGGAGCACAGCGTACACACGGGGAGCACAGCGTACACACGGGGGGCACAGCGTACACACGGGGGGCACAGCGTACACACGGGGGGAGCCCACAGCGTACACACGGGGGGAGCCCACGGCGTACACACGGGGGGTGGGCACGGCGTACACAGGGGGGGTGGGCACGGCGTACACAGGGGGGGTGGGCACGGCGTACACAGGGGGGTGGGCACGGCGTACACACGGGGGTGGGCACAGCGTACACACAGGGGGTGGGCACAGCGTACACACAGGGGGTGGGCACAGCATACACACGGGGGGTGGGCACAGCATACACACGGGGGGTGGGCACAGCATACACACGGGAGGGTGGGCACAGCATACACACGGGAGGGTGGGCACAGCATACACAGGGGGTGGGCACAGCATACACACAGGGGGTGGGCACAGCATACACACAGGGGGTGGGCACAGCATACACACAGGGGGTGGGCACAGCATACACACAGGGGGTGGGCACAGCATACACACGGGGGTGGGCACAGCATACACACGGGAGGTGGGCACAGCATACACACGGGGAGGCACTGAGGGGGGACAGCGTACACATGGGGGGATGCACTAAGGGGGCACAGCGTACACATGGGGGGCACTGAGGGTGGACAGAGTACACACGGTGGGCACTGGGGACGACGACAGCGTACACACTGGGGGGACGACAGCGTACACACGGGGGCACAGCGTACACACAGGGGCACTGGGGGGGACAGCGTACACACGGGGGCACTGGGGGGGGGAACAGCGTACACACGGGGGCACTGGGGGGGGGGACAGCGTACACACGGGGGCACTGGGGGGGACAGCGTACACACGGGGCACTGGGGGGGGACAGCGTACACACGGGGGCGCTGGGTACATACAGGGACAGTGAGGTGGGGGACAGGGTACACACAGGGACAGTGGGGGGGACGGATTTACCTTGGTGCAGCTGCTCCTCTGATGACCAGGGTGGCTTCTTTCTGCCTTCCCGCTGGCGGAGGCAACTCACGGAAGCGCCTGAATCTGGTCCGCAGGCTATGGAAGCGCCTCAGTCCCGGCAGTACCATGGGATGGTCAGCGTCTGGGCAGGAAACATAATAATAATAATATTGAAGGGCACAGCATTCACACGGAGGGGGGCACGGCCTACACACGGAGGGGGGCACGGCCTACACACGGAGGGGGGCACGGCCTACACACGGAGGGCACTGGGAGGGGAACAGCGCACACACGGTGGGCACTGGGAAGGGGACAGTGCACACACGGGGGGCACAGTGTACACACAGGGGGACAATGTACATATGGGGGGCACTGGGGGGGGCAGCGTACACACGGGGGGCACTGGGGGGACAGCGTACATACGGGGTGCACTGGGGGGGTACAGCGTACACACGGGGTTCACAGGGGGAGACAGCGTACACACGTGGGGGCAGTGGGGGGCAGCGTACACATTGGGGTCACTGGTGGGGACAGAGTACACACAGGGGGCACAGCATACACACGGGGGGCACTGGGGGGGGCAGCGTACACACGGGCATACTGGGGGGGCAGGATACATATGGGGGTAGTGGGGGGGGCAGTATACACAAGGGGGCACCGCGGGGGGGGCATCGTACACACGGCGGGCACTGGGGGGGACAGTGTACACACAGCGGGTGGTGTGGGTTCAGGGTATATACAGCATATATAACGGGACACCCACTATATACAATAAAATGACAAGGGATAAGACCTGCGAGGATGCACTGCAGCAGAACCCTATCTGCACGGCGTGAAAGAGGTCCTTCAGCCGCTCGGTCATACCTGTCTCCTCGCTCCTGGCTAAGCCGTGCAGCCGTGGAGCACCATGCTGCGGATGGGCAGCCCCCCGGGAGCCGCTGCCTGTCACCACACATGGAGCGATGTAGGGGCATTTTTTAGGCGATCTAGTGATAGCACTTAGAAAATGCCCCTAAATTGATACGTGTGTGGCCCCATTAGTGTCTTGATGTCTACAAAATGTTACAGTATAGCGGCTGCAGCTTTTTCCCGAACCATGTTCCGTTGTGCTCTATATGCACTCAGTCACCCACACAATATACAAGTGTCTCATTTACAATAAATCAGCAAAGTCTTCTGGTGCATAATAGTTGCATCACCCGGGCTGCCATCATGTATGGGTAGGATGTATATACTGTATGGGGAGGGGGTGTGTATATGTATGGGAAGGGGACATGTGTAGGAGGTGTCGAACATGGCAGCATGGACGGTGTAATGGTTATAGCATTACTGTCTCACAGCTCTGAGGTCATGGGTTTGATTCCCACCATGTGCAGAGTTTGTATATTCTCCCGGTACTTGCGTGGGTTTCCTCCGGGTACTCTGGTTTCCTCCCACAATCCAAAAATATACTGGTAGGCTAATTGGCTTCCAACAAAATTTAACCCTAGAATGTCTGTGTGCGTGTACATGTGGTAGGGAATATAGATTGTAACCTCCACTGGGGCAAGGACTAATGTGAATGTTAAAATATTCTCTGTAAAGTGCTGTGGAATATGTGTGCGCTATATAAGAAACTGTTAATAAATAAATAAAAAAACATCGGACATATGTAGGAGGGGTAAAACGGGCATATGGGGAGGGGCTGTATATATATGTATGTGAAGTAGAACATGTATATATATATATATATATATATATATATGTATGTATGAGTATGTGTATGTGAAGGAGACATATGTAGGAGGGGTAGGACGTGTATATGGAGAGGCGGTGTATATATGTATGGGAAGGGGACATATGTAGGAGGAGTAGAATGTGTATATGGGGAATAGTTTAGACTTGAGAGGTAAAGCTGGGTACACATGGAATGATTTCAGAACGATTTGAAGCCCAATATGGGCGTTCCCGATCGATTGGAATGACCAATTGTTCAACTCGTTCTGTGCATCGTTAACGATGCGTGTACCCACGAATAGTTATCGATGCAGGAGATCATAGACAAATATTTTGTTGTGTATCAATTTGTTCCATTTGTACGCACAATGAACAATTCGATACACTTGTGAACGATGTCGGAATGTTATGGACATCGTTCCGTGTGTACGGACTTTTAGACAGGGCAGAGGAGGGGTGGGGACTGAGGGTGAGGGGGCAGGTCATTATGAGTGACAATATTATGGTCACACAGTGTTGAGGAGGGGGCGGGTACTCAGGGTGAGGTCATGATGAGTGACAGTAGAATGGTTAGACAGAGTAGAGGAGGGGCGGAGACTTAGGGTTAGGGGCAGGGTAATGGTGAGTGACAGGAGGGGACGATTCAGCAAAAGTAGTGTCAGGAAAGAGCTGATTTGGGCAGAGAGTGACTGAGAGTTGTCAGGCAGGGGCAGAAGGGAGGGATTACATGTTTGGCATACAATTCTGCTGCTGCACCTGCAGCAAATTCAGAAGCAGTATACATCAGAGTTTGCCGTACGTAAAACAATGCACCCTACCCCCTGTGCAATCACTGTCCACTAATCTCTGCCCTTCACCTGTAAGCAGTGCTCCTGCAGAAGATAACGAAGTCCTCTGCCTGACGGAATAATGGAGTAGTTGTCTCTCCCTGTCCCTCATCCAGGGAGGCTGCGACACAGTCCACCCTCACTCATTATGCTCGGACTCGGAGCTATTGATGAGATAGTACAACAAAGCAGAGGGCTGGGACGGAGCTAATGCATGCAGGCAGGAGAAGCTGCTCTGCAGAATCTGTCATGACGATGGCTTGCTAGAGGGAGGAGGAGATAAGGAAGCACACACAGTACAGACAAGTTTGTGTGGGGAGGCAGCAGCAGAAGGCAGTAGTATGCACATACATGTGTGCAGGGGCGGATTGGGGACAAAAAGTGGCCCTGGAAAATATCTAGAAGTGGCCTCATGTGGGCGGCCACAAATCATTAATGGGCGGAGCCAGCATAATAGTAGGCGGATCCGCATCCAGCAGCGCTGGGCCTTATATTTATTGCAGTGTATAGGGAGAAGGAGGTGGGGTGAGAGGAGGTGAGGCAATGGCCAGGAGTGGGCAGAGAGTACGACAGCGGAGTGGGAGAAGGTGGGGCAACATCCAGCAGCAGGGCCCTGTGCAGTGTTGCCGCTGCTGATACACTGCCTGGCAGAGGTGGATCCAGAACAAAATGACAGGGGGGCATCATAACAGGGAAGGGAGGGGGGTTATTTGCACATGTTCCCAAAACAGTTGGCGTTGTCTCAAAACAAGGGCATGGCCTCAAAGGGAATGATGAGGAGAGACAGTGGGTAACAGTGAACAGATGATTGAGAGAGGCAGAGGGTGATGTCTTGGAAAGGCAGAGTGACAGGAGAGAGATTAAAATGGGGAGATAGTGCCACAGGGGAGAGGTAGATGGTGATGAAGTGGGTGATGGGGAGAGATAGGGAGACAAAGGTGGCTACAGGGAGAGACATAGGGAGCTAGGGAAGGTGAACGGAGGGATGAGAGTGAGAGTGGGTGAGAGGTACATGGTCAGTGAGAGGGGAGAGGAGTGAGTCAGTGAGGCACAGAGAGCGAGAGTGGAAGCGAGAGAGGGGGAGAGAAATGGGCAGGGAGAGAGGGGACTGGCAGGGTGTGAGTGAGTGAGAGACAAAGGGCCTTATTCTAGTTCACTCTTTCTGACAAAATCCTTCTTAGATGGACAAAACCATGGGCACTGCAGGGGGGGTAGATGAAGATTGTAAGCTTGCAGCAGGGCCCTCCTACCTCCAAGTTTGTCTGTTGTTACCCAGTTTGTTTTATCACTGTCTACTATTGTAAAGCACAACGTAATCTGCTGCGCTATATAAGAAACTGTAAATAAATAAATAATAAATAAAATGTGCAGAGAGAATTAGATTTGGGTGGGTTATTTTGTTTCTGTACAGGGTAAATACTGGCTGCTTTATTTTTACACTGCAATATAGATCTCACTTTGAAGTAAAACCCCACCCAAATCTAATACTCTCTGCACATGTTACATCTACCCCCCTGCAGTGCACATGGTTTTGTCCAGCTAAGAAGGATTTTGTCAGAAAGAGTGAACTAGAATAAGGCCCAAAGAGAGAGAGTGAGTGTGTGAGAGACATAAAAATAGGGGGGAAAGAGGAAAGAGGGTGAATGAGAGGGGAGAGTAAGTGAAAGGGGGTGAAAAAGAGGGGGTAGGTGAGAGGAGGAGAGAGAGGGATTGGGTGAGAGCGGGAAAAGTGTGACAGGTATAATAGGGGGAGGGGAAGTCAGAGAGAGGAGGGATAGTGAGAAAGGGAAGAGAGAGAGAAAGTGAGAGGGGGTGCATGAGAGGGGTATGTAAGGGAGAGGGGGTAAGAGTGTTGGCAAAAGAAAGAGAGGGGTGGGTGAGAGGAGGAGAGAGTTAGGGGGGGAGAGAGAGGTTGGGTGAGAGGTGAACGTGAGTGACGGGAGGATAGTAGGGGGATGGGAGAGTGAGAGATGGGCAGAATGAGAAAGGGAAGAGAAAGAGTGTGTTAGGGGGAGAGAGAGGGAGAGGAGGGTGAGAGTGAGAGAAAGATGGGAAGAGTGAGAGGAAAGGGAGATGAAGAGTGTTTGAGATGGGGAGTAACAGAGAGATGGGAGGAGAGAGGGAGGGGCCGCAGGGCTGGTGCAAGGTATCTCAGCACCCTAGGCACACTATCTGCCTACTCCCCCCAAATATTCCCATATACACACACACATCAATACCCCCAGGAGATTGGGGTTAGAGGAGGAACCCCAGTGGTAGATGAGATGGGGTTTTAAAGGAGGAGACAGCCGGTAGAGGAGGAGAAGGGGGTGGGATAGGAGATGGTTTAGGAGGAGAAGGGGGTGGTAGAGGAGGAGAGGGGGTATAGGGGGAAAGTGGATGGTATAGGAGGAGAGGGGGTGTAGAGGAGGGGAAGGTGGTGATGGGGGTGGTAGAGGAGGGGGAGGAGTTGGCAGTGGTATAGGGGGAGAAGGGAGGGTATAGGAGGAGACAGGGGTGGTGGAGGTGAAGAGGGGTGGTGTATGGGGAGAGGGGGGTGGTAGAGAAGGGAGAGCAGGCAGGTGTTTGAAGATACATAAATTACTTTGCACCTCCTAATCCTTCCTGCCCCCTCAATCAAAGTGGTGAGTGTACCTCAGGCAGCTCTCCCTCTCTCTCTCTCTCCAGCGCCAGGCCACCAGCAAGTCGGGTTTCTTGTCTTCAGTCCCCTGGTGCAGAGCCTCTACCTCTTATCTGCAGTGCCGGGCTTTTACTCGTGGTCCCCAGCGCTGGGCCTCCTCCTTCCAATCCACGGAGACAAGCTTCCTCCCCGCCATCCACAGCAACCCTCCTGATCCACGGTGCTGGCAGCAGATCTCCTTGGTAGAGCAGGAGACTAGGTTGTAGAGGAGGAGACAGGGGTTAGAGGAGGAGAGTGGGTGGTAAAAGAGGAGAGGAGGTGGTAGAGCAGGAGAGGGGATTGTATAGGAGGAGAGGGGGTAGAAAAGGAGAGGGGGGTGTAGGGGAGGAAACGGGTTAGAGGAGGAGACGTGGGGTAGTAGAGGAGGAGAGAAGGGTTTAGAAGAGGATGAGAAGGGGGTGGTAGAGGAGGAGAAGGGGGGTGGAGATGGCATGGTATAAGAGGAGATGGGATGGTACAGGAGAAGGGGGTAGTAGAGGAGTGGTATAAGAGGAGATGGGGGTGGTAGAAAAGGAGATGGGGATGGTAGATGTGGAGATGGGGGTGGTAGATGAGAAGAGGGGGGTGGTAGAGGAGAAGAGGGGGTGGCAGAGGAGGAGAGGGGGGTGGTAGAGGAGAGTGGGGTGGTAGACAAGGAGAGGGGGTTGGCAGAGGAGGAGAGGGGGGTGGCAGAGAAGGGAGAGCACAGGCAGGTGTTTGAAAGTTACATAAAATATTACTAATCCTTCCTCCCCCCACAGTGGCATGTGTACGTCAAACAGCTCTCCCTCTCTCCAGCGTCGGGCCTCCCCCTCCTGCTCACTTCACGAGCAGAGCCTCAACCTCCTATCTGCTGCACCAGGGGGATGCACTGCCCGGGGCAGGAGAAGTGCACTGCTCGGGGTGGTAGGGGGGGAGAGAGTGCACTGCTCGGGGCAGGGGGTGTGGTCGGGTGCCGCTCAGGGCGGGATAAGTGTGCTGCATTGAAGTGCGCTGCTCGGGTCGGGAGTGGGGGTCGAAGTGCGCTGCTCGGGTCGGGAGGGGGGGTCGAAGTGCGCTGCTCGGGGCGGGATGGGGGAGAGAAGTGCGCTGCATTGAAGTGCACTGCTCGGGGCAGGCGGGAGGGGGGAGAAGTGCACTGCATTGAAGTGCTCTGCTCGGGGCAGGCGGGAGGGGGGAGAAGTGCGCTGCTCTGGGCGGGAGAAGTGCGCTGCTCGGTGCTGGACTACGGTGGGGGGTGCGCTGCTCAGGCAGGAGGGGGAGCAAGGGGACGACAGTGGGTGGGTGTGGGTGAATGAGAGTGAGTGAGAGAATGTGGGGGAGAGTGGCCTCACAAGACCTCCAGCTTCTGGCTCCTCTGTGCGAGTCCTCCACAGGGGGTCTACGGTTACAGCTCTCCCTCTCTCCAGCGCTGGGTCTCCTCCTCCTGCTCACCTCAAGAACAGAGCCCCAACCACCTATCTGCGGTGCAGGGGTATGTGGGAAGTGCGCTGCCTGGGGCGGAGGGGAGTGTGCTGCTTGGGGTAGCAGGGGGGGGGGAGTGCTCTGCTCTGGGCGGGAGGGGGGGAGAAGTGTGCTTCATGGGTCGGGAGTGCAACCTGCATTGAAGTGCGCTTCTCGGGGTGGGCAGGAGGGGGGGAGAAGTGCGCTGCCTTGAGGTGCGGTGCTTTGGGTGGGAGGGTGGAGAAGTGCGGTGCTTTGGGTGGGAGGGTGGAGAAGTGCGGTGCTTTGGGTGGGAGAAGTGCGCTGCTCGGGTGGGAGGGGGGAAGTGTGCTGCTCAGGGCGGGAGGGGGGGAAGTGTGCTGCTCAGGGCGGGAGGGGGGGGAGTGTGCTGCTCAGGGCGGGAGGGGGGGGAGTGCGCTGCTCGGGGCAGGACTAAGGAGGGGGGGCGTGCTGCTAGAGCGGGAGCGAAGGGATGACTGGGGGGGGGGAGGTGAATGAGGTTTGAGTCCTCCATGAAAAAGAGGAGGCATTAGGTTAACTAATTCTATTAGCCTGCCCTCATCTTGGCCATGTCCCACGCCCTCTCCCTCCCGGCTCTCAGCTCCATTTGCCCCCTCCTCTCCGCACACTGTCCATGCTCCCTCACCATCTCTCTCCTCCTCTCCGCTATTGCTATTTGTCCCCTCATTCTTCTACGCACCTGTTGTGGTGGTGTTTGTTTCCTTGCGCCGTTGTCCGGGCAGGGCACCATTAAGGTGCTGCTTGTGCGAGTCCGACACTTCCGCATCCAGGTGCTGGACAGGGACTGACTTGCTGAGCAGCAGGGCTCCGAGGAAGCACAAGAGCGCAGAGAGCATCGTCAGCCTCTGCCTGCTGCAGCTGCTGCCACAAACAGCAGCGCAGCGATTGTAATTTAAAAAAAAAATCCATAACTTTACAAGTGCCCCCTGACAAGCCTGGCTGTGTCCCCCCTGCCACCGGCATGCTGGATGGATGGCTGCACCGGAGGAGGATAGTCACAGCGGGCTGGAGGAGGCTGAGGCCGCATCCAGCAGCAGGGCTGCTGCTGAATAAGACACGGGGAGGGGCTGTGTGGGAGCTGTGCGCTGCCGCTGGTGCCTGCCGGGGATATGCTGCTTGTATCCTGACCGATCTAACGAGACCCCTAGTGTGCGGCAGGTCAGGCTGCCGTGTCGCAGCCTCCCTGGATAAGGGACAGGGAGGCTGCGACACGGCAGCCGGACCTGCCGCACACTAGAGGTCTCGTCAGGATACAAGCAGCATATCCCCGGCAGGCACCAGCGGCAGCGCACAGTTCCCTCTTCCATGCTGAGGCGATCCGCCATTAACTCACCAGCGGGCAGCGCCAGGATCGATCCACCCACCGGGATGCCGCAAACCAAGGGGGGCTGCTGGGGTGTGTATGGACGGCACCCCAGCCCCGCTGCTTGTGCGGTCTGAGTGTGGACATGGTGCTATACTGCCGCCACATCCTCCCATTCATTCGTGCTGCTGCCTCAGAGCCTATTATAGACCACACTCAGACCGCACAAGCAGCGGTGCCAGGGTGCCATCCATACACAGTCCCAGGGTCAGGAGGACACACGGTGCAGGGGTGGAGAGCGCATGGTTCTGGCCGCAGCAGCGCATAGTGCTAGAAAGTCGGCCATCTTGGTACACCCAACTGAAGCCACTCTGTGTACTC
The DNA here is from genome assembly GCF_055691185.1 of Crinia signifera. Lineage (NCBI taxonomy): Eukaryota > Metazoa > Chordata > Amphibia > Anura > Myobatrachidae > Crinia > Crinia signifera. The sequence goes on from NC_139221.1 coordinate 154,972,332, forward strand.
CCCCAGCTGATTGCTTGTGCGGCTGCGCAACAAGTTGAAACGTCCTATCTCTATAATGGGGGACGTTTCACTAAATTAAAAAAAAAACTGTACCTATCTGAAAATCCTCAACCCCAAAAGGCACTCCACTGGGACAATATCTACCTAATAAAACAAACCCCAAGTCTCAATTGTTCCTCTACCCTGAGTTATGCCTTCCCAAAAAAACCCTCATAGACTAACATGGGTGACAAAGTGTCATTTCGCGAGTGTCAGGAAAAAACTGGCAGTTGGAAGTTTAGATCGCTCCCAATTGGTCATTTTTTAATATTTCGCCCTGAAATTTGGCACGCAGCACCGGTTGACGATTCTACGCGTACATGCCAAATTTCAGCTCAGTACGCCCAGTCACTTTTGAGGTGCAGTCCCTCAAACACCATGCCCCCATCCGAAAAGTTCCCTATGGGAAAAATCCGTTCGTTGGATTCAGCCTTAATATAAGGGCACTACCGTGCCCTTATAATATATATAACCTTAGTTATCAAAGGCACTCGAGGGCGACTTGTAGAAAAAACAACTGACACCAGGGTAACAGCAGCAACGTTTCAATGATTTCTCATTTTCTTCAGGCTTAATACACAATACAAAGACACATACCTTTATAGGGCATGACACACCTCTTGTGAACGCGGCGTTCCCTGGCCCGGAACCACGCACCCGGCCAGGACGCAGATTAGCTGACGTCATCAATCCCTGTCCGTAGTCAAGGAAACCAAGACACCACTACTTACGGTGTCTACAACATACAGAAAAATACAGCATGTCACCAATTAACATCGTACTGACAATTACATTAAATATATTGATAACTTTAAAGTTTACATTTACCATGAGCAAAAGTGAGATTTATTTTCTTGATGTCAAAATTGTGCGTGAAGAAAGTATAGTGAATACTACTTTGTTCACTAAAGACACTGACCGGAATAATTTATTGCTCTATAGTAGCTTTCATCCAGCTCCTCTGAGGAACAGTTTACCGTATTCTCAGTTTTTAAGAGTATATAGGATCAACAATGTTAGGTCTGTGGCAGTCGCGCAAATTGATATCATGATGAAAATTTTTTTGGAAAGGGGGTATCCTGGTTCCTTGTTGGAAGATGCTAAAATGCGAGTCCTTGGCATGGATAGAACAGACACATTAACAAAAAAATCGGGTACCCTGCCCCAAACGCCCATGCTCCCACGGCCAACTGTATTTAATCCTGAAAGCAACAGGATTAACAAAATAGTGAAAAAGCACTGGCCATTGATATCATCGGATGAATCATTGGGGTTGTCATCCACTAGATTGCTCCCATGTTACAAGAGGGGGAGGAATCTGCGGGATTATTTAGTGAAAACAGACATGTCAAAAATTAATGTGACAAAACCTACCCATTTCTTACAGGTCAATAATGGGTGCTATGGCTGTGGGTGTATTACATGTGGATTTTTGTTAAAAGGAAGGAGTTTTCCGCATCCACACACTGGTAGACAGTATGACATTAGGTATCATTTAACTTGCAAGATGCGATACCTGGTCTACCAAATAGTTTGTCCGTGTGGGCTGTCATACATAGGAAAAACGGAACGGACGTTCCGGGAACGTATGGCAGCCCACAGGTCTTCAATTAAATTGGCTCTGCAAGAGGGTAGCAGTGAATTACCAGTTGCAAGGCATTTTGTTGATTTTAAACACAGTCTAACATCGATCCGTTACCGCATGATAGATTACTCCCCCCCCCCCCCAGTAGAGGTGGAGATCGAGGGAATCTCTTATTGAAAAGGGAATGCCAATGGATCATGAGGTTAAACACCATTGCTCCTTATGGCCTGAATGACCAGTTGGGTCTGGGCTGCTTCTAAATGTTGCTACATGTTGCTGGGCATATGAAGGTCTTAGCCGAACGAGCATTATGCACATTGAAAAGTTTTGTTATCAATATATTTAATGTAATTGTCAGTACGATGTTAATTGGTGACATGCTGTATTTTTCTGTATGTTGTAGACACCGTAAGTAGTGGCGTCTTGGTTTCCTTGACTACGGACAGGGATTGATGACGTCAGCTAATCTGCGTCCCGGCCGGGTGCGTGGTCCCGGGCCGGGGAACGCCGCGTTCACAAGAGGTGTGTCATGCCCTATAAAGGTATGTGTCTTTGTATTGTGTATTAAGCCTGATGAAAATGAGAAATCATTGAAACGTTGCTGCTGTTACCCTGGTGTCAGTTGTCGTTTTTTCTACAAGTCGCCCTCGAGTGCCTTTGATAACTAAGGTTGTGTAAACCGTCTGATTGGACGGGGAGAGTGCACCGGACGCAAGGAACAAAGCCTAAGAGGGGAGTGCCGGGCCACGATTGAAATATATATATATATATATATATATATATATATATATTGTATTCTTTTGTACACAATGTGATGTGGTATCAATTAATGAAAAATTTCTATCACTTCAATAAAGTGTATGAATCTTGTAAACTTGTTTAGCAGCCAATGGTGTATATAAACAATAATCAGTGAAGCAGCAAAGGTATGTCACTATGCACTGTTAAATTTGTAATCTGACGACAGTATAAATACTGAAATGTTGTTGATTGCATCCAAAACATTTGAAAAGTCTCTGCGCTGTAATAATGTAATAAGACAAGACTGATATTGTATTGAATAAATGTCAATATATATTTATTTCATTTAAAAATAAGCTTTTTTAATAAGAAATAATGAAAAATATATACATCCTAAATGTATCAATATGAAATCATATAATCATGCATTAAAATTCTAACATAAAAAAGAGGTGAATTAGATGAAAACTCTCAGAAAAAAAAAAATTAAAACGTACTGGCAATGTCAGAATATATAGGAAGCTTCCATTTTATATCATAGGGTTCAAGATTTTTAATCTGCACTATGTTGATCCTTCGAATCAGCAATGCCCGTACTATATTGGAAACTGTGTGAATTAGATTTGATTTTACCATTGAAGTTTTTATATAGTCTGATAGTTGATATTGTGGTTCTAGGTGAATTTATCTTCACAGTCTATTATTTATATGTATCAATATATATCAATATATATCAATATATATATATATATATATATATATATATATATATATATATATATATCTCAATTAACATAATTCAAAGTGAATGAATTCTTACATAAAGATCACTTCTTGTCAGACTTCTATGAACATTAGATGGGTGTACCTGGATCCCACTGGTTTCTGCCAGGTCTGACCTGCTGGACAATTTCTGGTTTCAAAAGGGGTAAAGCAAAGTATGTCTTCCACACTAAGGGCCTTATTCTGTTTGGTGCGGTCCATTCCGTATTCTTTCGGAGGGCGCTTTTTAGCTATCTGCGCATGCGTAGGCAACGCAATGCGCATGTGCAACGCAGTATCTTCGCACTCGTTCTCACCAATACCGTCTACAAATGTGCACCGGCAAAACTAGGCGTAAATCTGGGCGTACACTTGGGAGTGCACGAACAGTGGTAGGCGTGCTCAGACTGGACACTGAGTGCATGCGAACCAACACGGCAGAAATCTGCGGAGTCCATAAGCAAGTTTCAGTTCTCGGAGAGCACTGGTTCATGCGCTAGGCCAATTAGTACGGCAGCACCTTAAACACTCGTAGCTGACCACAATACAATCCACTCCTCTAGTCATTAGTGATTAATTACACTCTTTTCACAGGTTCAATTGGAAGCATTGCTGCCTAAATGGCCCATTACAAAATACTAGAATATATGCTGCAAACACGACTGGATTGTTGGTATCTGAATGTGTTTAAGTATCAATTAGGAAGTAATTTATTACATTTAAAAATAATATATATGTTATGAGGTAGCCTAATTGGATAAGTGTGTCATGTTGCTGAAGCATGACTTCCGAATAGATCAGTGAGGTTTGCGGAAATACACCAACTCGGTGCGTACGGTCAGCTTTCCGGATGCAGTAAAACCGTGCAGAGTCTTAGAGTTCCCACCGCACGCACACGTTTGGATGCAGTCTGAAGACACTCCCTCTTCTTAGCGAGTCCGTCCGAACGGATGCGGACGAACTGTGCGTGTGTGTTCTTAGAATGTCCGCCGTGCGTGGCATTCGGTCATTTCCGAAAGAACGCGCATCCCAAAGAACCAAACAGAATAAGGCCCTAAGTTATCTTGACCCACTGCTGCTATGGTCCCAAATGTTGCCCATTTCTTTGTGCTTCTTCAAACGAGCTTAAACAGCACATCTTGAAACCCCAGTTTGCTTTGGGATCTTTACCTGCAAAAGACCTAGACCTAGAGAAATAGGCTTTCATTTATCAACTACTTATGTAACCTTAAGGATACTATTCCTTAGTAAACTGTAAAACAATTATAATTAAAATGACATATCATTATATACAGGCAAGTTATGCTTTTACCTTAGGGTTATGACGCACATTAAGATCCAGCAGAATGCAGTTATGTGTAGTATAAAGTAGCCATTACAAGTTAAACAACAGTCTGAGCACACACATTGTGTCACATACCATTGAGTACTGAGATTCAAATTACGAACATGACTTAATTATATGGTTATTTCTTCCTTTAAATGTATATGTTAGAATGAAGGTTGGCCATTTTTAGGCACAACATTACATAAAATAATAGTGTTTAAAATTACACATCCTGTTAAAATATACATTTGCAAGGCAAATGATATTTCTTTTCCTTTGTGTATTGTAAAATTATGTATTTGTTCCACCTTAAATGTGCATAAAACGACAGTCAGTGACTAATTGTCAGGCAACATGCTACCTGTCTGAGAAAAGATCCGGAGGGGGTGGGGGATTATGAAATGCAGCTTTGCAAAGCCATACTTTTAGCTTTTAATGTGCAGTTTGGAAACTATTGTTAGCCACTGTGGTGTCAGGTCAAGGCATCAGGTCCCACTGTACAACGTGCGGCAGAGTCCAGCATGTCCTTTCCACTGCTGCTGCATCTGAGTAGCTGGTCGCCCGGCAACCACAGGCACTGAGTGGTTACTTCTGCATTCGGACCTGGCAGTTACCTTGTCTGCTCTTGGTTCTGCTTTGGTATCAGTGAGTTCTCTGTTCTGGAGACCTGGTTACCCTGTTCCTTTTGTCTGTACCCCTTATTAGGGGATTGCGTGCTTATTATCGTGGGCAGCTTTATGCTTATGAGCCACAACTCTGGGTTCTCCGGATTGTGCTGTAGATTATTCTATGTGTTTGTGCTGTGAGGGTTGTTCCAGTGATGTAGCTAGGTGCCACAGAGCCCGGAGCATGGGCATGTTTAGGGCATGCAGTTAGTACTGTGGTGGAATGTGGACCCCCTTTACAGTAGCGTGTTCCCCACATGCCTGTGTGCCCAAATGCCCTAAGCCTCTGTTACATGGCCCCTTCATAGCATGTCCCCCCACATTCCTTATCATGCATCACCATATGCTGCACTACATAACTACTCTACATCACTACACTACATCCCCCTATATCCTGCACTACATCACTACACTACAGTACATCCCCCTATTTCCTGCACTACATCACTACACTACATCCCCATATACCCTGCACTACATCACTACATCCCCGTATTACCTATACCTTGCACTGCATCATCCTACACCCTGTACTACATCACCCCCCCTATATACTCTATGCATCAGTATATAATAAGCCCCTACATGCTTCATCACCCTACACACTTTATTACTACTCTGTGCTATGGGTCCCCTGTCCTCAGCACTGGCAGGTCTAAAAATAGGGCAAGACAGTAATTTAGCACACACACACACACTCTGTCACACGCTGTGCTCTCTTAAACACACTCTGACCCAATACACAGACATGCACTTTACCCAAAAACACACACACCTCATACACATACTGAATACACACACTTTGCCACAATACACACACTGTGACCCCATATACACACATTGTGCCCCAAAACACACACACGGCCCCCATGCATAGACTGTACATTGTGTACATACTGTAGCTCACCCCAGTCAGATGCATATCCCTGGAGCTCTCCTGCAGCTGCGGTCATTCAGCGCGGTCCCTTCCTAGGCTCTGATGGGAGCAGGGTCTCAGTGCCGGTGGCAGCATGGTCCCTTCCTCAGCTCCTGTGTGAGCAGGGTCGTGGCCTTGGTGCCAGCAGCTGCAGGGCCGCATCCTCGGCTCCGGCAGGGGGAGTTCCCCAGTCTCCTCTTTCCTTCCTCTGTCAGGGCAGTCAAATTGTGTGTCCAGACCTGGCAGCACAAGAGGGCCAGTCTCCTGCTGGACTGCAGAGCTAACCATTAGGCGCTCACAGTCCATCAGCCACCAATGCTTCTGATTGACTGCTGTACTGCAAGCGCTTATTGGCGAGCGCCGCGGTCCGGCAGGAGACTTGAATTAAAAATAGCGTCAGACAGCCGTGCACAATAGGGAGCAGGGAGCGGGCGAGACAGGCGGGCTGGCTGTGCATGGCTCCGGCGCCCAGTGATCAATCGGCACCTGGAGCTTGTGCTCCACTGGCTCCGTCCTCGCTACGCCGCTGGGTTGTTCTGCATTTTAGTGGCATTATTTTGTATTTTCTTGTGTGCTGTTATATTGTGCTTTGATGTTGGTGTTAATTCATGCTTTTGCATGATGTCATTTTCTTGTGTATTGCGACTATATTGTTGGTGTGATTAGATCGCTCTCCTTTCTGTTTATGGCGGTGGTGCTGTTTGTCATTGCTATATTATGGTTTTGCTCTGTATCCTTAGTTAGCTTCTCCTCTTGTGTTTCTTTAAAATATTTCTGCCACTTTGTCCCAAGTAAGATCTGGTGGCACCAGAGTTGGACTTAATTCACCCCTATAGACATGGCTTTTAGAGGTGAAGTCCTAACTTTGCAGGTGTCAGTCAACTCTGGGAGGGTTCAACAGAGGCAGTGCCTGATGTGACAGTTCTAAACAGCGGTTATGGCTTGGAGTTTGAACTTGGGGTTTGAATGCCAGACTGCATATAAAAGAGAATCTATTAAAATCACCATACTACGTAAAAAAAAATCAAATATAGAACTAAGTGCCAAATGAGTCTAAGGGGGGTATTCAATGAGAGATAATGACTGTCAGCTGTGCTGCTACACAGATGGAATTCAATTGTTTCAAAGTTGGATCTGTTTTGTCAAAATCTGTTTTCCATGCTGTCGGAAACAGTAGCATTGAATAGGTGGTGAGCGTTATTTTCCATGTTGGAAATAGTGCCTGACATTAAATTCCACCCTAATAGTATTTAGGTCTAGAACTCTGGCGATTGTCGCCTCGGTAACCTAAGGTCTCACCATGTCCTGTAAAATTGCAAATCTGTTAAACGGAACTGTGTAAAATTGTAACATTACAACCGTGTATTGATATAACTTATATAACATGATAACATTGTATGTGAATTTTTAAACTTTGTTGCATATATATAAAAAAAATACAAGCAGTTAATGTAGTGTTTTTTTATGCCTAGGATAGGAGGAATAGATTACACTGCAAGAGTTTTGAGCTGGCTGATTGGTTGGAATTTTATCTCTCTCCACTTTATATCTCTATAATGTTTGATACATCTCCTCCTTTAACTAAAGAAGTGTTTTATATTTCCCTCATAAAACTTAATTGACCCAAAGAAAGCAGTTATGGCTATCGGTTATAAAGCAGTTATGGCCACCGGATGGGTATAAAGTGTACAGAGACAAAGTACCAGCCAATCAGATCCAAACTATCATGCCACAGACTGTGTTTAAAATAAATTACAGTTAGGAGCAGATTACTTGTTGCTTTATCTCCGTCTACTTTATCTCCATCCACGGCTTAGTAAATAGATCCTTTAATTTAGCCATATGAAGTGGAATGCTGAGAAATTACTTAAAGTGCGGAAGAGCAGACTGCAGCAGCATGAACTGGTGGAGGACCATCACAAACGGACAAAACCCAGAGGATGATGGTGAAATGTTGAAGTACAAGCACTCTATGCTGCCTCTGTCCTTGTATTAGAACATGCTAGTCATTAGTACCCAGAGTCTGCAAAAAGATGCAACCTCTTGAACTCATGTGCTACTGTAGCCATCTTTACTGTGTCAAACAACCACAAGCCTCCAAACAGAAGCAGCAACTACATTTGCTTTTACAACCCCACCAAGATGCAATTAGGACTAGAGTAGGACTAGAAGAGATGTGAAACAATGATCATGAACATTTATGAGTAGACACAGTTGTATAGCTAGTTGATGTTTGTGTAGTATAACTTTTTTGACCTAACAAAGATTTTGTACATTTCATAATATTGTTTTGGGTACTTATGTAGTATCTGGGCGTCCGATTTAGAAATTGGATCGCATCGCATCGCATCGCATGCGACCAAATCGTATGCGATGCAATGGTCAAGATTTTTCCATAGGATTCAATGTTAAAATGGTCTGAGTCCATTTTAACATAGAATTCAATGGGAAAAAGGGGTCCTTTTCCTTTCCCCACTATCCAAGTGGGCATGGAGTTGGATATAAACCTGTGGCGAGCGTAGCGAGCCACCGAGCCCGAAGCGTGGCAAGCGTAGCGAGCCCCGCGAGGGGACACAGAATACTTTTTAAGAAATATGCGTCCCCTCGCGGGGCTCGCTTCGCTCGCCACGCTTCGGGCTCACAGAATACTTTTTAAGAAATATGCGTCCCCTCGGTGGCTCGCTGCGCTCGCCACGCTATATAAAATCAACTCTATGCCCACTTGGATAGTGGGGAAATGAACAGGACCTTCTTAACATTGAATCCTATGCAAAATCACATCGAATCGCATCGCATCGCATCTGATTGTATGCCTTAAGGTAAGGCATACAATCACAAAATCGGACGCCCAGATACTACATAAGTACCTTGTTTTGTTGATAAATACACTTTAATAACAAGTAAACATGTAGTTTTACTTTGTGAAACACATAAAGGTTATCATTTATTTGCGATATCCTATTGCACGGATGGTGTAATGGTTAGCATTACTGCCTCACAGCACTGAGGTGATGGGTTCGATCCCCACCATGGCCCTAACTGTGCGGAGTTTGTATATTCTCCCCGTGCTTGCATGGGTTTACTCCGGGTACTCCGGTTTCCTCCCACAATCCAAAAATATACAGGTAGGTTAATTGGCTTCCAACTAAATTAACCCTAGTAGAATGTCTGTGTGCGTGTACATGTGGTAGGGAATATAGATTGTAAGCTCCACTGGGGCAGGGACTGATGTGAATGTTCAAATGTTCTCTGTAAACCGCTGCGGAATATGTATGCGCTATATAAGAAACTGTTAATAAATAAATTAATCGATCCGATTGTGAGTAATAGTCTTGCTCAGGGTTATCCCAATAGCCCTGATAAACCAGCATGAGCCTTGGTTTATTGGGGATTTGCTTAACCTGCCTCAAGCAAGTGAAGCATAATCCCTGAAAACAGCCCCATTTACAGTGAAAATGTGTTTGTTCTGGCTGTAGCAGGCGATTCCCGATAAAAAAATGAAGAAACATGAAAAAATGGCAGTTTTTAACTCCAGGTGCTTTAATGGGGGTAACAGAATACCCCCTCCTTACCATGGCCCTTATTCTGGTTGGTGCGGCCAGAGCCGCACACGGGGCTCCGGCCGCACAAACCAATCCCCGCCCACCCTACGGATCGCCACGGCCGTCCGTACACGGACGGCTGGCGATCCGCATAAAAATGGTGGAGGCGTACGCCTCCACCATGGTGGGAGCTGCCCCCTGCATTCGATGGTCGTCGACCATCGAAGGCAGGTCCGCACGCCCCGGCAGCTCCCGCAAGCTGAGACCACACGGACAATCGTCCGTGTGGTAGCTTGTATGGGGGCTGAAAGCTGACATCCGGCGACGTCAGCTTTCCGCCCCCATGAGTTGCGTCATGCCCTCATTACCATGCATACGCCCCGCGTTTGCATGGGAACGCCCATGAAACGCGGGTCGTACACATAGGGAAATGAGGGCATGAAGCCTCTCACGCCCCTATACGCCCCCTTTGCGGCGGACGAAATACGTCTGCGGCGAAGGGGGCTGCACATGCGCAGATTGACCTCTGCGCATGTGCAGAGTAAAAACATCGGCGGTACGGCCGCACGCGGGCCGTACCGCACGAAACAGAATAAGGGCCCATATGTGGGCAGTGGACATGTTAACATTGATATTGCCTTCTATCAATGCCAGTGAAGAGGTCACTTTAACATAGAAAAAAATAAGGCATAAAAGTATTCAGAATTACAGTCACACACAAAGTGAATGGTTTGCAGTCAAGTTTATATAGACTTTGACAATAGTTCACAATACAGTGTGTGATTATAGACCATCAGATGTAATATTTCAGCATTTCTTCCGGCTTGAGAGCATCCAATGTTTCACAAGTTACTGTACTCTGGTGCAATTAAACTCGCTATTACACATAGTTAATTGTATTACATACAGAGAGCATGTTGCATTGTAGAGCAGGATTGAGTCATGATTACAGGACATACTCATAGGAAATATGCCAGGATTGTGTCAGTTTTCCAAAATCGGAACCTACTGTATTGTATTACATTTCCCCCCTAGGGTTTTTGACTAATTCTTTACAGTATTTATATCTTTTTACCCCATAATGGCAGGATATATTTGTACTTCAGTAACAGACTGACATACAAATCTAAAGGCCCCCATACACTGGTCCCAGGGGCGGGCTGGGCCGGGGGGCAGAGTGCCACATGCCCCCCGGGCCGGTATATACTGGCTGGGGCTCGGCCGGCCGGCTGTGTGCGTCTTGGCGCAGCTGTCGCCGCCTCCGAGTCCAGCCGAGCAGACACTGACAGCCTTCTCTTCTGTAAGGCGACGGCCCCTCCAAAAATGGCCGCCGCCTTGGAGGAGACAGACACTAGAGGTACTGCCATACCTCTAGTGTCTGTCAGTGTAGCCAGCATTGGGTGTGAGCAGCACGCGGATTGGCCATTAAAGGCATCGGGAAGTTTCCCGGGAGGCCGGCCGACTCTGATCCTGAAAACTGTGATGAGTAAAGGGGCCGGCCACTGCGGAGTTATGGGTAGCAGTGGCCGTGCCCGGAAGCAGTTCCCAGCTCCAGCATAACTGCCCCTCTTCCTGCTCCCCGCATTACAGGGAGATGAGGCCAGCCGAGCAAACACCAGCAGCAGCTCAGGTGGTGGAGCTGCGGCTGGAAAGATAGCGGGGGTGCCGCACGAGGATTGGGCACAACATCAAAGGAGCCCAGGGGAGCCAGGAGCGGAGGAGCAGAGAGCCCCCGCCGCCCCCCCTGTTGCTGCTGCTTTCAGTGCGTGGCTGCTGCTGCCTGTCACACTAGAGACAGCACAGCAGCGCCAGCTTCCTGAAGCTCCTTCCCATCCCAGCTCCTATGTCCCAACTAGTCCCAACCCCCCTTTAACTACTTCAGCGTCAGCCTCAGCCAGCAGACACTGAAAAGGGGGCGGAGCTACACGGGACTGATGGGCGGAGCCACACGGGGCGAGGGGGCGGGGCTACACTGGAGCACAGCAGGGCTGATGACAGGAGAGGATGAGCTGCCACAGAGTTTAAGGTAAAAAAAACGTGTGTGAGAGCGAGTAATACTGGGGCAGATGTATCAATCTCCCCTTAACGTGTGAAATCTAACGTTTCCCACTTCTCCTGGCATAACGCTCAGGAGCAGGGACAGATTTCACCCTAATGTACTAAGCTGATGTTAGTGAGTAACGTTAATCGTTAACTCACCTCTTGTCTTTAATTGCCTTTATTTTCTTCCCAGTTTTTCGTCTTCTTTCAGCCAATCAGTGGCTGCCCGCTCCAGTTTTTTTCAGCTCCTTTGCTGGCCCCTCCCATGTCATCAGCATGCCGACAATTATCTCTCCTGTCAGCATGCTGGCGCTGCCGGCTGCCCCGCTCCAGTCCCGCCTTCCATTATTTTATTTTTTGTGGTCCCTGCTGCTCCGATCACTCACGATAGCCTGGTGTTTTTAACTAATCCCTTAGAGTGCACTGTAGGGACCCCGCTGTATACTGCGCTGCAGGGTCCCCAAGAGAGCGGGGACGCGGCAGGAGGATTGTCAGATTAAAACACCGGGCGGGCATGCTGTCTCTGTGCTTACTAGCGGAGAGCGGGAGACGTGGCGGGAGAGCTGTGAGGAATCATATTCAAAAGACCGGGCGGACGATGAATGGCTGAGCTCTCAGCCAATCATCAGCCGCCCGGTCTTTTGAATATGATTCCTCACAGCTCTCCCGCCGCGTCTCCCGCTCTCCGCTAGTAAGCACAGAGACAGCATGCCCGCCCGGTGTTTTAATCTGACAATCCTCCTGCCGCGTCCCCGCTCTCTTGGGGACCCTGCAGCGCAGTATACAGCGGGGTCCCTACAGTGCACTCTAAGGGATTAGTTAAAAACACCAGGCTATCGTGAGTGATCGGAGCAGCAGGGACCAAAAAATAATAAGAATGGAAGGGGGGACTGGAGCGGGGAAGCCGGCAGCGCCAGCATGCTGACAGGAGAGATAATTGTCGGCTTGCTGGCAGGATCGGAGGGGGGGTGGGGGGAGTAGTTAAAAAAAAACCACCTAACGCCAGCCTGAGGCTGGCGAAGAGAAACAGCGGGCTTAACGTCGGGGAAGGCAATAATACATTGCCTGCGACGTAAAAGCTCATAACTTTAAGCAGGAGGACAGCGCCTGAACGTTAAGTTCAGGGCTGCCTCAGGGGGACGTTAAAAGCCCCTTTCATACATTTCCCCAAAACGTTAAAAAGTCCATTTAGTGGCGTTAAGTGCTACTTAAGCACTTAACGCTGCTTCGTACATCTGCCCCATTGTCACCAAACTATGTCCAGATGGAGCCATCCTCATTGTACCTGCCTCCGGCGCGCCAATCACTGTGGTACGCTAGGGATTCTGGCATGTGTGCGTCTCTGATGCTTGCCCGCCCCATTCCCGGCAATGGACATGCGAGCATCCGAGACGCTTGCGTGTCCATTTATGCTGGCGGGTGTTTACCAGATCGGAGCATCTGGTGCACCAGCGACAACAATGAGGCTGGCTCCATCTGTAAAAGCAGCGTAGTACTGTCGGCAGCTGGTGTGGGCGTTACATATAGGCAGTGCTACTGTCGGCAGCTGGTGTGGGCTTTACATATAGGCAGCGCTACTGTAGGCAACTGATGTGGATGTTACATATAGGCAGCGCTACTGTCGACACCTAGTGTGGGCGTTACATATAGGCAGCGCTACTGTCAGCAGCTGGTATGGGCGTTACATATAGGCATCGCTACTGTCGGCAGCTGGTTTGGGCGTTACATATAGGCAGCGCTACTGTCGGCAGCTGGTGTGGGCGTTACATATAGGCAGCGCTACTACTGTCGGCAGCTGGTGTGGGCGTTACATATAGGCAGCGCTACTACTGTCAGCAGCTGGCGTGGGCGTTACATATAGGCAGCGATACTACTGTCGGCAGCTGGTGTGGGCGTTACATATAGGCAGCGATACTACTGTCGGCAGCTGGTGTGGGCGTTACATATAGGCAGCGCTACTACTGTTGGCAGCTGGTGTGGGCGTTACATATAGGCAGCGATACTACTGTCGGCAGCTGGTGTGGGCGTTACATATAGGCAGCGCTACTACTGTCGGCAGCTGGTGTGGGCGTTACATATAGGCAGCGCTACTACTGTGAGCAGCTGGCGTGGGCATTACATATAGGCAGCGCTACTACTGTTGGCAGCTGGCGTGGGCGTTACACAGGGGCGGATTGGCCATTGTATCTGCCGGGAACTTTCCTGGGGACCAACACTAGTGAGGCTGCCGCCGCTGTTGCTCATGCACTGACACAACTATAGTGACGGGCTGAGGGGCTGCTCAGCCGCTCAGTGGCAGGCAGCGTCACTGGAGGTGGGTGGCTGCAGTCAGAGCTAGTGGCCCGCCTCCTCCCACCCACTGTTCTGTCTGAGCCTCTCCTAATGCTGATGCCGGGACTTCACGTCATGTGACAGCCCCGATGCAAGAAAAAGCAGAGAGGAAGGAAGAGCTGGTGTGATCATGATGCTGCCTGGCAGGCACATCCTCCATGTGACCTGCCGCCGGACTCGCGGCCTCATATTCCATGGTCTTCTCCACGTGACCCACTGCTGCCCGATCTCCCTCCACACAGAACCCGCCGCCTCTTCCACGGGACCTGCCACCTCTGCCTGCCTCCTCTACGGGACCTGCCGCCTCTGCCTCCACCAATGGACCCGCCACCTCAGCCTCCTTTATGGTACCTGCTGTTGCCCCTCTGACCAGGTACACTATTTGCCTTGTACATTGAAAGTGAAGTAGGAGGTGGGGGGGGGGATTGGAGACACATACCATTTTCAACTCTCTCCTCTCCCTTTCCCCCACTCTTCCCTCTCTTTCTTTCTCTCCCTCTCTGCACTCCTCTTTTTCTCACTTTGCTTTCCTCTCTCTCTTCTATCCTTGTCTCTTTTTCTCTCTGCGCTCTCCTTGTCCCTCTCTGCGCTCTCTCTGTGTGCTCTCCTCGTCTCTCTCTATCTCTGCGCTCTCCTCGTCTCTCTCTCTCTCTGCGCTCTCCTCGTCTCTCTCTTTCTCTCTGCACTCTCCTCGTCTCTCTCTCTGCGCTTTCCTCGTCTCTCTCACGGCGATTTCCTTGTCTCTCTCTGCGCTCTCCTCGTCTCTCTCTCTCTGTGCTCTCCTCGTCACTCTCTCTGCGCTCTCCTCGTCACTCTCTCTCTGCGCCTTCCTTGTCTCTCTCGCTCTCTGCTCCCTCCTTGTCTCTCTCTGCTCCCTCCTTCTCTCTCTCTCTTTCTCTGCGCTCTCCTTGTCTCTCTCTGCGCTCTCCTTGTCTCTCTCTCTGTGCTCTCCTTGTCTTTCTCTCTGCGCTCTCCTTGTCTCTCTCTCTGCGCTCTCCTTGTCTCTCTCTCTCTGTGCTCTCCTTGTCTCTCTCTCTTTGGGCCTTATTCTGATCGGTGCGGCCCGATCAGAATATGCGGCCGCGACCGTGCAGGCGAATCCCCGCCTTCCATACGGATCGCCACCTGCCGTCCGTACGCGGATATGTGGCGATCCGCATGAAATTGGACGGGGAAACGCCTCCTCCGTCTTGGGAGCAGCCCCTGCATTCGATGGTCGCCGAACATCGAATGCAGGGCCGCACGCTCCACCAGGTCCCGCCACACAAGACCACACGGACACTTGTCCGTGTGAAATCTTGTATGGGGGCGGGCAGCTGACATCCGGCGATGTCAGATGCCCGCCCCGTACCCACGCGTCACGGCCTCATTACCATGCATACGCCCCGCGTTTGCATGGGAACGCCCATGAAACGCGGGGCGTATGCATAGGGTAATGAGGCTAAGTAGCCCCTCACGCCCCTCTACGCCCCCTGTGCGGCGTATAAAGAATCTGTACGGCGAAATCGCCTGCACATGCGCAGAGTGACCTCTGCACATGCGCAGACGATCAACATCGGCGGTCCGTCCGCATGCGGGAATATCCGCACCGATCAGAATAAGGCCCTTTGTGCTCTCCTTGTCTCTCTCTCTCTGCCCTCTCATTGTCTCTTTCTCTGCACTCCCCTTGTCTCTCTCTCTGTCTCTGCTCTCTCCTTCTCTCTCTCTCTCTCTCTGAGCTCTCCTTCTCTCTCTCTCTGCGCTCTCCTTGTCTCTCTCTCTCTCTCTGCGCTCTCCTTGTCTCTCTCTGCGCTCTCCTTGTCTCTCTCTCTCTGCGCTCTCCTTGTCTCTCTCTCTGCGCTCTCCTTGCCTCCCTTCAGGATCTTCCACAAAGCAGTAAGTTGCTTTGTGGACTAGCATTAAAATCATAGGTAACCCTAACAACTGTTCTTGTACGACACTAGCCATAGTGCCGTAGTGTAGTCGTTAGTTGGGGGGGCCCGGCACTAGCAAGCCTGGCAGGCCATCGTTGCATGTGGCATACTATGTAATGGGTGTGTGACACATAATAGGCGCTACGGGATGGATTTTCGGCGCGCGCCTGTGGCGCGCACTACCCCTGTTTTCCCTATTTTATGAAAATGTGGCATCGTTTTGCCTGTCAACGATGTATCTAAGTATAGTGATGTAATAATCCTGCCTACTGTTATGTTGGCTCCGCCCTTTATTGATTTGTTGCCACCCACATGAGGCCACTTTCAGAAATTTTCCAGGGCCACTTTTAGTCCCCAATCCGCCCCTGAGCAGCAGGATGTGTCACACGCGTTAGCTGAGGTGAGGACTATCCTGGAGGAGCCCAATGAGTGGTAAACAGCCTGCGGCCTCTGACAGGTGAGTGTCAGCTCTGCGGCCATTGTGGTGGTTCCCAGCTGTAATGTCCTCTCCCTGTAGTGGGCTAGTCTAAATATTTTTTGTTATGTTCTCTTGCAAATGTAAAATATTTAATTTGTTGCATTAGTTTGCAGAAATAAATGTGGATATTCTTATTTCTGAGAGATATAACAATATGAGCAATATACCTCTGACAGTGAGCATGTAGGTAAGCAGCAGTTATGTGGTAAAATATGTAATAGGCGTCATTATGTGTAATGGGCATTACGGTGTGTGGCAGTATGTTTATTGGGCATTACGTTGTTGGCGTTATGTGTAATGGGCATTAAGGTGTGTGGCATTATGTTTAATTGGCATTACGGTGTGTGGCATTATGGCGTTGGCATTATGTGTAATGGGTTTTATGGTGTGTGGTATTATGGTTATTGGGCATTACGTTGTTGCCTTTATGTGTATTGGGCATTATGGTGAGTGGCATTATGTTTAATTGGCATTATGGTGTGTGGCATTATGTTTAATTGGCATTACAGTGTGTGGCATGATGGTGTTGGCATTATGTGTAATGGGAATTATGGTGTGTGGTATTATGTTTATTGGGCATTACGTTGTTGGCGTTATGTGTAATGGGCATTACTGTGTGTGACATTATGTTTAATTGGCATTACGGTGTGTGGCATTATGTTTAATTGGCATTACAGTGTGTGGCATGATGGTGTTGGCATTATGTGTAATGGGCATTACGGTGTGTGGCATTATGTTTGTTGGGCATTACGCTGTTGGCGTTATGTGTAATGGGCATTACAGTGTAAATTTTAGCAAGGCGCCTTCCGCATGCACTGTCCCCGTTTCTGATGTATGTTTGTATTGTTTAATCCTTGCTGCATACTTGACGGGAGAAGGGAGAGAGTAGGGTGGTGAAATGATGGCGATGGTGGTGGGCCACTTGCTTGTGTTGCCCCCCAGGCTGAAAGTTGCCAGCCAGCCCCTGCGTGACTTGTCCTAAGGAGAAATCAGACCAGTTTGCCATTGAGAGCCCCCGGCAGCTCCCCAGGAGGCTCACATGCGATCTGGCACTTTATATGGCATTTTTACATGCAATAAATCGCATGCGATTTATTGCATGCAAAAAACTCCCAGGGAGCTGGCAGTGGCAGGGGGTGGACAGCTGGTGGTGGTGGCTGGGGGCGGGCAGCTCGTAGTTGCGGGCAGCAGGGTCGATCCGAGCAGCGGCAGTGGCTGGGAGTTGCCTTGTAGTGGCATTTTGCCGGGCTTTCAGGGTGGGATGCGGCTGCTGAATATTTTGAATTGACTGGCCGGACGTTCATTGGCTGAGAGAAATCTCTCAGCAAATCAGATGGAAGGTCACTGATTGGCTGAGAGAATTCAAAATACTCAGCTGCCGTATCCCACCCGAAGCCCAGCAAAATGAAGCTACAAGCTCCCACCCACTGCTGCTACTGCTTGGATGGTCACGAACCCCGCTACCCACCACTACCAGCTGATCGGATCATGCCGCATAGACCCCGCCGACCCCCACTAAGAGCTTCCCGCCCCAGGTGCCCCACTGCCCGCCCCCGCCACAAAGACCCACTGCTGGCTGCACATAGGTGTGTGCCAGCGGTGCTTCACCGCTGGCACACACCTAACCTCGGACCTGACACATCACGGGTGCTAAAAAACACTCACAATGTGCCACTGATGGGTCTGATTGTGAAATATCTGATCTCCCGCCAGTGCAACCACAGAGTCCAGGTCCGATGGCATGTGACACACAACCGATTTGATCCAAAAGGACCAAAACGGCTTGGTGTATGGGCACCTTAAGTATGGAAAAAGATTTTTATTTATAATTTCATTCAAACTAAATTTATATTGATATTTGGCAGATTATGTGGCAAATTCAATTGGTCGGTGGAATTGGTCAGGTGGATTGTTTCATAGCTAATTGAATCTACAATTAAGCATTTCTTTTATATAAACTTTAGTGATAAATATTTCATTTAAGGAGGAAAATTGGGGAAACACTGACTTGTGCAAGTGGTTCCCCAATATGTATTATTGCATTAGTTTACCTCAAATTATAATGACATTTCCTGACTAAAGTCATCACATCCATAGTTTTCTATATGATTTTTGGGGCAGTATATTTGCAGTACATCCCTCATAAATGTGTACTGTACATGCAGATATTTGAGATCCCAAACCATGACATTAGTTTTTGACAGTTTTTTTTTTTGTCCCAAATGTCGACATAATCAATATGGACACCATCAAAAGTGTACCGCATCCCCTTGCCATGCTTTGGGCATGGTGTCTTGCTACACTTGGCATACTATTGGATTCTCCTTATACGCCTTAGTGCAGGCATGTCCAAACTATGGCCCTCCAGTTGTTGGGAAACTACAAGTCCCATCATGCCTTGCCACAGTTTTGCTATTGGGGAATGCTAAAACTATGGCAAGGCATGCTGGGATGTGTAGTTTCACAACAGCTGGAGGGCCGCAGTTTGGACATTCCTGCCCTAGTGGATGGTAGGACATGAAATACCGCCTGACAGCACATGTCGGCTCAAAAAAACTTGAAAAACTCAAGTCAACCTTTTGACTGTCGACCTTGCCATTGTCGACCTAATGCTTATGTCGACCTTTCAACCTTGTCGACCTTAGCCATATTTACCTGTTTCATGTGTAGACCTTCAGCGGTCGACTTAATTCATGTCAATCTAATAATAGAAATAGAGATCTCAATTTACATACATTTGCAAAGATACAGTATGTTTAAACCACCAGGCCATGTCCAGGTATCTCTGTTCTGGCGGTCTCTCATGCTACTTAGTAATAATAATAGCACCCAGTCATATAATTGCGTGTTGTTATGTACATTACCGTTAAAAAGTTTGGGGTCACTTAGGACCTTATTCTAGTTCACTCTTGATAGTGGGGGTATGAAAAGGTCGTAGGACGCGTACCGCGTGTCAGGTGTATGGCATGCGATGTGATAAAAAATCGGGCGACTAATTATCGTGGGCGCCGTGCTAGTGCACAAGTACCAGAAGATATATGGTCCCTTGTTTCAGGGGTAAAATATAGTACAGTGAAGTTTAATGGTGGTTGGGTGGGGCGGTGGTTTGGTGGAGGGAAGGGGGGAGGGGGGGTAGTATTTGTTGGTATTGTTGATTTATTGTATATGTAAAGTGTATATATTTACACACAGTATATTGGTATGAAATGGATGGTATCTTCAATAAAAGAAGCTTTCCTGTCACTGAGGCATTTATATTGGTGCCGCTTATACAGCATTTTTCAATGGGCTTTTACAACCCGGTGCTCGACCCGCCCACTGCCCACCCTCTGTTTCTGGACCTTTAAAATTGTCAGCGGGAGGCACCACTCTGGGTGCCTCTTAAACCAATTTAAAAAATGGGTTAAAATGATTATAGTAATATAAAGCATATACTTATGACACATAATGGGTCAAATGTGTGTGAGAATCAGAAAGTGAGAGATTTTAGGAGAGTTTTCAGATTTTTTTAAAGGGGCAATCAATTACATGGCAACATGACAAACATGACTGCACATCCCCTCCCCTGACTGCACATCCCTGTTTTAACGTGATTAGTAAAGATAATGTACCATTAGAAAACTGGAGTGATGGTTGCTATAAATTGTCCTCTATACAACTATGTAGATATTCCTTTATAAAAAGAGAGGTTTGCAGCTAGTATAGTCATTTACTACATTTACAATGTATAGAGTGTATTTCTGATTAATTTAACGTTATCTTCATTGAAAAAAAACAGTGCTTTTCTTAAAAAAATAAGGACATATCTAAGGGCCTTATTCTAGTTCACTCTTCCTGACAAATACATGTGCACTGCAGGTGGGGCAGATGTAACTTGTGCAGAGAGAATTAGATTTGGGTGGGGTTTTACTTAAAAGTGAGATCTATATTGCAACAAAATAACTCCCCCAAATCTAATTCTCTCTGCACATTTTACATCTGCCCCCCTGCAGTGCACATGGTTTTGTCCATCTAAGAAGTATTTTGTCAGAAAGAGTGAACTAGAATAAGGCCCTTAGATATGTCCTTATTTTTTTTAAGAAAAGCACTGTTTTTTCCAATGAAGATAACGTTAAATTAATCAGAAATACACTCTATACATTGTTAATGTAGTAAATGACTATACTAGCTGCAAACTTATCTTTTTATAAAGGAATATCTACATAGTTGTATAGAGGACAATTTTCAGCAACCATCACTCCAGTTTTCTAATGGTACATTATGTTTACTAATCACGTTAGAACAGGGATGTGCAGTCAGGGGAGGCGGTGCCTCCCCTGTCATTATTGAGTAACATCATAAAATAATACAAAATACTTATAACACATAGGGCCAAATGTAATAGGGTGAGAGTTTCAGAAAGTGAGGTTGATTTTGCCATGTATTTGAGTGCTGCTTTAAAAAAAAGGGGAAAACTCTCCCAAAATCTCCCACTTTCTGAAACTCTCACCCTATTACATTTGGCCCATACTGTATTGGGAGAATTTTCCCATTTTTTTAAGGCGGCAATCATTTACACTGGAAAAAAATGTTTGTCATGTTGCCATGTAATTGATTGCCCCTTTAAAAAAATCTGAAAACTCTCCTAAAATCTCTCACTTTCTGATTCTCACACACATTTGACCCATTATGTGTCATAAGTATATGCTTTATATTATTATAATCATTTTAACCCATTTTTTAAATTGGTTTAAGAGGCACCAAGAGTGGTGCCTCCCGCTGACAATTTTAAAGGTCCAGAAACAGATGGTGGGCAGTGGACGGGTCGAGCACCGGGTTGTAAAAGCCCATTGAAAAAAGCTGTATAAGCGGCACCAATAGAAATGCCTCAGTGACAGGAAAGCTTCTTTTATTGAAGATACCATCCATTTCATACCAATATATATATATATATATATATATATATATATATATATATATATATATATATATATATATATATGAGTAGGCAAAGAAGCAGACAGCGGCACTCTGGGAATTTTCAAAAACGTATATTAGTGCAAAAATAGCATACCAACGTTTCGGGGCATAAGGTACCCCTTTGTCAAGGTGAACAGTGCAGTAACCACTGCACTGTTCACCTTGACAAAGGGGTACCTTATGCCCCGAAACGTTGGTATGCTATTTTTGCACTAATATACGTTTTTGAAAATTCCCAGAGTGCCGCTGTCTGCTTCTTTGCCTACTCCTGCACAACTGTTCCAGAAGGCACCTGGGTCCCTGACCAGCTGGGGGAGTGCCAGGTCAACACACACCTTGCTATATATATATATATATATATATATATATATATATATATATATATATATATATATATATATCTATATCAAAAAGCAAAGGAGCGCTCCATAGTGCAATATGTTTGGAAATTTATTGAAGTAAAATAGCTTTTTAAGCACACATAAAAGCAATGGGTAACGTACCCTTACTGACGGTTGTCACAACCGCAGTGTTTCGTCTGACGAAGTCCGTTGATGACGAAACGCGTTGGGGCGTGGCCTAGCGTCGACCTGCTGTGTTGAACTGTTGTGAGTGTAACCTCTCCACCACTTTGTGAGAATCACAAATCCACGCTGTGAAACACTGCGGTTGTGACAACCGTCAGTAAGGGTACGTTACCCATTGCTTTTATGTGTTCTTAAAAAGCTATTTTACTTCAATAAATTTCCAAACATATTGCACTATGGAGCGCTCCTTTGCTTGTTGTTTTTTAGATTGATTGACCCTCAGAATCCGGGTGTGTTAACAGGAGCTGCCGGTCATATTACAGAATAAAGTGCAGGAATCTTGGATTGGATTTGGGTTCAATTTAACCCTGTTGGAACTGGACAATTGTGGGACTTGCGCACTTATTTTGTGTTTATATATATATATATATATATATATATATATATATATATATATATATATATATATATATATATAGGAGAAAGATACCCAGCGCAAATAAGTCCCAAAGTGTCCAAATTGTCAGGCTAAGTCCAATCTCTTCCCATATGTGTGCAGCTTCAAAATAGGGATCCAACCACGGCTCCCACGGAGTATGCTTGCAAAAATAAAAGAAAATGAAGCGCACCAGTCAGCAACAGGTAGGTACAATTTTACTGATATACAGCTGACAAACATAGGTAAAACATAAAGGAAAAAAAACTTCCCAAATGGAAGGGCGGTACAGCGATACCAGGTGTCGATGGAAACCCGACAGCAGTGATCAGTTCCGGACGGAGCACCGGACAGCAAATACCAGCCACGACTTCCACAGGATACAGCGGACCAAAACCAGGACGTCTACAGCGTCAGGATACAGCAACCGGCATCGCATGCCATACACCCGGCACGCGGTACGCGTCCTACAACCTTTTCATACCCCCTCTATCCACGTCGGCGTGGAGTTGATTTGACAAAGTGTGGCGAGCGCAGCGAGCCACCGAGCCCAAAGCGTGGCGAGCACAGCGAGGCCTGCGAGGGGACGCGGATACCTGTGAAGCCCGCGAGGGGACGTGGATACCTGTGAAGGTATCCGCGTCCGCTCGCCACGCTTCAGGCTCGGTGGCTCGCTGCGCTTGCCACGCTTTGTAAAATCAACTCCACGCCGACGTGAATAGTGGGGGTATGAAAAGGTCGTAGGACGCGTACCGCCACCCCTCGCGGGCTCGCTGCGCTCGCCACGCTTCGGATTAATGTTTATACTTGGGGGGTGGCGTGGGGGTGCATTTAAGCATTGTAAGCACCCATTAGGGTGCTTATACAATTTATAATCGCATCCCATCGCATTGTATGGCATTGTATGCCATATACAATGGCATACAATTTTAAAATTGTATGCCATTGTAGAACATCGGCCGATATCGCATCGCATTGCATTGCATGCGATATGGTCTGCGATGCGATGGGCGCCGTGCTAGTACACAAGTACCTATCTTCTTATTTACACAACTTCATACAGACAAACCCATTTATACCCATTCATCCCCATTCTTTCTTCTTTTATCCCACTTTCCACCAACCACCTCTCAACTCTTTATCCATTCATCCAGCTCATTAACTCACTCGCCACCCATATCTATTAATCACTTCCTTCACCATTACCCCTAGAACCACCAACTTTAACACATACATATTATACCTATACCGACAAGACTTCATCCATATCCTTTTTCACCCCCCCCTTTCTTTCATTCTTACCAACATTTATTTAAGAAACAACTATGTCATTAGCTAAAAGACTATATGCAAACCATTATTTTCTTCCATCATCTCTCCATCTATTAGTGTGAAAAGAAAAGATAAAGGGACCCAGAATGTTCCAGGATCTGCTGTAAGCCACCTACTAAGGTTTCAACTGGCCCCAAAGTCAAGACCAGCTGATAGCATCTAGCTTTTCCCTTTCCATTTCCATCATTGCCTTCACCTCTTGTAAGATAAGACCCACCACCACCCTAACAGGGAGGATCCTTTGTCTCAATGTAATATGATACCGTGCATTCCATGTGTGATATCTGACTGCTAAACTGGCTAAATAAATTGTGCATACAGTACATTACAATTTCCATACCCTTTGAATGCCCCATAGGTCCACATGGGGTAACTAAGCCCTGAAAGACAAGGGTTTTCTAGAGCAGCCGAAACGTCTTGATAAACTTTTATGTTAAATGGTCACTTAAGAATGAAGTGGTCCATTGACCATTGTCTCCTCCTCCCCAGATAATTCCTCTCGTGGACAACTGCTATCACTGGCACTTCGAAACCTAATGTTCCCTCTAACATAAAGTCTTCCTTGAAAGGAGAGCCAGGCAATGTCTCTAAACTTCAGTGGGATCCTCTGCTCATTATGCAGTTTCAACCCAGCTGAACAGACTTTCCCCGGACACTCCCTCAAATCCAGCGGAGCATAAAAGTAAGCTTGTAAGACCACCCACCTTCAAACTCCACTTGCAAGTCATCTTTATGTCCTGAATCACAAAAATTGGAAGGTACCCTTGCCTGGTCTAGGGTCTTCCCATCTGACCACCTTCCATCCATGTTCTAGCATAGGGGGACATCCACTCAATGAAACCATGTACCCATTGAGAGGGGTTCTCTAAAGCCTTCCCACATTCAACTTTAAAATAGTTGTAACAAAAAAGACTATGGAGCTGTCCATTCCCTGGTCTCCTTTAGCCCTCGATCTGTATGTGACTCCTCTCTTGATTTTTTCATCTTGTTTCCCTAGAACATCTGAAAAAAACACGGAACACAATCTAGACCACACAAGTTAGAGAAAGAAAAAGTACTCTCTTTTGCTGGGGGCACTGCTTTTGAAAATAGTTTTTATAAAATATAAAACTTTTATAAAACACACTGCGAAATATTTAAGTTGTCACAATACTTCAAAGAAAAAGCAAGTTATGGCACTTGCTACAATATCTTCTGACACTGTCTGGTATCTCAACAGAAATAGACAGAAAAAGAGTTACAGTGTTCATTCTTTGCTTCCATATCATGAAGTGACAGAGCTCTATTACAGAGTGTTATATTGTGTTAATTAAACTAAATTGTCACTTTGAAGACCCACATTGTCACTAATCTCAATATATTGTATGATTTAATGAACTGATTAGACAGTATGTGCAATCTCTGACTAAATTCTGCATGAAACAGGGAGATACAGTGTCTATTTCTGTTGAGATACCGGACAGTGTCAGAAGATATTGTAGCAAGTGCCATAACTTGCTTTTTCTTTGAAGTATTGTGACAACCTAAATATTTCGCAGTGTGTTGCTTCTGGATATCCAGAAGTATTTAGTGTGCACATTGAATTCTTGTGCACACTATACAAGTAATCTACACAATGCTTGCTGTATAAGTGAGTACTAGTGCAAGCACCTTGATAGTGCTGTGTACTTTCAATGCATGTTTATTATATGTTATGTCAGCGTCAACGTGTGTCCAATTTATTCTTAAGAAATTGTTTAAAAATTAAAAGCTAAGTTTTATAAAAACTATTTTCAAAAGCAGTGCCCCCAGCAAAAGAGAGTACTTTTTCTTTCTCTAACTTGTATGTTCATTTACTCTCAGGGGAGCACCTCCACTAGCCATTTAAGTACTAACACTAAGGCACCCCATTACAATATTATGGATCTAGAATTGTATTCAAATATTTAAAAATCTTTATTCATGTTTATGCTTGTGCACCAGTATTTCCCCTACTCCCTCCCCCACTAAAAACAATCTAGACCACAGCGATTGAGGCAAAAAACAGACATAACTTTGGATCAGATAGCTTTTGCATATGTCAACCCTTTCTCTTAGGGAGAACTTGCACCCCTTCCAAAACTTTGCTTTCCAGGCGACATCATCTAGTTTCCTTCCCCAATTTAGCAAGGAGTAATCTCCATGATCAAATAGGATACCTAGAATTTTAATAATATCTTTTGGCTTTGGGATGGACTCCGGGATTGGAAATTCTTTCTGTCCCTCCCCCATCCAGAAAACGTAACACTTTTGATTTATCTTAGAAAACTTGGGCCTACTAGACATGGTTGATGTCACTGGCCTCCTCCTCTGATGATAACACCACAGTGACATCACCTGCCTAGGCTAACACCTTTTAAGTGCACTCCGGTGACAGCTGCAAACACATACAGAAGGGGGCTCAGGGGACACCCCTGATGAACACCTCAAACGTGGATCCAACCCAACCATTGACAAGCGGGAAGCTCTCAGCCTTCCTATACAGAATTTGTAACCAATTGACGCTTTTAGACTACAAGCCATACAGGGCCAGTGCAAGGCTCCCCCACTCCCTAGGCAAACTGTCTGCTGCCGCCCCCCCCCCCCCCTATATACTGTATATTAATATATATCGCAAAGGCTGCAGTGCTCGGGGGGTGACGAAAATCTGCTAATGCTTCCCCACATAACACCCCCGAACCGTATACATCACACAGTGCTCACAGCTCGGGCACATTTTATTGCAATGTACAGTACCCAGCCCATAGACATAGTTGTCCCCAGAACTACTATAAAGCCATCCTAGCAGCCCTAACGCGCCTGGTGCACCAGCCCTGTGTGTCTGTCATCTCTCCGCATCCACATGCCCTGCTCCCACCTGCCCGAGTCCTTACCTTGCCCGCAGCTGGCACTTTCCAGACCCCCCCTCATTATCCCGGTGACTGCAGGTTAAACTGCAGGAGTGCTGGCCCGCAATGCGGCCGCTGCGATGTTTGGGGGTGGGTGGCGGGGGTGATTCTGCCAAGTCACTGCGGCCGCTGCGTCGCTCTACAGGGGGGTTGATGCTCCACAGGGGGGTGGCAGCGGGGGGTGATGCCGCTAAGTCTCTCCACGGGGAAGGGGGGCTGATGCGGTGACCGCCAAGTCACTCGGGCAGGGTGGGGGTTTGGTGGTGAGTGACCACCGATCACCTTGATTCAGGGGGGTCCCTGCTCTGAACTACCGCCCTCCAGTGGCCGGCGCCCTAGGCAAATGCCTAAAGCTGCCTAGTGGTGGCGCCGGCCCTGAAGCCATACCTTTAAAGCAGTTTCCATAGATACTCATGATTAACACGGTCAAAAGCTTTTGACTGATCAAAGGCCAGCAAGAATTTTCCATCTCTCCCAAGCCTGCACCACTCCATGGCTTCCTGGACACCAACGACCGCACTAAAGGTGTTATGCAACTTCATCGCACAGTGCTGGGAGGGGGAAAGAAGCCTCTCTGAGAACTACACAATTCTGTTAAAAAAAACTTTTGAGAAGTCTGTTTTGAGAAGAACAATGGGGTGCCAATTCTCAACATAGGCTGGATATATCCCTATGGACAACAAGATAAGAGCCGACTTCCTTATGGAAGGAGGCAGCTCTTCCTCCTCCAATCTAGAATTAAACACATCCATAAGGCGAGGAGCTACAACATCAGATAGTTCCTTATAGAACTCTGATGTGACTTTTTTTTTATGTCAAGCCATACATTGCTTCCCAAACTTTTTCTACTCCTATCTTGTTGTCCAATCAAGAGAGTCATCTGATTCCATCAGACCTGGCGTCTCCCTCAGAAAAGTCTCTATCCTTTCTCTGATAGGTGCCTTCTCAGATAAAAGCTCAGAATAATAGTCTGATGACTTCCAGGATGCCTTCCCCTCCTGAAACACACGCTTTTATACAATTCTGTTAAGGATAAGGTGAGTGGTATGTAACATAATCCCT
The DNA here is from genome assembly GCF_055691185.1 of Crinia signifera. Lineage (NCBI taxonomy): Eukaryota > Metazoa > Chordata > Amphibia > Anura > Myobatrachidae > Crinia > Crinia signifera. The sequence continues at coordinate 154,999,893 of NC_139221.1, forward strand.
CTCCAGAATTAAAAATGCTAATCGGTTGTACTGAATTACTTTCATCTGAGACTTCACTAGGGAGATTTTTCCATCATCCCCACCTTCAGAGTTCAGGAAATCCAAATTCCTTTTTAGAACATAGTAGACACTTTTCTTTTTCAAGCCTCTTGTTTCTAACCAGTCTTTTACAAAAACACTGGACCTTCTTCTTCAGTACCTCCCACCACTCAGGTTTACTCCATACTGCCTCCAACAGTGATTCATGATCCTCAAAGAGACCTCTAAGGGACTGCTTCACATTTCCCTCCTTTAGATGCTCTGGGTTCAGCCTCCACAGACCTTTCCCATTCTGGATGGACTGTGAGGCATTCAATGAAAAACTAAGAAAACAGTGTTCTAAGAATTCTACTGCCTCTACCTTGGGGGGTAGATTTCGAATTCCCTTTAACAAAAAACCTATCTATCCTACTCCTATTCTGACCACTAAAATAGGTGTAACCTGTGAGGTCTGGGGAATGTCTAATATGAAATCCACCAAACCTGCCTGCCTAACCATTCTAACTAAAAAATGTGCATCATAGCCCAGCGTCCTACTGATTCTGGCATCTCCTCTATCTTTAGGTCTTACCACAATGTTGAAATTACCACCAAAAACATCCTGCTGGGACATCCCAGAATTGTTTTATTACAGTACCTCGAAGAGACATTTCTTGTACCAACCACTTTGGGGGCCATATAAATTTATTAGCCTTAGTTCTCCTAAAGGTAACATCCAAAATCATACAGTACATCTTCTTAATTTCTTTCTTCCCACTGTTCCACAATCTCATTAATTTTTTTTTTCCCATACACAAAGCTAAGATCAAATATCTGCAATATTTCTGGGTGGAGACAATCTGTCAGGTCACGGGCACAACAATTCAGAGTGAAAATTAAATTAAAGAATTTTTCTTTCACGCAGGAACTGGAATTACATGACTGCACCTGTTGCTGGGCCTTTGTTTCAACTGCCACCTGCCAGCTCCTCGCCTCCTGCCCTCTGCTTGCTGCAAGATCCCTGCCAAGGATGGATACAGGCCCCCACCCAGGCTATAAAATGGTATTGAGCCATTGGGCATGCCGCTGCCTGCACCCTTCTCCCCACTCAGCACCAGAGAAAAGGTCATAACCGGAGACAAGGCGAGTGAGCAGAGCAGTGGCATGAGAGGAGTGCTGATGGGATAGACCAGATAGCAGAGGCCAGAGATCTGAGGGGAGCAGTGGGGCGCAGTGGGGTGAGGCAGGTGAGACACAGCCTTTCCTGTCATACTAACGTATATGCTGGAGCTTTGAGTTTATAAAGTATGTCAAAAATACAAAGAATATATATATAAAAAAATCTTTTTTTTATTATTCTAATAATTTTTATAGTCAAAACTCTGGAGTAAAAGGTCTATGGCAGGTGAGGCAGTGCCTTTTCTGCACATCTCTTATTAAAACTCAGCGAAGCTCCATCAGTATATTACATAGTTACATAGTTACATAGTAGGTGAGGCTGAATAAAGACTTGCGTCCATCTAGTTCAACCGATGTTTATAATAGTTTATCCCTTGTTGTATAGTATGTTCTGATATTTTAAAGACAGATCATGTTACTTATTCATACCCATGGATGCTTTTAACCAATACATGTTTATCCAATCTTATTTTAAATGTATTTATAGTGTCTGCTGACACCACTTATCCAGGAAGAGAGTTCCAAAGTTTGACTGCTCTGACATAGGCGAATCTAGAATTATGGTAATGGGTGGTCCCAGATCCAGATATAGCAGTAGGGGGACCTTTGCGTGGCGAAACCGCGCGTCAAAATAGGGGCATGGCCTCATGGGAAGGAGGTGTGGCATCACAAAAAGGGGTGTGGCATTACACTTTAGACCATACACAGTAATGGCCATTACACATTTTAGCAAACTCCGTAATACCCATTACACATAAAGCCACACACCGTAATGCCAATTACACATAAGGCCACACACACCACAATACCAATTACACATTGTGCCACACATCATGATGCCCATTACATACTATATAACAATCCGTAATGCCCATTACATATCTGCCACATAAGTTCTGCTTACCTACAGTACGTGCTCATTGCTAGGGGGTTCTTGCTTGATGGCACCCAGGGCCGGATTAACAATGGACCTGATGGAGCTACAGCTCCATACCTACTCTCCAAATAGGCCCATTTTGTAGCTGAGGGCCAGGGCTTTCCAATGAGCCAGGCCCTACGTTTCTAGCCCCCCGGGAACCAGAGAAACCACCAGGCAAAGCTGGAAATTTTTTCCCGTAGGATAACATGGGTCCCATTAATTCCGACCCCCACTGGGTTCCAATGGATGCCAGTTCCCCCTCCACATCTCAGTCGAATCCAAATCGCTGGGCCTTTAATCTGATACCAGGCTGGTCCAAATGGGTTTATTGATTCCAGAGATATTCCGGGAAAACCAATTTTTTTTATTTCTCAAATGTAATTTCATGGCTGTTCATGTGGGTGTGGTATGTTTCCCCGACAGTCGGGATTCCGACAGTCATTACTCAGATGTCAGAATCCTGACCGCACAGCGCGGGGAGCGCAATGAAGCCCCTTGCGGGCTCGCTGTGCTCGCCACGCTGCGGGCACGGTTGTGAGCGCTCGCCACCTATTTTATTCTCCCTCTATGGGGGTCGTGGACTCCCACGAGGGAGCAGTCGGGATTCCAACGAGGAATGACTGTCGGAATCCCGACTGTCGGGGAGCCGTCCGGCACCTGTTCATGTTGTTTGAGGACAGATTTATCTGGAACCAAACGTCCCAGTTTCACGGAACCAAAATCATTCAAATCCCACTCAAAAGTTCTTCAAAATGATACTGGTCTTATGTAAATGGGTCAGTTGGTTCCGAAGATATAGCTGGTTGGTTAAAGGGGGGGAGGGTGGATCTTTCACACCAGAAAATGCAGGGACTAGGCTAGTGTAAAAGGGGCCTGCCTGGGAATGTCCTTGGAACCATATTCCCGGGTAAATCCCTGCATTTTCTGGTGTGAAAGGGGTATTATTTCAAATAGTCGGGACCTGCAGTGCTCTAAATACAGCCAGACAGCCCGCTGCTCTCTGCCAGGCTGTCAATGGCTGTCATTTCTGCCTGGCGGCGGCTGTCCCACAGTTACATGAGCATGTATTCCCCCTTGGCAATGAGCATGTAATCCCACATGGCAACGAGCATGGAACCCCTGGCAATGAGCATGTAGGTAAGCAGCACTTATGTAGCATAATTTTTAATAGGCATTATGGTGTTTGGCATAATATGTAATGGACATTATGGTGTGTGGCTTAACATGTAATGGGCATTATGGTGTAAATTTTTTATGTGCACAATGCCCCTGTTTATGAAGCATATTGTGCACTATTGCTCAATCTGTTTGGTATAGTGTGTATTTTGGCTCAATCCATGTGGCAAAATGTGAATTTTGCCTTATTCTGTGTGGTATAATGTGACTTTTGACTCAATCCGTGCGCCATAGTGTGAATTTTGGCTCAGTCGGTGTGAATTTTGGTGGCACAATGTGTAAGAGGCAAGTACAGTATAAGGGGGTTACTATTGTGTTGCATGATTTGTATAATGGTGTGGTAAACTTAGGTGACTACATAAAAGGTGCTGAAATGTTGCCTACCAAGTTTCGGCTTTCAGTATTTTTTTTTATGACTGGAGTGCTGCCTCAGACCGCAAGTATCTTAGGACATCGGCGTCCTGCGGGTGCAACTTTGGAGGGCACCCGCCAATATATCTCCCTGCATTTTTACTATGCCAGCCCCCTGCCTTTTCCAGGAATATGCAATTAGTTAAAAGTATTTACACAAATAGAGACACACCCATGAGCAGACCACCCAACCAGAAAACTGGTCACGCCCCCCACATTATTAGGTGCTGGCCACAACCCCTATTATTGCGCATAACAGGCCTTTGATCATTTTCAGTTCCAGGCTCATTTAGACCTTAATCTGGCACTGATGGCACCATAGTACCCATTACACACGATGCTGCACACATAACGCCCCTTACACACGATGCTACACACATAACGCCCCTTACACACGATGCTGCACACATAACACCCCTTACACATGATGCTGCACACATAACGCCCCTTACACATGATGATGCACACATAACGCCCCTCACACATGATGCTGCACACGTAAAGCCCCTTACACATGATGCTGCACACACAATGCCCCTTACACATGATGCTGCACACGTAAAGCCCCTTACACATGATGCTGCACACACAACGCCCCTTACACATGATGCTGCACACACAACGCCCCTTACACATGATGCTGCACACGTAACGCCCCTTACACGTGATGCTGCACACGTAACGCCCCTCACTCATGATGATGCACACGTAACGCCCCTTACACATGATGATGCACACGTAAAGCCTCTTACACATGATGCTGCATGCAGAACGCCCCTTACACATGATGCTGCACACACAACGCCCCTTACACATGATGCTGCACACACAACGCCCCTCACACGTGATGCTGCACACGTAACACCCCTCACACATGATGCTGCACACGTAACACCCCTCACACATGATGCTGCACACGTAACGCCCCTCACACATGATGCTGCACACGTAACGCCCCTCACACATGATGCTGCACACATAACGCCGCTTACACATGATGCTGCACACGTAACACCCCTTACACATGATGCTGCACACATAACGCCGCTTACATATGATGCTGCACACATAACGCCCCTTACACATGATGCTGCACACATAACGCCCCTTACACATGATGCTGCACACATAATGCCCCTTACACATGATGCTGCACACATAATGCCCCTTACACATGATGCTGCACACATAATGCCCCTTACACATGATGCTGCACACATAATGCCCCTTACATATGAAGCCACACATTACGCATAATGCCCCCACATACCGCCACTAGTAGCATCCCTTAAGCAATGCCCCCAAAAGTTCCACTTACTGTAAATTTTTATATGAGCCTTCGCTGCTGCTGCTGCAGGAAGAGATGGAGAGCGGTGCAGCTGCTTCTATGGGGAGAGGAGCAGAGCGCAGTGCAGAGCACGCTCCCACTCTCCTCCTGGTGTCCCCTCCAGCGGAGTGGACATTTGAAATATTGTTTGCGCTGTTGTTGTGCATGATGTCGGGGGAAGCACGCCGGGCACCGGCCCCACATGATTAAAGGGGGGGCGGGCTGCTAATTCTGCTCCTGCAGGAGAGGTGAAAGCGGGGAGAAGAAGCAGGGGGTAGTGCTGCCTGGCTAGGACAGCGGCGGGACAGCTCTGAGAGTGCTGCCTGCCAGAAATAGCTGCATCACCGGGCAGCGCTGCAGCTTCCTTTCCACTTGGTAGCGAGCCAGGCAGAATCGGATCGTGGACCGCATCCGGCCCGCGGTCTGTACATTGCCCACCCCTCTTAGAGTCAGACTATACAGCCGGGCATATAGTGCTGTGCGCTGCCCGGCTGTCACCCCGGACCACCCCTTAGATTCACCTATGTGATCTGACTGTAAAGAAATGTTTTCTTCTAGATCAGGCATTCCCAACCACGGTCCTCAAGGCACACCAACAGTGCAGGTTTTAGTGATGTCCAGGCTTCAGCACAGATGGTTTAATCAGAATCACTCAGGTACTAATTAAGTCACCTGAGCTCAAGCCTGGATATCACTAAAACCTGCACTCTTGGTGTGCCCTGAGGACCGTGGTTTGGAATGCCTGTTCTAGAAGAACAAAATCTTTTTTCTTCTAATCTAAACCCGTGCCCTCTCGTCCTAGATTCCTTTCTAGCAGAAAAAAGGGTGTTTGACAGTTCCTTATAATGGCCCCTATACATTTATACATGTTGAGCATGTCCCCCCTTCTGCACTTGTGTATAATGCTGGCATGTACCCCATGGCTAATATATTGTGTGCAAATCTGGCTGTGGTACTTGCCAGGGAATCCTCAGCCATTTACCCCACCGCATGTCCCTGAAGGGGAGTTACTGTTCATGAACCCAGTCCGGCGGCATAGCCGTGCCTAGGCAATTCCCCAGATATGCCAATCTGCGAATCCCTGCCACGTGACACAGTTACTGAGTACCCAAGCATGTGTCTATTTCAACACGATCTTCAACTACCACCAACCACAGTACCTGTTCTGGACTTAGTCCACAGCAGCTATGGTTCTGCCGACACACAAATTTATGAATTACACAGTAGCACTCTGGCAAATTCTTCAGAGGCTTGAGCCTTGGTTATTGGTTAGGGTCATGGGTTAGGGTCCCACCATGGTTTCCTGACACATTCCAAAAATATACTGGTAGCTTAATTGGTTCCCAACAAAAATTAAACCTTGAATGTCTGTGTGTGCATGTACGTGTGGTAGGGACTTATTTATTTATTTACAGTTTCTTATATAGGGCAGCAGATTCCGTTGCGCTTTACAATAGTAGACAGTGATAAAACAAACTGGGTAACAACAGACAGACTTGGAGGTTACAGGGCCCTGCTGCAAGCTTAATATAGATTGTAAGCTCCAGTGGGGCCGGGACTGATGTTAATGTTCAAATATTCTCTGTAAAGCGCTGCGGAATATGTATGTGCTATATTAGAAACTTTTAATAAAATAATAATAGATAATAATACTCAACTATCTCAAAGGAAGGCCATTTTTATAGCTTCTCTAATGAGCAAACCTATATTCAGATATGCTAACATAATTGCACAAGGGTTTTCAAGTTTTCTGTAATCATCCACCAGTCTTCTAATGCGATTAGCAAACTCCAGAGCCGGCCCTAGCCTAAATGGCGCCCTAGGCAAGATTTTGGCTGGTGCCCCTAGCACCACCACTAGTTCCGCCTCTGACTCTGCTCCCCTTTCCCAGCACCATCAACCCTCATCATAGCAGCCATTATTTTGGTACCACTTTATCTTATATACATGACTCCTCACATTATTCACATTATACCCCTAGAAAAAAATCCTGAGAAAATATTGTATTTTAAACACCTTTATGGCCACACTGCAACCCAGCACAAAGCAGTGTGTGCTGGGCAGAGGAGAAGAGCTGCAGCTGCTGCTGTCACTTAAGGGGAGGGGACCCGGGCCCCCACTGGGCCCTTCCATCAGACTTTGGCCTAGGTAATTTGTTCCCCCTGCCCCTTTCTCTCTGCACCCCTGATAATACCACACAGTAATGCCCCTTACACATGACACACATTATTAATGTCCTTATAAACATAATGCCCCTTACACATTATGCCAACCTTTATTAATGCCCTTCATACATAATGACACACATAATGCCCATTACACATATGTTGCACATTATTAATGCCCTTATACACATGACACACATAATGCCTGTTACACATGTGTCACACATTATTAATGCATTTATACATGACACACATAATGCCCCTTACACATATGCCAAACACTATTGCACAACCAACCCACCCGCAGACAGCACTTGCACCGCCGCTAACACTGTGACCTCTGCCTCTGCTTGGATACAGATGTTTCCTCATACATCTTGCCTCAATAAGCCATGCAGCTCCTGGCCAGTTCTGCTAACGATGGGTGCCTTTTTTGCTGAAAATTCTTCTTATTTGCATTGATATGTGGCCAGGACACACAAGGAGCTTCCGATGATTAAAATGATATGCTATGCAGTAATAAATGATGATATGATATGCAGCATGCCTATATTCTGAGTGCGACTGTGGCTGTACCTGCATACGGAATGCTATGTTACAGTGATTTCCATGAATACACTATTTCATATGCAGATACAGCCTCACTCACACACAGAATATAGGCATGCTGCATATCATTTTAATCAGCAGAAGCTGCTGGTGCCCCTAGTTTGCCTGTGCCTAGGGCTGGCTCTGGCAAACACAATGTAACATTGGAACACTGAAGTGCTGGTTGTGGGAAATAGGCCATTAAACACCTATGTAGATATTCCTTTAACCCCTTCATGACAGAGCCAGTTTGTGCCTTCATGACAGAGCCCTTTTTTTCAAATCTGACATGTCTCACTTAAGTGGGGATAACTTTTTTTTGCTTTTACTTATCCCAGTGATTTTGAGATTGTTTTCTCGTGACACATTGTACTTCAAGTTAGTGGTAAATTTTGGTCGATACAGTCTGTGTTTTTTTGTGAAAAATACCAAAATATCGTGAAAAAATGGAAAATTTAGCAATATGCAAAATGTCAAATTTTCTGCTTGTGAGACAAATAATCATACCACTCAAAATAGTTAATAACTAACATAGACCATATGTCTACTTTATGTTGCCATCATTATTTCAACCCCCTTTTCATTTTTTTGGACACTAGGAGGCTTCAAATATGACTAGCAAATTCTCAAATTTTCAAGAAAATTTCAAACACTGATTTTTTTAGGGACCAGTTCAGTTCTGATGTGACTTTGAGGGACTTGTATGTGAGACACCCCCATAAATGATGCCATTTCAAAAACTGCACCCCTCACAGTATTCAAAACAGCATTTTGGAAGTTTGTTAACCCTTTAGGTGTTTCACAGGAATTAAAACAAAGTGTAGGTGAAATTTCAAAATTTCTTTTTTTTTGCAGAGTTTCAATTTTAATACATTTTTCTAACAAATACAGTAGATTTTACTAGAGAAATGTGACTAAAAATTTATTCCCCCAATTCTTGTGTTTTCAAAAATATCCTATATGTGGCCCTAGTGTGCACGATGACCAAACCACAGGCTTCATAATAGAAGGAGCACCTACTTGATTTTGGAGCCTCCTTTTTATGAGATTTTTTTTTAGGCACCATGTAGGTTTCTAGGCACCATAAGTGCTAAAAGTTAGGAACTTTCCCCACAAGTCACCCCATTTTGCAATCTACACCCCTCAGGGAATTCATCTAGGGGTATAGTGTACATTTCAAACCCCCAGGGGTTTCACCAATTTTGGTACAACTGGGATGTGAAAATGGAAAATTACATTTTTTTACACAAACATGCAGTTCTGGCTCAAAATTTTTCATTTTCACAAGGAATGAAGGAGACAAAGCACCCCAATATCTGTGCCCCAATTTCTCCCGAGTACGGCAATGCCTCAAATGTGACCAAAAAATACCAGTGGGGCGCATAGCAGGACTCAGAAGGGAAGGAGTGATTTTTGGATTTGGCAGCACAGATTTTGGTGGAATGAATGGTGGGTGCCATGTTGCATTAGCAAGACTCCCAAAGCACCAATACAGTGGAACCCCCCCACAAGTCACCCCATTTTGCAAAGTACACCCCTCAGGGAATTCATCTAGGGGTATAGTGTACATTTCAAACCCCCAGGGGTTTCACCAATTTTGATACAACTGGGATGTGAAAATGGAAAATTACATTTTTTTACACAAACATGCAGTTCTGGCTCAAAATTTTTCATTTTCACAAGGAATGAAGGAGACAAAGCACCCCAAAATCTGTGCCCCAATTTCTCACGAGTACGGCAATGCCTCACATGTGACCAAAAAATACCAGTTGGGCGCATGGCAGGACTCAGAAGGGAAGGAGTGATTTTTGGATTTGGCAGCACAGATTTTGGTGGAATGAATGGTGGGTGCTATGTTGCACCAATACAGTGGAACCCCCCCACAAGTCACCCCATTTTGCAAAGTACACCCCTCAGGGAATTCATCTAGGGGTATAGTGTACATTTCAAACCCCCAGGGGTTTCACCAATTTTGGTACAACTGGGATGTGAAAATGGAAAATTACATTTTTTTACACAAACATGCAGTTCTGGCTCAAAATTTTTCATTTTCACAAGGAATGAAGGAGACAAAGCACCCCAAAATCTGTGCCCCAATTTCTCCCGAGTACGGCAATGCCTCACATGTGACCAAAAAATACCAGTTGGGCGCATGGCAGGACTCAGAAGGGAAGGAGTGATTTTTGGATTTGGCAGCACAGATTTTGGTGGAATGAATGGTGGGTGCCATGTTGCATTAGCAAGACTCCCAAAGCACCAATACAGTGGAACCCCCCACAAGTCACCCCATTTTGCAAAGTACACCCCTCAGGGAATTCATCTAGGGGTATAGTGTACATTTCAAACCCCCAGGGGTTTCACCAATTTTGATACAACTGGGCAGTGAAAATGAAAAATTACATTTTTTTACACAAAAATGCAGTTCTGGCTCAAAATTTTTCATTTTCACAAGGAATGAAGGAGACAAAGCACCCCAAAATCTGTGCCCCAATTTCTCCCGAGTACGGCAATGCCTCACATGTGACCAAAAAATACCAGTTGGGCGCATGGCAGGACTCAGAAGGGAAGGAGTGATTTTTGGATTTGGCAGCACAGATTTTGGTGGAATGAATGGTGGGTGCCATGTTGCATTAGCAAGACTCCCAAAGCACCAATACAGTGGAACCCCCCCACAAGTCACCCCATTTTGCAAAGTACACCCCTCAGGGAATTCATCTAGGGGTATAGTGTACATTTCAAACCCCCAGGGGTTTCACCAATTTTGATACAACTGGGCAGTGAAAATGAAAAATTACATTTTTTTACACAAAAATGCAGTTCTGGCTCAAAATTTTTCATTTTCACAAGGAATGAAGGAGACAAAGCACCCCAAAATCTGTGCCCCAATTTCTCCCGAGTACGGCAATGCCTCACATGTGACCAAAAAATACCAGTTGGGTGCATGGCAGGACTCAGAAGGGAAGGAGTGATTTTTGGATTTTGCAGCACAGATTTTGGTGGAATGAATGGTGGGTGCTATGTTGCACCAATACAGTGGAACCCCCCCACAAGTCACCCCATTTTGCAAAGTACACCCCTCAGGGAATTCATCTAGGGGTATAGTGTACATTTCAAACCCCCAGGGGTTTCACCAATTTTGGTACAACTGGGATGTGAAAATGGAAAATTACATTTTTTTACACAAACATGCAGTTCTGGCTCAAAATTTTTCATTTTCACAAGGAATGAAGGAGACAAAGCACCCCAAAATCTGTGCCCCAATTTCTCCCGAGTACGGCAATGCCTCACATGTGACCAAAAAATACCAGTTGGGCGCATGGCAGGACTCAGAAGGGAAGGAGTGATTTTTGGATTTGGCAGCACAGATTTTGGTGGAATGAATGGTGGGTGCCATGTTGCATTAGCAAGACTCCCAAAGCACCAATACAGTGGAACCCCCCCACAAGTCACCCCATTTTGCAAAGTACACCCCTCAGGGAATTCATCTAGGGGTATAGTGTACATTTCAAACCCCCAGGGGTTTCACCAATTTTGATACAACTGGGATGTGAAAATGGAAAATTACATTTTTTTACACAAAAATGCAGTTCTGGCTCAAAATTTTTCATTTTCACAAGGAATGAAGGAGACAAAGCACCCCAAAATATGTGCCCCAATTTCTCCCGAGTACGGCAATGCCTCACATGTGACCAAAAAATACCAGTTGGGCGCATGGCAGGACTCAGAACGGAAGGAGTGATTTTTGGATTTGGCAGCACAGATTTTGGTGGAATGAATGGTGGGTGCCATGTTGCATTAGCAAGACTCCCAAAGCACCAATACAGTGGAACCCCCCCACAAGTCACCCCCTTTTGCAAAGTACACCCCTCAGGGAATTCATCTAGGGGTATAGTGTACATTTCAAACCCCAAGGGGTTTCACCAATTTTGATACAACTGGGCAGTGAAAATGAAAAATTACATTTTTTTACACAAAAATGCAGTTCTGGCTCAAAATTTTTCATTTTCACAAGGAATGAAGGAGACAAAGCACCCCAAAATCTGTGCCCCAATTTCTCCCGAGTACGGCAATGCCTCACATGTGACCAAAAAATACCAGTTGGGTGCATGGCAGGACTCAGAAGGGAAGGAGTGATTTTTGGATTTTGCAGCACAGATTTTGGTGGAATGAATGGTGGGTGCTATGTTGCACCAATACAGTGGAACCCCCCCACAAGTCACCCCATTTTGCAAAGTACACCCCTCAGGGAATTCATCTAGGGGTATAGTGTACATTTCAAACCCCCAGGGGTTTCACCAATTTTGGTACAACTGGGATGTGAAAATGGAAAATTACATTTTTTTACACAAACATGCAGTTCTGGCTCAAAATTTTTCATTTTCACAAGGAATGAAGGAGACAAAGCACCCCAAAATCTGTGCCCCAATTTCTCCCGAGTACGGCAATGCCTCACATGTGACCAAAAAATACCAGTTGGGCGCATGGCAGGACTCAGAAGGGAAGGAGTGATTTTTGGATTTGGCAGCACAGATTTTGGTGGAATGAATGGTGGGTGCTATGTTGCATTGCCAATACAGTGGAACCCCCCCACAAGTGACCCCATTTTGCAAACTACACCCCTCAGGGAATTCATCTAGGGGTATAGTGTACATTTCAAACCCCCAGGGGTTTCACCAATTTTGATACAAGTGGGCAGTGAAAATGAAAAATTACATTTTTTTACACAAAAATGCAGTTCTGGCTCAAAATTTTTCATTTTCAGAAGGTATGAAGGAGAAAAAGCACCCCAAAATCTGTGCCCCAATTTCTCCCGAGTACGGCAATGCCTCACATGTGACCAAAAAATACCAGTTGGGTGCATGGCAGGACTCAGAAGGGAAGGAGTGATTTTTGGATTTTGCAGCACAGATTTTGGTGGAATGAATGGTGGGTGCTATGTTGCATTGCCAATACAGTGGAACCCCCCCACAAGTGACCCCATTTTGCAAACTACACCCCTCAAGGAATTCATCTAGGGGTATAGTGTACATTTCAAACCCCCAGGGGTTTCACCAATTTTGGTACAACTGGGCTGTGAAAATGAAAAATTACATTTTTTTACACAAAAATGTACTTCTGGCTCAAAATTTTTCATTTTCACAAGGAATGAAGGAGACAAAGCACCCCAAAATCTGTGCCCCCATTTCTCCAGAGTACGGCAATGCCTCACATGTGACCAAAAAATACCAGTTGGGTGCATGGCAGGACTCAGAAGGGAAGGAGTGATTTTTGGATTTTGCAGCTCAGATTCTGGTGGAATGAATGGTGGGTGCTATGTGGCATTAGCAAGACCCCCGATGCACGGTGAAATGATGAACCTAATAATCCATCGATGTGTGGTATATTTTGAAACACTCCTTTATACATAGGCCGGGTTTGTCGGGGCAAGTTTCACAGTGGAAAATAGTTTCCTTTCTTATTCCCTTTTTATAGCAAACTTTGCACCTTTTTTGTGTCCTGCCCTTTCTTGCAGTGGAGGGGATTTCGTTGGGAAAATGCTGCCCTGGAACAATACGGGGGCCAGTACTAGAAGTACTGGGGCCCTCTGCCTGCTGATTCCCAAATGTTAGGCTCTTTATGACTTCCTCTTGAAAGTGCATAAATGTCCCCCTCTGGCCGGTAGAACGGAATAGCACGTAAGCGTTATACAGTGCCATCTGGATGATATACACGGCCAGCTTCTTGTACCAGATATTTGTTTTCCGCAGGGCACTGTACGGCTTCAGTACCTGATCTGAAAGATCCACTCCACCCATGTACTTATTGTAATCTAGGATACAATTTGGTTTTGAGGTGTGGGTACTGGTACCTCGTACAGGGATGGAGGTGGTACTGTCTCCATGAATTGTTGTCAGTATAAGGACATCCCTCTTGTCCTTATATTTGACCAACAACATATTTTCGGTGCATATTCCCCTGCTTTCACCCCTTCTCATTACTTGGGCAATGTGCGTTTTGGGGAGGCCTCTTTGGTTCTTGCGCACAGTACCGCAAGCTGCTGTACCTCTTGAACCAAGGGCCTTAAACAGGGGGATGCTGGTGTAAAAGTTATCCACATAGAGGTGATAACCCTTATCCAGGAAGGGGTGCATTAAATCCCAGACAATTTTTCCACTAACACCTACGAGGGAGGGGGGGCATTCTGGTGGTTCAATTCTTGAATCCTTCCCTTCATATACCCTAAACTTGTGGGTGTACCCTGTGGTGCTTTCACACAGCTTATACATTTTTATCCCATACCTTGCCCTCTTACTGGGAAGGTACTGGCGGAATTTAACCCTTCCTTTAAAATGTATAAGGGACTCGTCGATACTAATACATTTATCAGGGATGTATAGCTCTGCAAATTTGGCACTGAAATGATCAATGACCGGCCTGACTTTGAATAGCCTGTCAAAGGTGGGATCATCTCTGGGTGGGCACTGTGCATTATCGGTGTAATGTATAAATTTATGGATTGCCTCAAAACGAGCCCGGGGCATGGCCATACGGTGAAATGGGGTGCTGTACAGAACATCTGTACTCCAATATTGCCTAATTTGTGGCTTTTTTACTATGCCCATATGTAACACCAGACCCCAAAACGTCATCATCTCTACTGCATCTACAGGGGTCCACCTAGCAAATGATGACGTGGGGTTTTGAGCAATAAACTGCTGGGCATATAAATTAGTTTGGTCCACCATTAAATTTATAAAATCATCAGAGAAAAATAATTTAAAAATGTCAATTTCTCTGAGACCTGTTGAATCAAATTGGATTCCTGGGATGGCCAAAAACTCAGGAACCTGGGGCTCAAAATTGTCTGGTGGTGGGGTCCATACGAGATCAATTATTGGGGGGGGGGTCTCAGCTGCTCTACGGGGGCGTCTTTGAGGGGGTCCCTCATCATCAGAGGAGGAAGAGGAGCTTAAGACAAATCCTTCAAATTTCCCGCTTGCCTCACTTGCTGTGTCAGAGTCAGAGGCAAGCATGGCATATGCCTCCTCCACCGAATACATTCTCCTGGATGACTGGGACGACATTTGGGATGACATTTGGGATGCCATTTATATTTTTGTGTTACTGGTAGTGAAATGTTTCAACACGTGTATAGTGTAGGGGGGGGTACAAACTTTATTTCAACCCGGGGGGTATGTAGTGTGTATGTATGTAGTGCAGAAAAAAAAAAAATACAAAAATAAAAAAATTGAAGGGTTCAAAAAAAAAAAATGGAAGGGGTTAAAAAAAAAAAATGGAAGGGGTTAAAAAAAAAATGGAAGGGGTTAAAAAAAAAAATGGAAGGGGTTAAAAAAAAAAATGGAAGGGGTTAAAAAAAAAAAAGGTCCTGCGCCAAAAATTGAGCACAGATGTTGGTCAGTAACGTCCGTCACTGAACAGCGCTCAAAGGCAACAGGAATTTGATTAAAAAAAAAATAAAATAGATCAACCCTGTGCCGAAAAAGCTGATCAGTGATGTACGTCACTGATCAGCGCACAGTGGCCACAGGACACACACAAAATCACAGTGTGTGTAAAAAAAAAAATGTAAAAAAGACCCCACAGCACTCACAAAAAATAAAAAAAGGTGATCAGTGATGCGACACTGATTACCAGTGAGGGGCAGCAGGTGCACAACCTTTGGTGGTACTGACAGGTATATATAAAAAAAAAACCTCTGCACCCCTAAAAAGTTGCTGATCACCTCAGATATAGTGATCAGCACAAAAGGCGGGGGCAGCAGACACAAAATTTAGCACTCTCTATCACTCTCTGTCACTATCTCTCTCTATCTCTCTATCTCTCACTATCTATCACTCTATGACACTGCAGCAGCAGCACTGACAGGTATATCTATATATAAAAAAAAACCTGCGCCCCCAAAAAGTTGCTGATCAGTTAATTTATACTGATCAGCACAAAAGGGGGGGCAGCAGTCAGTTATAAAAAAAATATATAGCACAATCTGTCACTATCTCTCTATCTCTCTCTCTCTATCTCTCTCTATCTCTCTCTATCTATCTATAGCTCTATCACACTGCAGCAGCACAAAATATAGCACTAGGCCTCTCTATCTCTCTCTATCTCTCTCTATCTCTTTCAGTTATATAAAAAATATATAGCACAATCTGTCACTATCTCTCTCTCTATCTCTCTCTCTCTATCTCTCTCTATCTCTCTATCTATAGCTCTATCACACTGCAGCAGCACAAAATATAGCACTAGGCCTCTCTATCTCTCTCTATCTCTCTCTCTCTAACTCTCTCTCTATCTAATAAATCGCAGCAGCACAAGATGTCACAGGATGTCACAAGATGTCACAAGCATAAGCAATCTCAATGATCAGGTAAGTATTTTGGATGGGTTCTGGTCAGTATAGGCGGCAGCTGGGCACGGTGACCGCACTGCACGCTATTCCAGACCGGAATGGCGTCTGCAGTGCAGTCACCGTTAGTTTAAACCCCCCTCCATGGCTGTGATTGGTCCGTCGGTCCGACGAACCAATCACGGCCTTTGGGGGCGGGAGGGGTGAGGTGGGGTGACACCAGTGTCACCCTTACACCCCGCAGTGATTGGTGCTGTACTTTACAGCACCAATCACCTCCGATCCCGTGTCACCGGCGAACGTTATTCGCCGGTGACACAGAAAACGCTGTGAATGGCTGTTCACAATGAACAGCCAATCACAGCGATCGCCGACGGGGGGGCGGCATCGCCGCCCCCCCTGGGCATGCACGGACATGTCTGCTGTCAGGGACAGCAGACATCGTCCCTCTGTCACTGCGTCTCTAGACGCAGTGACAGTTTTAAGCCATGACGTATATATACGTCAACGGTCGGGAAGTACTTCCCGGCCATGACGTATATATACGTCAAATGTCGTGAAGGGGTTAAAAAACTGAAGTTTGCAGCTAATAAAGTCATTTACCACATTAACAATGTATAGTGTATTTCTAAGTAATTTAATGTTATCGTCATTTAAGAAAACAGTGCTATTAATTCAAAAATAAAGACATTTCTTAGTGACCCCAACCTTTTGAATGGTAGTGTACATGATAATAACATATACATACATATATTTTTTAAGCCAGGCTCTCCTGACTCCTGCTGCAAATGAAAATTGACACTCACAAAATGGCTGCCCCCATACAGCAGACCATTTTTAAGGATGCTAGAGGAGGCCGCCACCTCCTCTAGCATTCTCAAAATCTGTCTGCTTTATGGGGGAAGCCATTTTGTGTGTGTCACTTTTCATTAGCAGGACTCTAAACCAGTAGAGCCGGGACGGGATTGCATGCAGCGGCAGGTCCAGGCAGGTGACAGCGGGTAACAATAGCCCCGCAGAGCCCTAGGCGCCCACACTTTCTAAGCACCTCCCCACCACCGCAGGGTCTGTTTGGCTAATGTTATGCCACTGTGTTGATGGACACAGCACTGCCCATTTAATGGACACAGCATAGCCACTTTAGATGGGCACAGCACAGCCACTTGATTGAAATGGCTCCAAGTCCCTGCCACTGAGCCCATATATGGCAAGCATGTGAAAATCGGGAGGATTACATTTTGCCTGGATTTAAAAATCTGTATACGGTTGGAAAACTCAAGTTGCGGCTCAGATATACTCAGATCCCAAAAGTTAGGACCATTCACACTTCCTAAAATCCAAACCACTCATCTGTAATTTAATCTTGGCTTCAAAATTACATGTCCTGTGAAGCATCTGTATTAAATTAAATTAGATACTATGGGGGAAATTTGTAAAAACATAAGTGTATTTGTATCCTGAAATACACTTGTTTTTGACATTTACTATCCCGAAAATACGGCTATTCGTATTGATGTGCTATCAATACGAATACGAATTGCCGTATTTTTGGGATAGTAAATGTCAAAAATAAGTGTATTTCTGGATACAAATACACCTATTTTTTTACAAATTTCCTTTAGTAAATTTCCTCCTATACCTGTGAGGAACATGTGAAGACATTTGTTTTTCACAAGATCACAGAGTATTATTACTATACCCTGGGCTGCCAAAATGTATTTCTTTTAACAGTAAATGGAAAGCTGTCAGGGTAGAAGTTCCCTAATTTGACCCTCAATGCACACCCAATGGTCCAAGTTTTAAGTGTGCTGAGATATGGATATACTTAACACCTGGACTGTTTGCGTACCATGAAGGAGGGGGTTGGAGCCCCTTAAACTGACTATCACAAAATTCTGAGACTCTGAGAAAGGCATCATGTTGAACTTAATTTACATAGCAGGTGTTGAACTTCTAAGACACCACTTCCAGTTTCACCTGATGCTCTGGAAAGTTGGTATTGGTGTGTGGGTGCTGGGGGGAGCAGTAAGCTGAAGTTTTGCCTAGGGTGCTGAAAATCTTGCAACTGGCCTGAGTTTACTATTTCCTAATTTAAATGTAAATGTATACAATCTACATGATTTAAGGATTTATATAATTTGTATAAATTGTGTTGGTATTGTGTTGAAGTTTGTCAAAGTAGTAAATGTATGCACAATTTGCATAAGTCTAATGTTAATTGTTTTTCTCTAAAATATTTGAAGAGTTATGTGGATCATTTTTTTGAACAAATAGAATTATATAACACTAGTATTCATAAAAATGCAATCATCTTACTGAAATAAATATAGCCTGATTTCACAAGAATGAAGGAGAACATGACTCATCATCAGAAGATGCTTTAAACATGTGTCATGTATTTTTCTCCTAAACTTGTGTTTAACAATCAATCAATAAAATGACACAATAACTTGACAGACTTTCAACATAGTGGGAAGTAAATTCCTATAGCAACATTAGTTTTCTTTTTATATATATATATATATATATATATATATATATATATATATATATATATATATATATATACTGTATATATATATATATAGGTATATATATTTTGTTTAGAAGAAAAAATTGTAGCTTAAAAAGAATATATTTATGACATGTTAACTTTAATTTGATTTAGGGTCCTGCTGATACAGCTATGGTTCTCTACCCTGTGGTTGTCCACTATTGTATTCAACTATCAAGGCTTTCTGTTTTGCTTATTCCTTTATGTACTCTGCAATAGGGCACCAAATAAAGGATAATAATAATTTAATAAGGACAAAAATGTGGGAAATCCTCCAAAAGTGGGTGTTTAGGAGAATTGGCGTATTTGACCGGAACTTGATTTTGCAAAGTAGGTATCTGCTAGCATTGCTGCTATCAAGGCATGGACGACTGCCCAATAAATTATTTATTTTTGCTACCTGACATTTAGGATGTCTAATATATGCAGTTTAGCTTTTTTGGGGGAAAACATAAAATGAATTGGTAACCAGTCTGTGTATCACAGTTTAATTGATATAATAATAATAATATGGCACATATATGTTTTTTAGGAGCTGAGCTCCGAGTATGATATTGCATACTGCAGTAGACTGTTAATTTAACTAACCAATACCCAGGCAGGGGGCGCCCCGGCGCTCACCCACTCCACAGGGGGGGGGAGGCTGCAGGAGATGCGGTGTAGCGTAGCTCCAGGGGGGGGGGGGAGAGGGAGCAGTGTCTCGCTCCACAGGGGGGGGGAGCAGTGTCTCGCTCTATGGGGGGTGTGTGTGTGTTTGAGATGTGGTGGGAGATGCGGCGATGGCCGCAGTGTCGTTCCATGGGGGGAGAGGGAGACGCTCACCTTGAGGTTGATCCGTGGGGAGGAGCTGCTCCCAAGTGGCCGCCCTCCAGTGGCTGCACCCTAGGCAAATGCCTAAGGCTGCCTAGTGGTGGCGCCGGCCCTACCAATACCATACCCTGGCCTCCTCTGTAATGGGGCATATTTAGTGCTTCTGAAGAAGTAAGCTGTCACCAACCCTCCTCATGTTTGTTTAAAATACTCTTGATTTGATACAAGAAACTGTTAATAATAATAAAAATAATAAAAATAATAATACATACACTAGAGGCACTGATAATGTACAGCCCAGCAGTACAAAGGTCAGAGGCACAAATGGGACATGGGGCACAAGCACACATTGGGAAGGGGAAGAATGTATGCATGGGGAGGGGCAGGACTGTAGGGATAGATGTGCACAGGATCCTGGGGGACAGCCCCTGCATCTAAATTGCAGTGTGCCTGGAATGACATCCTGTATGTAACCAATAGTGCAACTTCTAAGCTGCTTCCAAGTGTACAAAGCAGACAAGCACCATGCATCCAAGTAGCTCTACACACTTCCCATCCTGGTGGCCATGACCACCCCCCCATTACATAATGGATTTGGCTGCTGGGCTAGCTCAGTTAGAAGGATAACCCAGCTCAGGCACTGGGAAGCGGGCAACTGTACACTTCTGGCCTTATAAAGGGCTAGATGTAATAAGGTTGAAAATGAATAACGCAGAGAGTGATAAACTACCAGCCAACTGGCTCCTAAATTCAACTGTTAATGAGAGGAAGTTGGTTAATGAGAGGAATAACGCGGAGAGTGATAAACTACCGCGTTTGTTAATGAGAGGAATAATGCGGAGCATGATAAACTAGCAGCCAACTGGCTCCTAAATGCAACTAAAACACTGCCTATATTGTGACAATTAGGAGCTGATTGACTGGTAGTTTATCACTGTCCACTTTATCAATTTTGGAACCTTAATATATCTGTCCCCAAGTGAGAGGATGTTGTAGGTGGAAGTGCAGTGATGTTTAACCTGTCTATGAACTTCCTCTCATTCACAGGACTGTGAATAAGAACTACATGTGTCTGGTATTGTCAGATATTGTTGGCCTCCTCAACAACCCTTTCACCAACATACCCCACTGGCAACTTGTATTTTATGTGCAGTGATCCATTGAATGATTCTTTATTTTCTGAGGTTTACGTCATCCCATTTTTGTACACAGCTTAAATCCTACATGATACATACACTAAAACTTCTTTGTTGGTGAACAGTAAATAGTGTCTGTGGTTATCTGACATATTTACATTGACACAGAGGTCATAATTGCTGCCTCATAACCTAGGACTGCTGCAAAAGTTTAGACAGGAGGCCATGCTATACACGCAGCACTGGACCTAGAGCAGTGTAGACATGAGTTGACTCATGCAGATAAAAAATAGATGAAAAATATTTAAATAAAATATTAAAATATTTTTAAATCTTTGCAGAAACAAAATTTCAAATATTTTCACCTATATAACAGACAAGATGTTTTAGTGGCTCTTGGCACTCAAATATTTACCAGTCTCAGATGCAAGCTGAGGCAGTCCCATGTGCTCCTCATTCCCCAGCTTCCAAATGAGAGGAAGCTGGGGGAGGAGACCAGTCTGCAGTAGTGATGCGGGCAGAGTGCAGTGTGGATGATTCCAACTGCAAACTTCCTCTCATTCACAGGAGTGGTCAAGAACTATTTCATGGTCTTGGATCATTGGCATTGGTGGGCCTCCTCAAAAGAAGGGGACAATGGAAAAATGCAGTGGTTGTCAAACTCAGTCCCCAGGACCCCCCCCCCCCCAAGCTTCCAGGCCCCACAGCAGTTGCACCCTCTATAGTTACAGTACACCACTGATTAAGTGCTTGTGATGTTGTATTAAGAAGATGTTTCATATCTGGGAAATGGTGTTTCTCAGAGATGAAAAATGTACTTCACGTGTGGACCAGCCTCAGCTAGGTGTCATATTATTTTCTACATGCTTCTCTATTAGGAACATATGATTTCAAGTCATAATCCATATATGCTGGTGTGCCTTTCACCAACTACAGGGGGTTATACACACTTGATCACTGTTGTACAATTCACAAGTCAAACGTTGATCGAATGACTGCACATGTTCTCAGGCGTTTTCAGGGAAAGTAGGTGACATCAGCTCCAGACTCAATCAGCCGGTCTCTGTGGCAAAGCTGTGGATGGGTCACAGTTATGCACACTTGCACAGACTGGGAAATCATTTCATGGTGAGTGAGTTGTGAATTGATTTGCCGCTCAATGATCCATTAGCAAGACATTAGCAGACTTGCACAGGATGGGATTTCACTCTGGTCGGTGGCGATATGATCGCAGAACTCTGTGAATTCACACAGCAGCAATCAGGTCTGAATCAGGCCCAAAATTAGCTTGTGAGAGTGTCTCAGTAATAATGAGTAACAACCCTGTGGTGTGTTTTCCTGTATTTGCAAACCCAGACAAAAGACTGTCCTGTCAGGTATTTGGCATCTTCCTTTCGATTTAATTAGGGGAGAGCGGTAACAGTTGATCCCCACTTTGCTTGTGACAGCCAACCAGCCAATTGGTTAATGTAAACCATGGCAATGAACATCAAACGGTAGGTCTGACTTCTAGAAAGACATCAGTTTATAAATAAATAGGCAGCAGATTCATAACCCAGTTGAAAAATAACATATTTCCATCTACCTAAATACTGAGAGTCTATCCTAATAGCTCTGAACCTTACAGAGGTTAACATACTAACAGATTTCATCTGCCTACCTACTTCTTTTCTTTTTTACAGCAGTGATAGAGTAGATAACTAAAGGTTCCCAAACACAGTACAATATTCCCATGCGTTTTGAACTAGATCACATGCAATTTGCGTGTGGTGCAATCAGGACCTAGTTAAAAAAGCACAGGCTGCACTGACTATGTGCGGGAGCGGGCATCACATCGCACGGCATCCTGGCACTGTGTATTGGCACCTTTATTCAAGGACTTATTTTATTTATAACTGTTAGCATTATTATTATTATTAATAATAATAATAATAGCACACATTTTCTTTAAATGACTTACAGGTAAGGGTACTCTTTACCTAGCACGGCGCCCATCGCGACCATCGCGACCATCGCATGCACTAAAAAACGGGTGCGATGCGATGCCCGCGATGCCCGCGATTTTCCCATAGGGATCAATGTTAAAAGTCAGATTGGTCGCGATTTTAGCGTTAATTGGCTCAATGCCCGCGATTTTTACATAGGAATCAATGTTAAATGGGCCACAGAGCCCTAATAGTCCCCCTGAAGTGTGAAATGGCCCCCACAATTTTTAACGCCACCCCACGATCAACGTGAACCCGAAGCGTGGCGAGCGCAGCGAGCCCGCGAGGGGCGGCGGTACGCGTCCTCCGACCTTTTCATACCCCCACTATCCACGTCGGCGTGGAGGTGAGAATAGAATAGTGTGGCGAGCGCAGCGAGCCACCGAGCCCGAAGCGTGGCGAGCGCAGCGAGCCCCGCGAGGGGACGCGGATACCTTCACAGGTAAACGCGTCCCCTCGCGGGCTTCACAGGTGTCCGCGTCGCCACGGACACCTGTGAAGCCCGTGAGGGGACGCGTATAACTGTGAAGGTATCCGCGTCCCCTCGCGGGGCTCGCTGCGCTCGCCACGCTTCGGGCTCGGTGGCTCGCTGCGCTCGCCACACTATTCTATTCTCAACTCCACGCCGACGTGGATAGTGGGGGTATGAAAAGGTCGGAGGACGCGTACCGCCGCCCCTCGCGGGCTCGCTGCGCTCGCCACGCTTCGGGTTCACGTTGATCGTGGGGTGGCGTTAAAAATTGTGGGGGCCATTTCACACTTCAGGGGGACTATTAGGGCTCTGTGGCCCATTTAACATTGATTCCTATGTAAAAATCGCGGGCATTGAGCCAATTAACGCTAAAATCGCGACCAATCTGACTTTTAACATTGATCCCTATGGGAAAATCGCGGGCATCGCGTCGCACCCGTTTTTGATTTACCCGCGATGCCCGCGATTTTTTACCCCCGACGCCCGCGATTGTAATCGCGGGCGCCGTGCTAGGTAAAGAGTACCCAGGTAAGTATTTGGATAGTTTCCTGATCTATTCCTACCATGATGGCAAAGCAATAGGGACCTGCTCACCTTTGTGTTCTGTGCTTTTTGCTATGTGATTAATTACCCTATTTTCCTGATTAGTTTTATTTTTATTTGTTTACTATAGTCTAATTTGTATATTTTAACATTAATAAGATTTCCATTCATATTCAGTGATGTATATGTGTAAATATTCATGAGCAGATATATAGTAAATAGATTAGAACAGGACCCATTGTATTCATTCCACAGAAAGTATTTCACAATTTTGTCAAATGCCGTTTTCCTTTTGGCATTCTTCTAGCTCCAGCAATAGAGATAAGGGGTGAGATTTAATAGGATGAGAGATTCAGAAAGTGAGAGATTTGGTGAGAAATCTCCAGGTTTTTTAAAGCGGCAATCATTTACACTGCAAAACCAGTTTGATTTTGCAGTGTAAATGATTGCCTTTTAAAAAAAACGAGATTTCTCACAAAATCTCTCACTTTCTGAATCTCTCATCCTATTAAATCTCACCCATAGAATCAAGTCAAAACACTGAGCTACGTTACAGTACCGAATGGATTATTTCATATGACCTTTGTCTGTAAGTAACGCAACATATAGTATTATACTGATTGGAGATAAAAAAATATTTTGTTTGGTCTCATATTTAGAAATGTGTTTTTAAATGCACTTTGGAGCCACTGGAATAACCATCTATCTTATTAGACATACAATATGCTGAATTGTAACAATTATGTAGCAAATGGCACATTTATTTCTGCTATTTACTGTACAACTTCATTCCATTTTTTCTCATTAATTGTATGTCATTTTGTTGCACCTGCACATTGAGGAAACGGTAGCCCTTTTTACATAGACATTCCCACAATGTGGGTTTCAATCTATGAATTCCAGCCAGGGCCGGACTGGGACCAGAAATCGGCCCTGGTATTTTGAGCACACAGGCCCACCTGCAGCAGACGGGACCCTTGTGCAGCAAAAAGGGGGTGTGGCCTCATGGAGAGGAGACGTGGCATCACAAAAAAGAGGCATTACACATTATGGAACACACCGTTATGTCCATTACACATTGCCCCCCATAATTCACTGGCCTGAAGACACTGGCCTGAATGGAAAGAGGGGCAGTAAAATTCGGGTGGAAGGGGCAATCTGTAGGTTAGATTGGCCCAGTGTAATGGGGCAGTTGTCCCATTGGGGAGGGAACAGGGGAGTACAAGGTGGCAGGGTGGCAAACACTGGGATTAGGGGGGGGGTGTGGCAGCAACATAGGGGATTGTTATTTAGATAATGGGACACTAGGTTGGGGGATTGCAGCAATGATATAACCCAAGCAAATTACAGTTCTGGCTGCTGCTGCTGCTAGGAGACTAGTGTCACTGCTGACTTTCCTTCCCTCTGTGTTGGCATGGTGCAGCTCGAGGGGGAGAAGAGAATCATCAGAAGACAGACTGAAATTAATAGTTGCTACCAGCCAGGGGATCCAAATCATCTCTCACCTGCTGTATAAATTCAGGAGTTTGGTGCGGTTGAGTATAAATAGACCAACCACCTCCTGATCTGAGAGGAACCAGTTCCACCCTTGCATGGTACAGTATGTACATGGGGCACGGAGCATAACTTGGACCTGATTTTGGTTCCTCACCCTCCCCCTGCACAGCTCATCAACACGGAACTCCTCCTGTGCATCTCATCAACATGGGTCAAGCCACAGACAGACAGCTCCAATCCTGGCAGCATTAACTCCTTCCACTGGTATCATTGATGATGGCGGGGTATATACTGTATAGGGGTATAACGGGTGATTGTGGGTTCTCCTGAGTAATTTTATGTCAGATGTGTCATGTCATAATTTTTCAATTTAAAATTGCCAGCCTGAACCTGGTTTGTTGTTCTGGCTATTTTTGGTAAGGTTTTGTGTGCAATTTCAGAAATCGCACCCAATTTCTATAGGAAAACACCTGGATGTGATTTAAGCTGCAATGTTTGGGAATGGTCGATAACATATTAGTAGTTTGCATTTGTGGAAAATGTGCAATAAATCGCAAGTTGTCAAAAGCCGGAACCTATTAAATCTAGCACCTATTCTAGAAGATGCCTGTTTGTGTAGGATTATACCCAATATCAATATCAAATAAAGGTTCAACCAGACCTGTGCACTGTCACTTCCTGCCCCCTGTATCCACTCCAGCCTCCTGTTACTCCATAACCCTTAGCCTTTCTCCCTCAATAAGGGGTAGATTTATTATCTGGCGATCAGGGGAATATGCACTATCCCCGTGCTTTAAGGCAGGGGATAGCGCTTCCCCTGATCTATCACACCTGCTGGCCGGGTACTTCATCGACGGCGGTGTGGGGCAGGAGGCATAGCGCAGCTACGATATTTCGTGCTGGGCCCCTGCCTCCTGTCTGATTTATGAACGGTCAGCATTCCACCGCCTGCAGCTATCGACTTCGACAGCTGCAGACGGCGATGCCCTATACCTACAGCAGGGACAGCGCTGTCCCTGCTGCTGGCGCTGAGCTGCGCTGGGATCTCACGTGAGTAGCGAGATCCCGCGCATGCGCAGTCCAGCCGGCCGGGGGGAAGGAGACAGCATATCATTGTTAACTGACACCCTGTCAGCTGGAGGGGACATCGCCGGAGGGGGAGTTAGCGCTCCCCCGCATCGGCAGCAAGATCTTAGTAGATCTTGTCGGTGTCCCCTTCTGCTTCGCTAATGAGGCGAAGCAGGGAGTGTTATAGCGGTGCTCTTAGCGCTGCTATAATAAATCTACCCCTCAGTCTCTCAGCCTCCCCATCGCTATATGTCTCTCAGCCTTTCTGTGTCTTTCAGTATCTCCCTCTGTGTCAGCCTCCATCCTTTGTGTCTTTCTGCCTCCCCGTGACTCCCAGCTTCCTCTATGTCTCTCGGCCTTCCTGTGTCTTTCAGCCTTTCTCTCCTCTGCGTCTCAGCCTCCCCCTGCCTTTCAGACTCCCTCTCAGTGAACGACACTATACAGAGATATTGCTGGTACACACTAACTGGTCAATAAATTACTGTGTATATTGGATGATAAATTGTTTGGCCAATATATTTGCCAGTGTGTACTCAGCATTAGTAATCTTGGAGGACTGTGGTTGGGAAACATTGGAGTAGGTGAACAAAGGAAATAAATTTCTTTGAAAAATTGGAAATCAATCTATTTTTGGCTAGAAAACATCCATAATAACCCATGTCACATCCTTGAAATGTGACAAATACCTTTTATAATAAACTTTCTAGTAACTGAAGTCTATTGTGTAAACAAGGAACAAACACATTTCCTTCATGACTTCCTTGAGAAATGTGCTAGGAAATATTTTTTTTTGGAGAAACATGTGCTAAAGTGCTTTCCTGCAAAGTTTCTCTTTCTGGTTTACAGACTCATCAGATCCATTTGAAAATAACATTTATTTTTTTAGTTGCTTGTGAATTTGTTTTACATTGTGCCTTTGGCTAAGCCAAAATGTGCATAAAGCAGACTTTTTTTTAAATGATTTAGGGATAAATTGACTAAAGTGAGGATTCATATAAAAGTGGAACTGTTGCCCATAGCAAGCAATTAATTTCTAGGAACAATGTTTTAGAATTGACCAAATAAATGATGTTTCTAGAAATTGGCTGCTATGGTCTCCACCTCCCCTTACCTCCTTACTCTGTGAACATTACTTTTGAAAGCTCTTGTGCAGATATTAATGTACATTGGAATACATACCACCAAAAATTTGACAGCAAACAAAGCTTATATGGCTTTAATACACTCCAAGCAGAGGCATATTTACAACTCATTGGGCCCTAAGCAAGATTCAGATGGAGTGCCTCTTGTTCAGCGCTGGTCCTTGCCAGAATGGCACCAATGGAGAGCCGGTGCTCCATCTGACTGGGACCCACGAACTTCCCACATGCATGCCCATCCCTGCATCAGGTGACGAGAGCTCCGGTTGAAGGGGATGCACGTGCATCTTGTGCGTGCGCATCCCCTTCCGGCGGCTGTCGATCCGACCGCCAGCCCCTGCAAAGATTAAAGGCGCTCCATCTGTACCTCTTTGGGGCTCTCCCTGCTCAAACAATCCATAGCACTATATTTTTGCTGCTGATTGCAGGTGGCATTGATAGAATACCTTGGGACCTGTACATTTTACTGATAAATGCTCAGCTGCTTGAACATCGACATTATGTACAAATTTGAATCAAACTCGGTATGAATATCTGTGTCATATTTAAACTAAACTGACTGCCCACATACAGTTGATGAAACCATTTTGTGTGTCCAAAATTTTTAATCCTATCAAAAAACAACAAAGGGACTTTGGCAGCTCTATGTGTTGTCATGACATCATGCAGTAGTTGCGCAATGCTCCTCTGGTAACATGGTATGCTTATGGGGCCCCTTGGGACCTTCGGTGCACCAGGCAGGTGACTAGGTTGCCTTATGGAAAATCCCCCTCTCACCCAACTGACTGTGTCATTCACCAATTCATCAAGAAACTGTAGGCTTTCCAGGGAAGAATTACTGTAAACACCAAATGAGGAAACAGAAAAAATATTCACCAAGGTGAATATTACACTTGGCATGTGCGCTAGTAATACTCATATCGCCGTCCTTCCACTTCTGCTCCCTCCCTCACTATTCGCCCTATTAAGGGCATATACTGACACAGGCCCCTAATGCAATATGTACACTTGCGGACATATATTAACGGCAACATGCACTCCACCGGCTGGAAGTTGAATGCGGCGTGCGTTCCCAACTACCGTAAATGGGGCGCAAATAGACAGATTACCTTTATTTAGATGGTTTATCATTAAAGTATAACTATTATAATATTCTGCCTCCTATATATTGTTTAATAATCATATAAGTCTATATTTATTGTGGAATTTAAATAATTGATTTTATTAAACATGATCATTTGGGTAATTGAGAAACTGTTTGATGCACTTCCTGTTTATGGGTATATAAACCTTGACCTAGTCTAGAGTGGTACACATTTGAAAAAGTTGTCCAAGGACAACGAAACGAGTCAGGCCACACCACTTCTGTTTGGACACTGGACTTTTAATTCTTATCCCACTTCGACCAGCTCTCCCTCATTAGTTGGCTCCTGATTGGCCGCTAGGCACCGCAAGCCAACCAATAGTGCTATTCTGGGGGAGGAGCCACATGATGTAAGCAAAGACATCGTGCGGCTCCTGCTCAGTCCGGCTTGGTATGCGTACTCATTTAATTTTTTTGCCAAGACCCCCGGGGAGCCTACATGGATCGAAGAGGATGTGATTTTTGCCGGAGGAGACTTGTAAGTATAATTACATAGGTCCCCTATGGATTTCTTCAGACACCGGACCCCAGGACCACAGACACCAGACTCCAGGACCATGATCACCGGACGCAAGGACCATGGACACCGGACCCCAGACACTGGACCCAGGACCACGGACACTGGACCCCAAGACAGGTGGACCGAGGGCTACCAACGGGCTCAAGATAGGTAAGTATCAGTATGTATGGGCTATGTATGTATTAAAGTTTTATTTTTAAACTGTGTCTGTGTAATTTTATATAACTATTGGTTTTGTTGTGGAACTAAGAGTCCCAGCAAACCCATTAATGGGCCGCATGCTGGGACTTGTGGTCCTCCAAGTCCCAGTATGCGTTCCAGTCTTGCCGGGACTCTTAGTTGCACAACAAAACCTAATGGTTTCTTCTATTATTTTACAATTTATGAGCCCGGTGGCTACTGCTCCAGGGCCACCGGGGACAGCACCAGTCTTCAGCCTGGCCAGGTAAGTCCTGGAGGGGGGGGGCCTTTATTGGGGGGGTCCCCACTCCCCCAGGACCCCTGGCCAGGCTGACTGGTCAGAGGCAGACTTGTATAAAAAGTCTCCCCCCGGCTGTGGCATTACCCTGCTGGCTGGTTGGGCCTGGGGCTGGTTCTTAAAATACGGGGGACCCCTAGTCATTTGGCCCCGGCCCTGGGGCTGGTTTAAAAAAAAAAGGGAAACCCTATTTTGTTGGTTTTCTGATTATTTTAAAACCAGCCCCTGCACTTTTAGCCTGGTGCTGGATATGCCCATGGGGGACACCACGCTGGTTTTTTACATTTATTTATTTATAGCTTTTTTTACACTAAAGCCTGCACGGATCTGACTGATCCGTGCAGGCTGAAGCCAAATACGCCTGGAAAATGAAGCGTATTTTCCAGGCGTATTTGGCCGGCAATTAGCGGGTGTATCCCGCTAATTGCCAATAATTACTGGCCGTATTTTCAATACGGCCAGTAATTATTGACAATTACCGGGTTGTTAAATTAGGAATCACCATTCTTTTGAATGGTGATTCCTATTCGTATTCTGTCGATGGCCAGTAGCGAACGCAGGACCCCCCAGGAGTCTAATCGGCCCATGGGAACCGGAGATATCTGACTTCAAAGCAGTGGCCCCCATCCAAGCCTGTTAATTGCTCTTCCCAGTCAGATATTTCAGGTTCTGTCTGACTTTTAGTTTTTCTGAGGGTATATTCCAAAAGCTGGGACTCTCCCCCTTTGAGGGACACTAGAAGCTGATCTCTACTGTTCCTAGAGATATCAGTCTTCCAGCAGCTGGTTACTGCTCCAGCTTCACACACCTGGTACTGTATGTAGTTTTATATATTTATTGGCAGATTGCTCTGCCTCCTGAACTCTGATCCCCTAGTCCCCAACACATTTGGTAGGTGGGATTCCATTAAAAGCTAAGGAATTTAGTTCCAGGAACTGGAGATATTTGCAGTTAAGCAAGCTGTCCTCCCACCAATAATAAGCCCACTCCACTATACACCCCTCCTCTGCTTATTAATCATCCTCTACCACCCTGGAAGTTATGTATCAGGACCCCTTCATTCAGCCCAATGCCCCCTTCTCCCACCATCTGTGCGGTTGATATAATACCCCCTACCACACACGGGACATCAAAGCCTCCGCTCATAGCACCCCACACCCCTACCGCTGGAGGATCGGTAGGGGCCTCAATACTTTGCTATGCCCAGGGGTCTACACTGCTGTATGTGTGTTTGTATATATATTTTTTTAATTGTTGTTATTATTATTATTATTATTATTTTTTATATACATTTGGTCTATCTATAATACTTTAGCTGACCCGGCATATACTGGGTCACCTAAGTGTCCATCTCCGTGCTTTGCTCCGCCCAGCTGGAAACCCCCTTCTGAAAATCCTGTGTTTGCCCCTGATGGCATATACATTCATATTTGTAAATACTAATACGAATGTGACATAAATACGAATGGACGTATTTTCAGGATAGTAAATCCTGAAAATACGAATACATATAAAATAGGCATATTTTTGGATACGACTTTGCCTATTTTATACGAATTTGGCTTAGTAAATTTCTCCCAGAATCTATTCTGTCAAGCAGATATGAGACAAATATGTAATCTAATCATTTGCAACAAATAAAGAGATACATTGTAGGTTTAAGAACATAAGCACAGCCAAATCAAGATAGTAAATCTAACAGACTATAGCAAACTTGGTACCATAACTTAACCCCTTCCCGACATTTGACGTATATATACGTCATGGCCGGGAAGTACTTCCCGACACATGACGTATATATACGTCATGACTTCAAACTGTCACTGCGTCTAGAGACGCAGTGACAGAGGGACGATGTCTGCTGTCCCTGACAGCAGACATGTCCCTGCATGCCCAGGGGGGGCTGCGATGCCGCCCCCCGTCGGCGATCGCTGTGATTGGCTGTTCAGTGTGAACAGCCATTCACAGCGTTTTCTGTGTCACCGGCGAATAACGTTCGCCGGTGACACGGGATCGGAGGTGATTGGTGCTGTAAAGTACAGCACCAATCACCGCGGGGTGTAAGGGTGACACTGGTGTCACCCCACCTCACCCCGCCCGCCCCCAAAGGCCGTGATTGGTTCGTCGGACCGACGGACCAATCACAGCCATGGAGGGGGGTTTAAACTAACGGTGACTGCACTGCAGACGCCATTCCGGTCTGGAATAGCGTGCAGTGCGGTCACCGTGCCCAGCTGCCGCCATTTACTGACCAGAACCTTACAAAATACTTACCTGATCACTGCCTGGATCTTGCTTCTTCTTGTGACATCCTGTGCTGTGTTGTGCTGTGTTGTGCTGCTGCGAGTTATTAGATAGAGAGATAGAGAGAGAGAGATAGAGAGAGATAGAGAGGCCTAGTGACAGAGAGTGCTATATTTTGTGCTGCTGCAGTGTAATAGAGTTATAGATAGAGAGATAGAGAGAGATAGAGAGAGAGAGATAGAGAGAGATAGAGAGATAGTGACAGATTGTGCTATATATTTTTTATATAACTGACTGCTGCCCCCCCTTTTGTGCTGATCAGTATAAATTAACTGATCAGCAACTTTTTGGGGGCGCAGGTTTTTTTTATATATATATATATATACCTGTCAGTGCTGCTGCTGCAGTGTTATAGAGTGATAGATAGTGAGAGATAGAGAGATAGAGAGATAGAGAGAGATAGTGACAGAGAGTGATAGAGACTGCTATATTTTGTGTCTGCTGCCCCCATTTTGTGCACCCCCAGCAACTTTTTGGGGGTGCAGGGGTTATTTTTCATATATATAACTGTCAGTGCTGCTGCTGCAGTGTCATAGAGTGATAGATAGTGAGAGATAGAGAGATAGAGAGAGATAGTGACAGAGAGTGATAGAGAGTGCTAAATTTTGTGTCTGCTGCCCCCGCCTTTTGTGCTGATCACTATATCTGAGGTGATCAGCAACTTTTTGGGGGTGCAGAGGTTTTTTTTTTTTATATATACCTGCCAGTTGCACTGTCAGTTGCACCAAAGGTTGTGCACCTGCTGCCCCTCACTGGTAATCAGTGTCGCATCACTGATCACCTTTTTTTTTTTTGTGGGTGCTGTGGGGTCTTTTTTTAATTTTTTTTTTACACACACTGTGATTTTGTGGGTGTCCTGTGGCCACTGTGCGCTGATCAGTGACGTACATCACTGATCATCTTTTTCGGCACAGGGTTGATCTATTTTTTTTTTTTTTTGATCAAATTCCTGTTGCCTTTGAGCGCTGTTCAGTGACGGACGTTACTGACCAACATCTGTGCTCAATTTTTGGCGCAGGACCTTTTTTTTTTTTTTTTAACCCCTTCAATTTTTTTTTTAACCCCTTCAATTTTTTTTTTTTTAACCCCTTCAATTTTTTTTTTTGTATAAAGTATTTTTTTTTTTTCTGCACTACATACACACTACACACTACATACCCCCCGGGTTGAAATAAAGTTTGTACCCCCCCCTACACTATACACGTGTTGAAACATTTCACTACCAGTAACACAAAAATAAAAATGGCATCCCAAATGTCATCCCAAATGTCATCCCAGTCATCCAGAAGAATGTATTCAGCGGAGGAGGCATATGCCATGCTTGCCTCTGACTCTGACACAGCCAGTGATGCAAGCGGGGAATTTGAAGGATTCGTCTTAAGCTCCTCTTCCTCCTCTGGTGATGAGGGACCCCCTCAAAGACGCCCCCGTAGAGCAGCTGAGACCCACCCCCCAATAATTGATCTCGTATGGACCCCACCACCAGACAATTTTGAGCCCCAGGTTCCTGAGTTTTTGGCCATGCCAGGAATCCAATTTGATTCCACAGGTCTCAGAGAAATTGACTTTTTCAAATTATTTTTCTCTGATGATTTTATAAATTTAATGGTGGACCAAAGTAATTTATATGCCCAGCAGTTTATTGCCCAAAACCCCACGTCATCATTTGCTAGGTGGACCCCTGTAGATGCAGTAGAGATGATGACGTTTTGGGGTCTGGTGTTTCATATGGGCATAGTAAAAAAGCCAGAAATTAGGCAATATTGGAGTACAGATGTTCTGTACAGCACCCCATTTTACCGTATGGCCATGCCCCGGGCTCGATTTGAGACGATCCTTAAATTTTTGCATTACAACGATAATGCACAGTGCCCACCCAGAGATGATCCCACCTTTGACCGGCTATTCGAAGTCAGGCTGGTCATTGATCATTTCAGTGCCAAATTTGAAGAGATGTACATCCCAGATAAATTCATTTGCATAGACGAGTCCCTTATACATTTTAAAGGAAGGGTTAAATTCCGCCAGTACCTTCCCAGTAAGAGGGCAAGGTATGGCATAAAAATGTATAAGCTGTGTGAAAGCACCTCAGGGTACACTCACAGGTTTAGGGTATATGAAGGGAAGGATTCAAGAATTGAACCGCCAGAATGCCCCCCCTCCCTCGTAGGTGTTAGTGGAAAAATTGTCTGGGATTTAGTGCACCCCTTCCTGGATAAAGGTTATCACCTCTATGTGGATAACTTTTACACTAGCATCCCCCTGTTTAAGGCCCTTGGTTCAAGAGGTACAGCAGCTTGCGGTACTGTGCGCAAGAACCAAAGAGGCCTCCCAAAAACGCACATTGCCCAAGTAATGAGAAGGGGTGAAAGCAGGGGAATATGCACCGAAAATATGTTGTTGGTCAAATATAAGGACAAGAGGGATGTCCTTATACTGACAACAATTCACGGAGACAGTACCACCTCCGTCCCTGTACGAGGTACCAGTACCCACACCTCAAAACCTAATTGTATCCTGGATTACAATAGGTACATGGGCGGAGTGGATCTTTCAGATCAGGTACTGAAGCCGTACAGTGCCCTGCGGAAAACAAAAATCTGGTACAAGAAGCTGGCCGTGTATATCATCCAGATGGCACTGTATAACGCTTACGTGCTATTCCGTTCTACCGGCCAGAGGGGGACATTTATGCACTTTCAAGAGGAAGTCATAAAGGGCCTAGTATTTGGGAACCAGCAGGCAGAGGGCCCCAGTACTTCTAGTACTGGCCCCCGTATTGTACCAGGGCAGCATTTTCCGAACGAAATCCCCTCCACTGCAAGAAAGGGCAGGACACAAAAAAGGTGCAAAGTTTGCTATAAAAAGGGAATAAGAAAGGAAACTATTTTCCACTGTGAAACTTGCCCCGACAAACCCGG
The DNA here is from genome assembly GCF_055691185.1 of Crinia signifera. Taxonomy (NCBI): domain Eukaryota; kingdom Metazoa; phylum Chordata; class Amphibia; order Anura; family Myobatrachidae; genus Crinia; species Crinia signifera. Next base: position 155,034,591 of record NC_139221.1, read on the forward strand.
CCTATGTATAAAGGAGTGTTTTAAAATATACCACACATCTATGGATTATTAGGTTCATCATTTCACCGTGCTTCGGGGGTCTTGCTAATGCCACATAGCACCCACCAACATTCCACCAGAATCTGAGCTGCAAAATCCAAAAATCACTCCTTCCCTTCTGAGTCCTGCCATGCACCCAACTGGTATTTTTTGGTCACATATGAGGCATTGCCATACTCGGGAGAAATTGGGGCACAGATTTTGGGGTGCTTTTTCTCCTTCATACCTTCTGAAAATGAAAAATTTTGAGCCAGAACTGCATTTTTGTGTAAAAAAATTTAATTTTTCATTTTCACTGCCCAGTTGTATCAAAATTGGTGAAACCCCTGGGGGTTTGAAATGTACACTATACCCCTAGATGAATTCCCTGAGGGGTGTAGTTTGAAAAATGGGGTCACTTGTGGGGTGGTTCCACTGTATTGGTGCTTTGGGGGTCTTGCTAATGCGACATAGCACCCACCAACATTCCACCAGAATTTGTGCTGCAAAATCCAAATATCACTCCTTCCCTTCTGAGTCCTGACACTTTTTGGTCACACATGAGGCATTGCCGTACTCGGGAGAAATTGGGGCACAGATTTTGGGGTGCTTTTTCTCCTTCATACCTTCTGAAAATGAAAAATTTTGAGCCAGAACTGCATTTTTGTGTAAAAAAATGTAATTTTTCATGTAATTTTTCATTTTCACTGCCCAGTTGTATCAAAATTGGTGAAACCCCTGGGGGTTTGAAATGTACACTATACCCCTAGATGAATTCCCTGAGGGGTGTAGTTTGCAAAATGGGGTCACTTGTGGGGTGGTTCCACTGTATTGGTGCTTTGGGGGTCTTGCTAATGCGACATAGCACCCACCAACATTCCACCAGAATTTGTGCTGCAAAATCCAAATATCACTCCTTCCCTTCTGAGTCCTGACACTTTTTGGTCACACATGAGGCATTGCCGTACTCGGGAGAAATTGGGGCACAGATTTTGGGGTGCTTTTTCTCCTTCATACCTTCTGAAAATGAAAAATTTTGAGCCAGAACTGCATTTTTGTGTAAAAAAATGTAATTTTTCATGTAATTTTTCATTTTCACTGCCCAGTTGTATCAAAATTGGTGAAACCCCTGGGGGTTTGAAATGTACACTATACCCCTAGATGAATTCCCTGAGGGGTGTAGTTTGCAAAATGGGGTCACTTGTGGGGTGGTTCCACTGTATTGGTGCTTTGGGGGTCTTGCTAATGCGACATAGCACCCACCAACATTCCACCAGAATTTGTGCTGCAAAATCCAAATATCACTCCTTCCCTTCTGAGTCCTGACACTTTTTGGTCACACATGAGGCATTGCCGTACTCGGGAGAAATTGGGGCACAGATTTTAGGGTGCTTTTTCTCCTTCATACCTTCTGAAAATTAAAAAATTTTGAGCCAGAACTGCATTTTTGTGTAAAAAAATGTAATTTTTCATTTTCACTGCCCAGTTTTATCAAAATTGGTGAAACCCCTGGGGGTTTGAAATGTACACTATACCCCTAGATGAATTCCCTGAGGGGTGTAGTTTGCAAAATGGGGTCACTTGTGGGGGGGTTCCACTGTATTGGTGCTTTGGGGGTCTTGCTAATGCGACATAGCACCCACCAACATTCCACCACCAAAAATCACTCCTTCCCTTCTGAGTCCTGCCATGCACCCAACTGGTATTTTTTGGTCACATATGAGGCATTGCCATACTCGGGAGAAATTGGGGCACAGATTTTGGGGTGCTTTTTCTCCTTCATACCTTATGAAAATGAAAAATTTTGAGCCAGAACTGCATTTTTGTGTAAAAAAATGTAATTTTTCATTTGCACAGCCCAGTTGTATCAAAATTGGTGAAACCCCTGGGGGTTTGAAATGTACACTATACCCCTAGATGAATTCCCTGAGGGGTGTAGTTTGCAAAATGGGGTCACTTGTGGGGGGTTCCACTGTATTGGTGCTTGGGGGGTCTTGCTAATGCAACATAGCACCCACCAACATTCCACCAGAATCTGAGCTGCAAAATCCAAAAATCACTCCTTCCTTTCTGAGTCCTGCCATGCACCCAAATGGTATTTTTTGGTCACATGTGAGGCATTGCCGTACTCGGGAGAAATTGGGGTACAGATTTTGGGGTGCTTTGTCTCCTTCATTCCTTGTGAAAATGAAAAATTTTGAGCCAGAACTGCATTTTTGTGTAAAAAATGTAATTTTGCATTTGCACAGCCCAGTTGTATCAAAATTGGTGAAACCCCTGGGGGTTTGAAATGTACACTATACCCCTAGATGAATTCCCTGAGGGGTGTAGTTTGCAAAATGGGGTCACTTGTGGGGGGGTTCCACTGTATTGGTGCTTGGGGGGTCTTGCTAATGCGACATAGCACCCACCAAAATTCCACCAGAATCTGAGCTGCAAAATCCAAAAATCACTCCTTCCCTTCTGAGTCCTGCCATGCACCCAAATGGTATTTTTTGGTCACATGTGAGGCATTGCCGTACTCGGGAGAAATTGGGGCACAGATTTTGGGGTGCTTTTTCTCCTTCATACCTTATGAAAATGAAAAATTTTGAGCCAGAACTGCATTTTTGTGTAAAAAAATGTAATTTTTCATTTGCACAGCCCAGTTGTATCAAAATTGGTGAAACCCCTGGGGGTTTGAAATGTACACTATACCCCTAGATGAATTCCCTGAGGGGTGTAGTTTGCAAAATGGGGTCACTTGTGGGGGGGTTCCACTGTATTGGTGCTTGGGGGGTCTTGCTAATGCAACATAGCACCCACCAACATTCCACCAGAATCTGAGCTGCAAAATCCAAAAATCACTCCTTCCTTTCTGAGTCCTGCCATGCACCCAAATGGTATTTTTTGGTCACATGTGAGGCATTGCCGTACTCGGGAGAAATTGGGGCACAGATTTTGTGGTGCTTTTTCTCCTTCATACCTTCTGAAAATGAAAAATTTTGAGCCAGAACTGCATTTTTGTGTAAAAAATTTTATTTTTAATTTTCACTGCCCAGTTGTACCACAATTGGTGAAACCCCTGGGGGTTTGAAATGTACACTATACCCCTAGATGAATTCCCTGAGGGGTGTAGTTTGCAAAATGGGGTCACTTGTGGGGGGGTTCCTAAATTTTAGCATCTTATGGTGCCTAGAAACCTACATGGTGCCTAAAAAATAATCTTATAAAAAGGAGGCTCCAAAATCAAGTAGGTGCTCCTTCTATTATGAAGCCTGTGGTTTGGTCAACGTGCACACTAGGGCCACATATAGGATATTTATGAAAACAAAAGAATTGGGGGAATAAATTTTTAGTCACATTTCTCTAGTAAAATGTACTGTGTTCCTTAGAAAAATGTATTAAAATTGCAAATCTGCAAAAAAAATGAAATTTTGAAATTTCACCTACACGTTGTTTTAATTCCTGTGAAACACCTAAAGGGTTAACAAACTTCCAAAATGCTGTTTTGAATACTGTGAGGGGTGCAGTTTTTGAAATGGTATCATTTATGGGGGTGTCTCACATACAAGTCCCTCAAAGTCACATCAGAACTGAACTGGTCCCTAAAAAAATCAGTGTTTGAAATTTTCTTGAAAATTTGAGAATTTGCTATTCATATTGTAAGCCTCCTAGTGTCCAAAAAAATTAAAAGGAAGTTGAAATAATGATGGAAACATAAAGTAGACATATGGTCTATGTTAGTTATTAACTATTTTGAGTGGTATGATTATTTGTCTCACAAGCAGAAAATTTAACATTTTGCAAATTGCTAAATTTTCCATTTTTTTACGACATTTTGGTATTTTTCACAAAAAAACACAGACTGTATCGACCCAAATTTACCACTCATTTGAAGTACAATGTGTCACGAAAAAACAATCTCAAAATCACTGGGATAAGTAAAAGCAAAAAAAAGTTATCCCCACTTAAGTGATACATGTCAGATTTGAAAAAAAGGGCTCTGTCAGGAACGCAAAAACTGGCTCTGTCAGGAAGGGGTTAAATAGCAGTTAGGTCACACTTGAAACTTTTGTAAATATTCTCAAACTGCTTACTACAATATCAATGGGGATTTCTACCCCATTTTATGTATAGAGTGGGCTCCACTCTGAATTACAGCTCAGCAGAACTCATTCAATCAGGCGAGTACTATGATGTGGTGCTCCCGGATTGGCTGTGTGTCCTCTTAGTGACAGAAGTCACCTGAGAACCCAGACGTCAGGGGAAGGAAACCCACGGAAATACACAATTTCCCTTCAGTTAGGAGGGTTCTAATTTTTGCAGTTTGATATTTTGTAACCCTGTGGATGCCTACATGTACAAAAAAGGAGATATGGAGGTGACTGCGCTAATGAACAAATTATGATATGGTGCTCAAATCAATATTAAGGGTATTTAATATACAATTTATAGCATACAATGTACAATAAAAATTGGATTAATGATTTTAAAAGATTTTAACATTTTTAAAAATGAGGGAGGGAAGGGGGAAAGAGGGAGGATATCAGGGGGTGACTTGACTGGTTTAATAGTCCATACGGTACCGTATTTTTGGGCCAGTTGGTTAAGTGGTAGTCCTTTTCCGTTTAGGGTAACACCTCACTGTTGTTTGGTAGAATTGGTGGCTCCGATTAACCCCGTAGGCTGTCCCAATGGAAGGTGCAAGATCTCCTGCAGATTCTGTAGCCCAATAGATGGTATGGGGTATCTCTGGGTGTTTGTAGATCCCAGGAGGAGTTTTGAGTCCAACAAGCCAAAATTTCTTCAGAGGTTAAACGGTTTTGTAGCGGAAGTGGAGAGATGGATCCAGTCAGTCAGCCCCAGGTGATTCACCAACGCATTTCGCTCCTATAGGGAGCTTTTTCAAGGTGTACAAAAAAGGACCAATCTACACTGGATTTAGTTGAATTTTTTTTTACAGGTACCCTATGGATTTCTATCGAGCAAAGGGACTGAAGGGCGACATGTCAATATAGGTAAGTATGTGTGTATGTATGATTTTTACTTTCAAATATTTATCAAATACTTTTATTTGAATATTTGTTTGACTGTGAAAACAGGCTCAATACCCTGCATCCTGGTAATTGGGGTACTCCAAGTGCCAGCATGTGGGGGAGGCTTGCTGGAACTTATATTTCCACAGTTAAGGTGGCCATACACTGCTGCGACGTCTCGCAGCAGTGTTCGGGCACCCAACACCCTTCCCGACAGCAGGGACGCATGGGATCCGTTGTGATGGATCACATGCGTCCCTGCTTCCTGCCCACCACACCGCCAGGAGGGAGGTCCCAGGATGGGTGGTTGGACGGGCAGCATGTCTGACCACCTGGTTGTGTCTGATGCACACGGGGCCGCAATTCAGACCAGATATCATGTAGGGAAAGCCAATTTGGTCCGATTTAACGGGTCGATTGGTTACAATCGGCTGAAATTAGAGCAAATTTCCTCAGTGTATGGGCACCTTAAGACACAATAGTTAATCTACTTTTTAAACTTAAATGTTATCAAGAGTATGTAATCGGGAGGATCCTCCTCCTTTAGGGACCCCTGCCAGGGCTGAGTAGTTGGGGGCAATTTTATGTCCACTGGTTGTGGTGCAATGTCATGTATTTTTAGAACCAGTCCTGGCTCAAAGAACCTCGGGCTGATTATGCTTAAGAGGAATTCCTGTGCCATTTTAAATATTTGAACCATTTATTTTTATTTTTTTAAACATCAAAGCATCGCATCTGACTGAAATGCTTCATGGTTGACTGTATTTGGCTGCCGTTAGCCAAATTCAAATGACTTCACCATCAGAAAATATGAATCCTGAGAACACTACAGCTTAGTAAATAAGCTGCTTGTTTTCACACAAGACAGATCTGATCACATCCGTAACTTGTCAAGTTGCTGATAGACAGAACATGCTGATCTTCATAAATTAAGTTTGCTTTTACATCCTACAGTATACTTTGTTTTATATATATTGCCACTTCTCATGGAGTAAAGAAAGACGAATACGGATTAAGCAGAGAGGAGACATAAACCATCAAAGGGTTCCTGCAGGCTGCACTTTAGTAGCTAGTCATGTGATTATGCTAATGAAGGTGGGCATTAGGCCTATCAGTACAGAGGGGGGGGATTAGAAAGGTTAGGAATGATCACGTAATAGAGTGATCTGCCTCTGTCTTGAAGAAGCCTCTGATCAGGCAAGAGCTGCAGTGCAGCACCTTAGTGTTACGGTTGCCGCCTGGGCGCTGGATGTAACTACCGGAGGCTGGAAGCTGGAGATCAGGCGTGAGCCGTAGCTGGGACCGCAGGTTAGGACGGCCACAGCAAAACCTACAATGACTCGATTGAGTCCCCCGGCCAGATGTCAAACCCCTGCAGGAACTAGGCTTCGTCTGTGGCCGCTGCGTTCGAAGGAGCAAGTTAGGCTGCTCCAACCCCAATGCAGCTAGGTCTTAGGGACAGACAAAGGGTGAGCGATCGTCAGGGGGTTACTCAAGAGGATGATCTGACTTACAGGCCTAACTAAGTATGAGCCCCTATCTGCCGGCACCTGGCCAATGACGGGAGTGCGACCCAGTCGCAGGCACAAGAGACAGACTCGGGGAATCTCCAAACAATGGGTATAACACAGCACAGCGAATCCCCAAAGCAACCAATACAGAATGGGGAGCCCTGCTTAAGAAGGAACTGGAATAACGGACAGAGAGTAACAGAGAAATTTACACTGGAAACCACCAGAGAAATAGGCAGGCTAAGCCCACGGCGGGGCGAAGTCCAGAACCCCCAACTTAAACTACGGGCTGAGCAGCCCCGAAAACAAAAGAAATCGTCAAGCCGCCAAATAAAACGTGAGATAATACCAGGCTCCACTGGAGCACTTACGTGACCCACGGAAAGGAGGTAACAGTGGATCTGGGCCAGGAAAGGAAGCAGAGCCGCAGACGTAATGGGACCCAGAATGAGACGAAGGAACTAAGTGGGAGCTGAGCTGCAGAGGATATATCCTGAGATCCAAACAGGAGACCGGAACAAGGGACCAGGTAGCGTAGCTGAGAGCTGACAGAGAGTTTGCTGCACAGGAAGCAGGAACTAAACACTGGTAACAGGAAGCTATCACTGGCCGAGTATTGCAGGAGAGCCTGCCCTATAAAGGGCTCAAGTGATTAATTACACCTGGTGGAGATCCAGGGAGCTCCCAGGCTTGTGCTTAACGAGCTAATTACCTCATAGCCTTGTGAATAATTGTTCACAGAAATGTGAGCTGATGTGGCACAGACCTGCACTGGAGGCCACCAGTGAGTCAAATGCTGAACACAAACTGAACAGAAAACCAAAGCAGACTGAACCATAAATCCTGATTCCCAACACTGAAGTATTGCATATTGTGTAACTTTTTTTATATCTATCCTACCTAAACTATTTCTCTCTCTCTCTCTCTCTCTTCCTGTAGCTTCCTTTATTCTCTCTGTACTTTCCATATACTAAAGATGTCCCACCCGGACAGAGTATCGCGCCCCTCTGCCCGCTTGTTTGATGTGCCTTACCTGGCTGGAGTGGCTGCCGGGTCCAGTGCTGCTCCCAGAGGCCGGAGACGTGGGCGGCGCAGTTCAGCGGCCCCTGGCTCGAGGGCGGCGCACAGCATGATGGCCGTGGTGCAGGGCGATGATGCGGCCATCTCCTGGACTGCGCGGCAGGTGAGAAGAAGCCGCAGCGGACATGCTTTAGGCAATGCCCGGCCAAGGGGTCGGGCAGAGGTAGAGCCTGTGGCACATTGAATCCCAGGAGCGGGCTAGGCCCCCGCGCCCCTGCGTTACCTAATAGCCAAGGGGACGCCACAAGCACTTCCAGTAGGCCGGATTGCGGCCTACTAGGCCTATTCCTGGTGGGGACAGAGAGGATTCTGGGCAACAGACTGTTTCACCAGTCCCAGGTGCCCCACTCTTATATAGTGATGTCAGGGGCAGGGGGAGGGCCTTACTCTCCCTGAGCCCTGGGCGCCCATCTGGCATCCCCATACTGGCCAGCAGGCTTCAGCAATGAGGGGGTGGTAGGCTGGGGGGGTCAACCCATTGGGGGCCCCCTCTCTAATGATTCCAGACCAGTCAGTGGTCGTGGGCGGGGGGCAGGGCCTAGTGGTCTGCAGGAAAAATTGGAAGAGTATTAACACAATTGCGCTGCTGAGTATTTAGAGACACTCTGAGTAGTAGCCTGCTGACCAAAAAAGCACACTGGACACGCTTAGAAAATTATTAATTTTTATAGAAATATAAATAAAAAAAGAAAGGCATATATGATGTACAGTACAATTTATAGAAAGCACCTAAGAAAAAAATCTAAAAACATATAGAATAAAATGTCAATTACAGGTGTGTCTCCAAGAATTGATTGATATATCGATATTCAAATCGGGATTTAGGTATATCCACAATAAGGAATTGATTGTGAGTCCCCTTTATATTATGCCCGCAGAAATAAGGTTGTTGCCAATTAGCATGTAAACGGTACATGCACTAGGTGTAGTAGGCAGTTCATCAGCGGACAATAGATAATAAAATTGTAAGGTTTCTCACCTATAGGTGGTAGTAGAGGCGGGGAGCGTTATTCACTTATTGCTCAACCCTGATGTTAAATCGCCAGAAAAGCACCTCTGAGATTTGTAGATATAAAACAAGCCCGTACTGTGAACGGTAGTGGTGGTGGGGAGCGTTATTCGATTGTAGCTCAACCCTGATGTCAAAATCTTCAGGAGTGTACAGCTGAAGTTGTAGATTCACTGGGACAGTGTATCGGAAGCCCGTGCTGTTGGATTAGGAAGCCTGCAAATATGAAATTTAAGCAGCGGCTGTAGATTTCAGACAGAGCCGGTATCACGGCTGGTGATGAACTGCGGCTGTGGAATATAAGCCGACAGTGCGGCTCTCATTGAGCGGTAGCTGGAGAATCAGAATCGGTCTCACAGGTGGCAGTGAGCCGTCGCTTGAATGTCCAAAGCCGGTAGTAATGCTGGCGGTGGATGCCGGCTAAGAGGTGAACGCTGGTACCGCGGCTAATGGTGAGCCGTACTGCAGGGTTGTAGAAGGAGACACAGAATCTTGGAGACACGGTTGAAAGAAAGGATCTGACGTCTGCAGACCACAAGGGGGAACCGAGGCTTGGCTGGGCTTCCGGTCACCCCCACTCTCCCCCACTCAGCAATTGCTATGTCCCCTTTGTGCCAGGCCAGGCGCCAGTCACTTAGGAGAACTAAGCTAGTCCCACAGCGCAGCGATAGTGGTAGGGTTATGGGGGCTCCTGCATTAGGTTCCCCACCCGTGGGTACAGCTGCTCCGACCCCTCCAGCGGCTACTGCTGGAGAGGGAGTCCAGCAGTTTATGGCCTTATTCATGAGCCAGATGCCCACGCTGGCCCCCAGTGGGGCTCTTTTAGCTAGCACCCCCATTCAGGCTCCCGCCCCAGGCAGGTGCAGTGGCAGCTGAGCCGCACCTCGGGCTGGTCAACACTTCTGCCTTGCCCAGTGGTCCTGCTCCTCCCTCCACGGTGTTGGATGTCGGATCTGGGACTCCTACCGCGGGGGCTACGGACGCTCCTGCTGAGAGGAGTCTCGTGCAGGTGGAAGGCACTTCAGGTGGGTCAATGGCGGCGTCGGCATAGGGCTGCGCATACTTTCTCCTCTTCCAGCGGGTCCGATTCTAGGACATCTGGAGAGGAGGGGGCGAAGATCCCGTAGGTGGCGTCGGCATAGACAATGCCATCATCATTCCAGCTCCAGGAAGCCAGGCAGCCAGAGGGACCCCTCAGTAAGGCCCCTTCTCCTGTTTGGGTCAATCGCTTGGTAGATTGGCTGAGCAGATACCCGAGTAGGGGGAGGCAGAGTTTTTGGAATCTTTCTGCAGAAAACTCGAAAAGGTCCATGTCAGGGATACGGCACCCCCTTCATTTCATTCAGCTGTCAGCAGAATGAAAGAGGGATCTGCGGGTGTGGCTCTCCTTTATGGAGCACTTTAATTGGGTCCTTATATGGTCCTCTCCTCCCTGCAGAAACGAGCAGTTGCAATTATTTGCTGACATGGCAGGCAGGTGGTTTTCGGCGCCTTCTTGCACGGGTCATGGGGCGCTGTCACATGACCTGTGGAGTGGGTGAAAGGGTGCCTCACCAAAAATATGTTGCTCCTCGAGCTTTTTCCCATTATTGTGGTGCTGGAACTCTGGGGGGAAAGATTGCGCAATACTAGTATAGTGTTCTGGTGCGACAACCTGTTGGTAGTGCACGCGGTCAACCGGCAGGGTTCAACATCCCTGCCGGTGGTTCGCCTGCTTGCGCGGCTGGTACTAAAATGCCTTTTGCACAATGTACAGTTTGTTTCGAGGCACATTCCCGGAGTGGAGAACTCCGTGGCGGATGCCTTGTCCAGGGCCGATTGGGCCAAGTTCCGGGCTTTGGCGCCTAAGGCCTCCCTGGTTGGTGAGCTTTGTCCCTCTAATGTTTGGCAGATGATCAGGCCGGAATGGAGGGGCTAGCCATGTGGGCTATTGCACCCAGGATGCTGCGGTGCTATCAAGCAGGATGTCACGAGTGGGAATAGTTTTGGCTGTCTGCCCCTCAAGCAGGTAAGACACCTTGTGCGGCCATGGTGGCCTTTGTATGGAGTTTGTACTCCTTAGGGCATTCTGTCGCATCCGTGAGCAGGATTCTGGCAGGGGTGTCTTTCTTTTCTGCCTTGCAGGGTAGAGCGGACCTGTCCTGGACCTTTCTGGTGCCCAGGGCATTGCGCGGATGGCGGCGGGCCTCGCCGGCCCTCCCCGGACTGCAGGCCGTCCAATTGATCTGTCATTGCTCCCAGCCCTGCTGGGGGCCCTGAGGGACATTTGCTGGCCTGACTATGAGGTCCTTTTGTTCCGAACAGCGTATGCAATGGCTTTTCATGGTGCCTCCAGGATAGGGGAGCTGGTGGTCAAAACAGACGCCCTCACCTCTGGCCGTGGACGACCTGGTTGTCCAAGTGGATTCGGTGCTATGGCAGTGGCTGTCGTTGCTCCCATACGTGGCGGACAGAGTGTGTCCTGTGGAGTTGGTTACGGCCTTCGCACAGGTGCGCCCAGATCTGCCTGGCGCATGGTTGATGCATGAAGATGGGTCACGCTTACTAAATATCAGTTTTGCCACGTATTGGGGCGAGCGCTGGAGGCCACGAGTCTTGATCCGAAGGAATTTGGGTCACATTCCTTTCGGGGCTGCTACCTCGGCGGCTGCTGAGGGCCTCTCCAACGCAGAGATTCAGTGTCTGGGTCGATGGAGCACAGCAGCATTCCGTAGGTACATTCGGCCAACCTTATCTGTCACTTTTCACCATGGCCAACTGGACGCATAAGCGCTTGCCAACTTACAGTGGGGGCATTGAGGTGTTTCACATTCACCCGGGGGCACAATTTGGCTTCAATTACAATCTGACATGGTGTACCTGTTAGTTTACTCTGGGTCATTTGTGTTTTGTGCCTCAAGAGCTGGTCGGCCACGGTTGTTCTCCTTGCCTCTCTCTTCTAACATGTTTGGGTATGAGTGGCACGTGAGGTTATGTTGACGGCTCATTAACATCTTGTATGCATATTGCAGGTCGACAGGACGTAAAGTCCATATGGATAATGGGCCACTCTTTTATATACTGGGCCTCCCAGGCGAGTCCCGCCTCTGAGGTGTGCATGTTTCTGCAGGCTGTGGAGGTTAGGTGGCTAGGTGTGAGGGGCGTGCTGTGGAGTGCGCTGCAAGCTCAGCTGCTGCGAGCCTTGCAGAATTTTGGAGTCCCGAAGTTTATTGTATTCCACCTGTGTGGAAATGACTTAGGGCGGGGCTCAGCTCTGGAGCTGCGCTCTGTGATTTTCAGGGACTTCCACATCATCTCCCAGTTTTTGCCTACCTGTAGGTTGGTTTTGTCCTCCATGATCTCTAGGAGGGTTTGGAGGACCGCTAGATCTTGCCCCCACCTGGAATGTTCACGGAAGAAAGTGAACGCCGCAGTTGAGAAGTACCTGCTGGCCAATGGTGGGGGTGTTATTCGCTATGACGCCATTGGCTTTCAGCGACCTGAGCTGTATAGGAGCGATGGTGTTTATCTGAGCCCGGAGGGCGTGGCTCTATTTTTAGGCTACATTTTTTTCTTGGTTAGGGCACAGTGCTGAGCTTTTGTGGTGGTGGCGGTGCTGTGGCTTAAGGCCTAGTTGTGGCGGTAAAGAACAGTCATCTTTTATAACTCTGTGTGTGTGTATTTAGTGGGTGCACTCTCCCTCACATCGATTGGCATGGGCCATGTTTCTGCACGGGGATGTCCACACCACCTGCCTGGGTGGTTTGACCAGGGAGAGTGATCACCAGCGATGTGTGCATGCATGGTGATCTTTAACCCCCACTTTCCTATAATGACCGTTCTTTAGTGCCTCCACCATTTATAGTTACATAGTTAATTTGTCAAAATAAATGTTGATATTCTTTTTGAAACGCCAGCACTTGTGTTGTGTCTTCATTTTCGGTTAAGCTTTAGTTAAGTTAAGGTTAAATTATGGTTAAGCATGTTTAATATTGTAAAGTGTGGGCCTGGGGATACCCAATGGTGAGTTTATGCCTGGGAGTCTTGTCAATACTGTGCACAGCAATGCTATGCTGTCTATGTGTTGTATAAAGAGGGCTCTCAGCATTTTTCTGTATATCAGCTGCGAACTATGTCATAATTATGAAGATGAATTTCTGGTCAGGGTTACTGTAAAACATAATTTTATGGCTGGGACATCCTGTTCCCACAAATACCATGAGATTATGCATCATAGCTGAACACAGTCAAGGTAATCATTTACTTGTAAACAGTAGCTGGGATTTAAGGTAAGACAACACCCATCTACGTCCTAGTCACTTTGATGTCATTTCATTATTATATATTAAGGGAAATAAAATAAATTAGTACAGGACATTCTAAAAAGCACTGATTACTTTTCCATAATAAAGGAAAAACAAAGTGCAGAAATGTCCCCATGTGAATGATACTTTTATACCATTATAAAGAATCCATTTATTATCTGCTTTACTTGGCTTTATAATATAAGTTTGTATGGTTTGTGTGATAGCCCAGTCAGCGTCTGGTTTACAAGAAGAACTGCAGTAGCAGCTGGTGCAGAAACATGGGCGTAACTCCCAGAGACAATAGAGGCTCCATCCCCTGAAGGGGCACCTGCATGTAAAGCAGCACCGATGTGGTTCACAGCGGGATCCAAATGTGACCACTTTTCTTCCAATAGATCACTGGAGTGCACCTGTAGTTAATTTGCTTTATACCAGGGGCCCTGTTTACATCTGGAATAGGTATAGGATGGCTCCTGCCTGCTACCACTCAGCCTGAGCTGCAGACAGCAATGTTGCTGGACTCTGAGATGATATGCATAGGTGATTGTTGACCCACCCCATATTTGGGGTGGGGTAACCAAACTCCAACTTGCCTCTGGGCGACTGAAATGACGATACCATTGCACAGAAGCATTTCTGGGGCGAATTATTCATGTCAACATAGTTAAATCATGTACATTTCACTATCGTGATTTAGCTTCCCCCTTATCAAGTGAAAAATGTACAATTATGTAGGGGATAAAAGGGCCTTGCTATCAGCTAGTGCCACAAAAAAATTTTTTTTTTGGTTATTAGATTACTTCTTCCAAAGTATGCCAGAGATACTTCAAAATCAGCTATGGCTTCCTAATCAACCACTCCCAGATCTTAGAAGCCCATAATCAATCAACCAACTCCACCCAAATAATGTACCCCAAGTATTTGGGGTACATTATTTGGGTAGAGGACAGGTTAAACCTCAGCTTAGTAAGATAGAAGCAGTCCTCTCTTGGTCTAAACCCAAATGTAAGTCACAAACAAGCAGGGCTGCCATCAGAAATTATGGGACCCGGGACTGTCATAAAGCAGGGCCCGCCTGTGTATATGTATGTATGTATGTACCGTGTGTGTGTGTGTGAGAGAGAGAGAGAGAGAGAGAGAGAGAGAGAGAGAGAGAGAGAAAGAGAGAGAGAGAGAGAGAGAGAAGGGAATATGTGGAAATGGAAGAGGGAGGGTGAGAGAGAATGAATAGGGGAAATTGGTGAGTGTGTGACAAAGAGTGAGAAACAGAAGAGAGAGAGAGGTAAAGGAGAGAGTAATGACAGGTTGAGAATGTGCCAGCACTAATACAAAGAATATTTCCAGCTTAAAGCCACCACAGCAGCGAAAATGGGGCATGGCCTAGTTGAAATAGGCCACACCCCCATATCACTAGGCCACGCCCCCAAAAATTTGGCCGCGCCTGCGGCACGCAAGTGCACCCCCAGCCCGCTTCGAAAAATTTCCCGGGCTGTTTTTAATTCCCAATCCGCCCCTGGTCAGAAGCGCTGCAGACGCTGGAGACTGTGACACCTCCCGTCTTCAGACATGCGCTTCCGTCCTCCTCAAAGATGGATTTTCACGGATAACAGGAATGGCATCTTAAATTGTGCCAAGCGGTTTCCTCTGGTCTAGACCACATTAGCTTGTTTGCAGGCCCGCCGACAGGGGGGGTCTGTGGGGTCTGGAGTCCCAGGCCCTCACATAAAAGGGGCCCCGGACCTGGTCCTAAAACTATTTGAACATCAAATAGATCCTTACCAGCTGTGTATCTACCATGATGCTTTCTGTCCCCGTGCCGTGGTGCTGGTGTGTCCATCGGCTCTGTTGCAGCCAGACTCTACTCTGGTCTCGGACAGCAGGGGCTGCTGGGACATGTAGTTTTTTTTAAGTGTCTGGCAGCCAGGCACTTAGAAAAAAACCTACATGTCCCAGCAGCCTCTGCTGTCCGGGACCAAAGCAGACTAGACTAATGGATGCCTGAAGCAGTGCACAGAGTGCTGCACGAGGTTGACATTAGCTGCATGGAGATGGTGCACTGCCTGTGTGGATGAGGGGAGGAGGAGGACCCAGCAAGCCACAAGAATCAAAGAAAACTCTGCAGCGAGGATCTCCCTGTCAGCCCCCACCACAGTGAGTACCGTACTTTTATTATGTAGTCTTATTCAGGATGACCTCTCTGTTGCTTCTCTCTCTCTTTCCTTTATCTCTCTCTCTCCTTTACCTCTCTCTCTGTCCTTTACCTCTCTCTCTTCTTTACCTCTCTCCTTTACCTCTTACCTTGCCTGTCCGGCACTAACTATACACAGGATGCTCCTAACTGTCACTAAAGAAAAATACAAAGTTTCCCAGTCAACACTGGGGACTCACTTGTAAAAGGTAGGTTTGCTTCTCACACAGAGACTCTGCAATCTCCCAGGCAATCCTCTCTCCCACTGTTAACTCTGGCAGCCTTTTTACAGCTTGCTTGCTGATTAGCCCTCTGTGAGGCAAAACACCTGTTTCTAAAAGGTGTAGGACAAAAACCTGGGACAAATATACCTGCACTCAAACACTACTCCAGTGTTCTTGTCACATATCCCCCTCCCCTGTTTCGACCTAGGGGCTGGAACACTTGTAGCCCCCAAACAGAAGGTGCGGGACAATGCATCTGCATTGGCCAACTGTGAACCTGGTCTATGTTCGACCTTAAACTTGAAATCCTGTAATGCTAGAAACCATCTGGTTACCCGAGCATTCTGACCTCTGTTTACATGCATCCATTTTAAAGGGGCGTGATCTGTCACTAGCCTGAACTGTCTTCCCAAGAGGTAATACCTCAAGGTATCTAATGCCCATTTAATGGCCAAAGCCTCCTTTTCCACAATGGCATACCTTTTTTCATGCTCATTGAGTTTCCTACTCAAATAGATGATAGGGTGTTCATCTACATCTCTGGTTTGGGACAACACAGCCCCTATCCCTACCTCTGAGGCATCTGTCTGTACAACAAATTCTTTTGAAAAATCTGGCGTTATCAGTACAGGTTGTGAACACAAAGCTACTTTTAACGCTTGGAACGCTTTTTCTGCATCAGGGTTCCATTTCACCGTATTTGACTGCTTCCCCTTGGTAAGATTTGACAACGGCACTGCTGTGGCTGCAAAATTAGGAATAAATCGTCTGTAATACCCAGTTATTCCCAAAAAAGCCCTTACTTGTTTTTTATTCACTGGCCGAGGCCAGTTTTGAATAGCACCGATTTTATTTAATTGAGGCTTAATCAGACCTCTACCAATGGTGAAGCCCAAGTACTTAACCTCCTCCATTGCAAGGCAGCACTTCTTTGGGTTAGCAGTAAACCCTGCTTCTCTGATTGAGTCCAGTACTGCTTGTACTTTAACCAAATGGGACCCCCAGTCCATACTGTGAATTACCACATCATCCAAATATGCAGCTGCATATTTTCTATGGGGCCTCAAAATTTTATCCATCTTCCGTTGAAAGGTTGCTGGAGCCCCATGCAACCCAAAAGGTAACATTTTATACTGAAACAGCCCCTCTGGAACCAAAAAGGCTGTTTTTTCTTTTGCGCTATCAGTCAGGGGTATCTGCCAGTAACCTTTAGTCAGGTCCAATGTGGTGAGAAACCTGGCTGTTCCCAGCCTTTCTATAAGCTCATCCACACGGGGCATGGGGTATGCGTCAAATTTGGACACCTCATTTAATTTACGAAAATCATTACAAAAGCGTATGCTACCATCTGGCTTCGGGATGAGAACTATAGGACTGGACCACTCACTGTTGGATTCCTCTATGACTCCTAGTTCTAACATGTTTTTAACTTCTTTAGAGACAGCTTCTCTCTGAGCTTCAGGAATCATATATGGCTTTAAATGAACCCTGACCCCTGGTTCAGTGACAATGTCATGTTTTATTATGGTCGTTTGGCCAAGCAGCTCTGAAAATATCTCCCTATTTCGGTTGAGAAATTCTTTAACCTGATTGTTCTGATCAGCTGACAATGTCTCTGACACCCTCACCGCGGGAAGCAACTGAGGTGAAGACGCCAAAGAGCAAGGCTCTGCTGACAGAGACAACCTATCTTTCCAGGGTTTGATTAAGTTAACATGGTAGATTTGTTCAGGTTTTCTCTTACCTGGTTGGTATACTTTATAATTGACCTCATTCACTTTTTCCAAAATCTCAAATGGTCCCTGCCATTTAGCTAGGAACTTGCTTTCCACAGTTGGCACCAACACAAGAACTCTATCCCCCGGAGCAAATTCCCGTATCTTAGCACTCCGGTTATATACCCTCTGTTGAGCACTTTGGGCTTGTTCCATGTGCTCTCTGACAATAGGTACCACGGTTGCAATCCTATCCTGCATTTGTGATACATGTTCAACAACGCTTTATAAGGGGTGGGTTGTCCTTCCCACGTCTCCTTAGCAATGTCCAACAGCCCTCTGGGGTGTCTACCATACAACAAATCAAACGGAGAAAACCCAGTAGAGGACTGCGGAACTTCTCTGATGGCCATCAACAAGTAGGGCAACAAACAATCCCAGTTTTTCCCATCTTTGTCAACAACCTTTTTTAACATACTTTTTAATGTTTTATTAAATCTTTCCACCAACCCATCAGTTTGGGGATGGTAGATAGACGTCCTGAGGTGGGTGACCTTAAACAATTTGCACAATTCTTTCATGACCCTTGACATAAATGGAGTACCTTGGTCAGTCAAAATTTCTTTTGATATTACCACTCTACTGAAAACCTGCACCAGTTCCCTAGCTATCGCTTTGGTTGTGATAGTGCGTAAAGGGACAGCCTCAGGATATCGAGTGGCGTAGTCCATTATTACCAAAATATACCGATGGCACCCGAGCGGATTTTAACAAGGGCCCCACGAGATCCATGGCTATTCTGTCAAATGGGACCTCTATAATAGGCATGGGAACTAGTGGGCTCCTGAAATGAGGTCTAGGGGCATGATACTGGCATTCAGGACAGGAACAATATTCAGACACTTCTTTATACACCCCTGGCCAAAAGAACCTTTGTAAAACTCTTTCAGTGGTCTTTTCTGCCCCTAAATGTCCTGCTGTAACATGACTATGGGCTAAATCTAGTACCGTTCTCCTATAAGGTTGGGGAACTACCAGCTGATCCACCACTTCCTCACCCTTTTTGACAACGTGGTACAAAAGCTCATTACAAATAGCCATGTGGGGATAAGAAATCTTGGCACCTGGTACCACGGGTTCCCCATTAACAACCTTAACATTTTATCTAGCCTTCAATAAAGTAGGGTCCTTTAACTGTTCAGACATAAACAAATCCTTCTTTACCTCCAGATTGGGCACTACTACCTCTCCGTTTCCAGCAAGAGGGTCCTCACTGGACTCTCCATCTGTCCCCTCCCCAGCCAAACTAGCAAAAGGTAAAGGGTCAGAAGGTTCCAAGGACCCACATACATCCACAAAATCATTGGCATTAACTACTGGCTCTTCACTTCTCCCATCTGTGGCTAAACGTGATTCCCACAGCTTCAAAAAATGAGGAAAATCCCTCCCTATTATGGCCTCATGCACCAGAGAGGGGACCAGTCCTACTTTCACAATTGCTGACCCACAACAAGTTTCTATATGTACTTCAGCAGTGGCATAATGTTGGGTATCCCCATGTATACAAGTAACCCCAATAGGTATTTGCTGGACCTTTAAGGGATTCACTAATCCAGCTTTCACAAGGGTAACCAAACTTCCTGAGTCCAGCAAAGCCTCTACCCAGTTACCCTCTAAGAACACATCACACATTTGTCTTTCGAGTTTAGGAGAAGGCACCACAGTACAAGCTAATCTAGCAAAGAAAGACATTCTGCGATTTTCAAAGGCAGCATCACATTGCATGGGTTCCTGCGTAACTGGGCAATTAGCAATAACATGACCTGGCATACCACACCTGAAACATTTAATCACATGATTATCAACCCGTTTGGGCAGCATAGACCTTTCTAGTCCCATTGGCCTGTCTCCAGGGCCACTGTTTACAGTCTCTCCAGCCTTGCGCTCTCTTAACCGCCCAGCAACATTTTCCCATGGAACAGTCGTACCAGTCTTCACTGAAGGGCGCTGTCGGGGATCTGTGGGGTGCTGGGTGGTCATCAGTAATTCCTCTGCCACCAGATACCTCTCTACCATGTCCACTAAACAGTCAGCAGTATCCGGATTTCCATGACTCACCCACTTGCGCAGGACCACAGGCAAGGATCTCAAATAGCGGTCCATGACAACTCTTTCCACCATCTGGGGACCAGTTAATGTCTCTGGCTGTAACCATTTTTTGGTTAGCTGAATAAGGTCGTGCATCTGTGAGCGAGGAGGCTTCTCCAGGGCATATACCCAGCGGTGCACCCGTTGGGCTCTTACGGACAGTGTGACTCCCAGGCGGGATAGGATCTCAGTTTTTAACTTGTCATATTCCCGAGCATCTGCAGGGCTTAAATCAAAGTATGCTTTTTGGGGCTCACCCGAGAGAAAAGGTGCTAGCAGACTGGCCCATTGTGCTTCAGGCCAGTTCTCACGCTCAGCAGTCCTTTCAAACGTGGTCAGATAGGCCTCCACATCATCAGTCTCTGTCATTTTCTGCAGGAAGTGACTGGCCCGGATAGAACTAGAGCTGGCTGGAGCACTGACGGCCACATCACCGGTCTGTGTTGCCAAGCTTCGCACCACTGCGGTTAAGGCCTCTCTATCCTGATGTTGTTGCCTGCAAAGTTCATCCATTGCCACCTGCTGCTGCCTGATGGCCTCCTGCTGAGCTGCTGTGGACTCCCGCTGTACCGCTGTAGCTTGCAGCAAGGCTTTAAGCAGTTCCTCCATGTTGACAGATTTTTCAGGTGGCTTTGTAGCTGCTTTCACCCAGGACATATATAAAATCCTCAGGCAATTCTCAGCAACTTCACACTGGGCTGTATCTGCATAAACCACTGTTTTCTGCAGGGCTCACACAGCTGCGGCTCTCACTTATGCACAGAACGGAGTGCTCGCATTCTCCACCAAGTTGTAACACTGTAGGGGAATTTGGATGCCTTTTCCTGGGGTAGAAGGCAGCCAACAGCAGCTGAGTAATCACACCAATCCAGTCTTTGTGGTACAACTGGCCGCAACCAGTTTTATTTCAGCAGAAAATAAAATAAACATAAAAAGAAAAAGAAAATACCTTGCCTGTCTGGCACTAACTATACACAGGATGCTCCTTACTATCACTAAAGAAAAATAAAAAGTTTCCCAGTCAACACTAGGGGCTCACTTGTAAAAGGCAGGTTTGCTTCTCACACAGAGACTCTGCAATCTCCCAGGCAATCCTCTCTCCCACTGTTAACTCTGGCAGCCTTTTTACAGCTTGCTTGCTGATTAGCCCTCTGTGAGGCAAAACACCTGTTTCTAAAAGGTGTAGGACAAGAACCTGGGACAAATATACCTGCACTCAAACACTACTCCAGTGTTCTTGTCACTATACAGTGGCGGATTCAGGGGGGGGGGGGCACCTGGGCACGTGCCCCCCCTGTCATTCATTTTGTAGATGAGGACCAGAGCTTTCCAATGAGCCCAGCCCCATGTCTCTAGCCCCCCGGGAACCGGAGATATCGCCTGGCAAAGCTGTAACATTTTTTCCCCATAGGATAATATGGGACCCGTCAATTCCGACCCCCACCCGGTTCCGACGGCTGCCAGTTTACCCATGGCATCACAGGAGCTTGTGGTTGAAGTCATTCAATTCCAAATCGCTGGGCCTTCAATATGATACCAGGATGGTCCATATCGGTCAATCGGTTCCAGAGATATAGCATATAAATCAATTTTTTTTATTTTTGAAATGTAATTTCATGGCTGTTCATGTTCTTTGAGGGCAGATTACTCTGGAACCAAACGTTCCAGTTTCACTGGACCAAAATCATTCAAAGCCCACTCAAAAGTTCTTTAATATGATACTTGTCTCATGTAAATGGGTCAGTTAGTTCCGAAGATATAGCCGGTTAAATGAGATAACTGGTTAAAGGGGGGGAGGGGTGGTTTTCTCTCCCCCTCACACCAGAAAATGCAGGGACTAGGCTGGTGTAAAACGGGGCCAACCTGGGAACGCATTTTCTGGTGTGAAATGGGTATTATTTCAAATAGCTGGAACCTGCAGTGCTCGGAATACAGCCAGGCTCTGCCACTGTCAGTGGCTATCACTTCTGCCTGGCGGCGGCTGTCCCCCATGTACCACGAGCATGTATTCCCCGTTGGCAATGAGCATGTAATCCCACATGGCAACGAGCATGGAACCTCTGGCAATGAGCATGGAACCCTTGGCAATGAGCATGTAGATAAGCAGCACTTACTGTATGTAGCATAATTTTTAATAGGCATTATGGTGTTTGGCATAATGGACATCATGCCGTGTAACTTAATGTGCAATGGACATTATGGTGTAAATGTTTAATGCGTGCCTTTGGTGGACAATGTCCCTGTTTATGAAGCGTATTGTGAATTTTGTCTTAATCTGTGTGGCATTATGTGAATTCTGGCTCAATCCATGTGGCATTATGTGAATTTTGTCTCAATCCGTGTGGCATTGTGTGAATTTTGGCTCAATCCGTGTGGCATTATGTGAATTTTGGCTCAATCCATGTGGCATTATGTGAATTTTGGCTCAATCCATATCGAATTTTATGAATTTGTCTCAATCCGTGTGGCATTATGTGAATTTTGACACAATCCATGTGGCATTGTGAATTTTGGCTCAATCCATTTGACATTATGTGAATTTTGGCTCAATCCATTTGGCATTATGTGACTTTTGGCTCAATCCGTGTGTTATTATGTAAATTTTGGCTCAATCCGTGTGGCATTATGTGAATTTTGACACAATCCATGTGGCATTGTTTGAATTTTGGCTCATTCCATTTGGCATCATGTGTAAGGGGCAAGTATAATGGGGTCTAGTATTTTGTTGCATAATGTGTAGAAGTTGTATATGGTGTTGTACACTACACTCAAAGACATGCCCCCTGTTAAGGTGGCCACACCCCCTTTTCCAGAGCGCACCTTCGGCGCGCGCACAACTACATCCTTCACTTTTGTTGCCATGGTGGGCCTGTGGACTTTAAATGCCAGGACCTTTTTTTAATCCCATTGCCACCCTCTCTCTGCCGCTCTCTTAGCATGTACACTGGCACCACTAACACTGGCCCTCCCCCACCTAAACCCTCTTTTATCATGGTGCCCCCCCTGTCATTTTATCCTGGATCCGCCCCTGTCACTATATATATATATATATATATATATATATATATATATATATATATATATATATATATATATACATACAGTATATATATAGTCCAATGAGACCGGCACTCAGGTCTTTGGTGTGGATGCCAGAGGATGCTTGCTCAGGTGCCCTCTCACAAGAGGGGATGAGTCCTCAGGATGTATATGGGGCAGTAATAAGTGGCACTCGGAGGCTGACGTAAATGGTGAATAAAGAGGAAATTTATTCCATGAGCAGATGAGAAAACGTTTTGGAGCTTTCCCTGAACTGACGACGGGGCCCCCGAGCTCCAAAACGTTTTCTCATCTGCACATGGAATAAATTTCCTTTTTATTCACCTTTTACGTCAGCCTCCGAGTGCCGCTTATTACTGCCCCATATACAGTGTATATATATATATATATATATATATATATATATATATATATATATATATATATATATATAAAGATAGAGAGAGAGAGAGAGAGAGAGACCACATAATGCCAAAAAATGCCCAAAAAAAGGTGCAAAATGGTATTGTCCTTGGGCCATCCCCCAACCACGCCCCTATGTTGCTTAAATAGGACATTGGACACTGTCTTTACCAACCAATCATTTCAGCGACATGGTCTGCCACATGACTGTGGCTGAAATGATTGGTTTGTTTGGGCCCGCACAAAAAAGGAAGCAATCTCTCTCCTTGTACAAACCGGCTGATGTCGTCATCATCCTCCGATTCCTTACCCCCTTCAGTGTGTACATCCTCATCCTCACAGATTATCAATTTGTCTCCGTAGCACTCCACAATCACAGGTCCCACTGTAGTCTATGGAGGCTGCACTTCATTGCAGAATTGATCATTCATTTTGATGAACATCATCTTCTCCACATTTTATGGAAGCAACCTCATATGCCGCTCACTGACCAGGTTCCTGGCTGCACTAAAAACTCTTGAGTTTACCTGAGTACACACTGGAGGGGGGACAATTAATGTAAATTAGAGCCAGTTTCTACTTACCTCTTTTTCCAGCCAATACAGGTACGGACTGTCTGCCATGCCTACTTGGATGCTGTAACTAAAGTAATCCTCCACTATTTTTTAAATGGTCACAGCATCGTATGCAGCAACAGTAGACATGTCAGCAATTGCTGGCAGGTCCTTCAGTCGGGGCCAGATGTCCAAACTCGCTCCTGCCTGGCATGCATCACCACCAGTGGGCTGCGTAGGAAATATGAGCTGTTTCCTCGCAGCCACAGGTGTGGGATAAAATGAAGGAGGCGCTGTTGCCATGTTACGGTCCACTTCAGCTGACAATCTCCTGACCAGCAGGTCTTTGCAATGCTGTAAGCTTGTGTCTGCCGGAAACAGAGATACAACATATGCTTTAAACAGAGGATTGATCATGGTGGCAAAAATGTATTTAAGCAGACCACATTACCATCAGCAGCATCCTCCTCATCGACTTCCTCCCCAGCGCCAGCTTTATCCTGCTCCTGGAGTACTTAAACAGTGACACCTTCAATATCAATATCAGGAACTGCACTTTGGGTGATCCTTCCAGCATATGCAGAGGGCATGCAAATGCTGGAAGGAGCCACCTCTTCCCGAACAGTGCTGGGACGGTCAGGCATCGCAACTACCAACACACTTGGACCCTCCTTGGGGATTTGTGATACCATGATTTTAGAAGGCACAGTAGTTTGCTGTGTTTTTGATGTTTTTGATGACAGCTTAACTCTCTTAAATTGTGTAGCAGGGGGAGGAGGAGGCCTTAGATCAGGCATGTCCAACGTTGGCCCTCCAGATGTTTTGAAACTATACATCCCAGCATGCTTTGCAATAGTTTTAGCATTTTCTAATAGCAAAACTGTGGCAAAGCATGCTGGGATGTGTAGTTTCAAAACATCTGGAGGGCCAACGTTGGACATGCCTGCCTTAGATCATCATGTGAAGCTGAGCCACTAGTCATGAACATAAGCCAGGGCCTTAGCTGTTCCTTGCCATTCTGTGTCATAAATGGCATATTGGTAAGCTTACATTTCTCCCCAATCGACTTACATTTATTTTTTTCCTTTGTGTTACAGAACTTTTTGGATTTTACATGCCCGCTGATGGCATTTCATTCTCTATGTCATGACTAGTGGCAGTACCTTCATCACTAGGAGGAAGTGGTTCTTGTTCTTCTTTCAGGATTTTAGCCTTCACATTTTGGTTCTCCATTATCTTTCTGGAGTGGAATAATGCACCAGTGTCACTGGACTGGACTTTAATGGCAGTACCACTGGAATTAATAGCAGTACCACTGGAGTTTAATGGGAGTACCACTGAACTTATATATAACACTATCATTGGACTGAACTGTAGCAGTATCACTGAACTTTATCGGCAGTACCAATGGACTGGATTTTAATGTCATTACCAATGGATTTTATTGGCAGTACCACTGGACTGGACTTACAGCAGTATCACTGGACTGGACTTATGCAGCAGTATCACTGTACTTTAACGGCAGTATCACTGGACGTATTCAGCTGTACCAATGGACATTAATGACAGTGCCACTGAACTGGACTTAGGCAGTAGTATCGAATGAACGGTACTTGTGTATTATAGCGGCGCCCCCGATGTTGGTCGTACGATGATTTTATCGAATCGCATCGCATGCCATACACCCGATGGCATGCGATGCAACTCCATTTTTGCCCCCTATATGATGAAAAATGGGTGCTTACAATGTTAAATGCACCCCCACACCACCCCCCCCCCACTATAAACATGAACCCGAAGCGTGGCGAGCGCAGCGAGCCCGCGAGTGTCGGCGTTACGCATCCTACGACCTTTTCATACCCAGACTATCCACGTCGGCGTGGAGTTGAGAATATAAAGTGTGGCGAGCGCAGCGAGCCACCGAGCCCGAAGCGTGGCGAGCGCAGCATGCGCCGCGAGGGGACGCGGATACCTTCACAGATATCCGCGTCCCCTCGCAGGCTTCACAGGTATCCACGTCCCCTCGCCACGCTTCGGGCTCGGTGGCGCGCTGCGCTCGCCACACTTTATATTCTCAACTCTACGCCAACATGGATAGTGGGGGTATGAAAAGGTCGTAGGATGCGTACTGCTGCGCTCGCCACGCTTCGGGTTACACAAGTACCGAATGAACTTTTGCAACAGTATCACTGAACTTTAACAGCAGTATTACTGGACTTAAGCAGCAGTACCAATGGATTTTAATGTCAGTGACACTGGACTGGACTAATGCAGCAGAATAACTGGACTTATGCAGCAGTGCCAATGGACTTTAATGGCAATACCACTGGACTGGACTTATGCAGCAGTATCACTGGACTGGACTACACAGAACTATCACTGGACCGGACTATACAGCACTATCAATGGACTAGACTATAAGCAATATCACTGGACTGGACTATAAACGCTATCACTGAACAAGACTTTAAGCACTATCACTTTACTGAACTTTAAGCACTATCACTGGACTGGACGTGGCAAGGCAGGACAGCAGGTGAGCAGACAGGCAGAGAGGACACTGCCAATCCTTCCCTCTCCGAGACCAGAGTGAAGATGGCGCCCGACCACCCTTTTAATGGGTCCGGATATCGCGAGGTCCCGAGACCCATGCTCAGAGCCTGGGCAGGAAATCCCATACAGGCTCGGAAAGCGGTTCGGATTGGGGGGTACCTGGGGGTGTCCAGATTTCCTCAATCCGAAATCACTCATCCCTATTTATAATGGCAGTCCTGTTGAGGAGACTAACTACAGAGGCTAGTTAAATTAACATTCCTTTCCCTAACTGAATGTGTCCCCTTTATATCCTGCCGTACCGTATACAATGTACTTTTCAACAAACTGTAGTCCTGCACTTCTTTACCAATAACCACTTATTACTTTAGTATATGTATCACTCTGGACAGGGGGCAATTCAAAGTAATGGGACCATCAGAGCAAATAAATTGTTGCTCTGATTGGGCACCTTTTACTTTTCAAGTGCCCAAATAGACAGGGGTTAACCACAAATCACATCTAAAGTCCTCGTTAGTGCCAGGAGGCAGTGAGAAGAAATATCTCTCTTGTAACTAATGGACGACAAAATTGCTCCGTTTTGCACCCCCTAGTGGCAACCAAGAGCAAAACAAAATTAAATCGCCACAACAGACCTACTGTAAGACTAGCCAATACACAGTGTTTTGATGATTGTCTGTCTCCCATTACGCCAAGGGGTTTATTTATTAAGATGGGAGTTCTATTTCATATGGTATATTGCTATGGGCAACCAATCAGAATCTACTTCTTATTTATTTAGCACCTTCTAGAAGATAATAGATAGCATCTGATTGGTTGCCCATAGCAACATCCCATCTAAAATAGAACTCCCATCTTAGTAAGTAAACCACCAAAAATCTTTCTGTTATTGTTTTAATGTATTCATATTTTTACGACTTGTAGTTTATCTGATCCTTTTGTGGAGACTGGATGCCATGGTTGTTTGTTTTTACCGTTATCAACACATCTAATGGTGTGTACACACACGGTACAATCCAGCATGAGATTTTGACTACAGGTATATATCGCATTCAATTGCACAGGTTTTTTACCTTGCGATCCTGATGCACGCTCCCCGGACACCACAAATAGAAACCCAGATAGACAGGGTAGCAATGATGGTGGAAATCTAATGCAGATAGCAAGAATTGTATGTAAATAGTACAGAGTTAGCAAATATTGCATAGCAATCGAATCTTAAGTCGATTGTACTTCCAGTGCAGTGTAAATCTGACTTTACTTCCTGACATTCTGCCTTCATGAAGGCAATTAAGATGTCGAGATTAATGTTTTTAAGGCTAGCCTAGAATACCGGTATCAAGACCATTACATACATTGAATCATCAGATGACTCAAGCACGTGAGAGCTGAAAGTTGCCAGTACCCATGCTGTTTACAGCTGTTATTTCTGGTATGGAATGCCCCTGACTGGCAAAGGTTCCAAGTCCTGTGTAATTAAACTACGGAGTTCAAGGAACCCTTGGTGGTTTACCCTAAACAGAACCTTGACATCATTAGATAGAAAGTCCACAAAAACATATATCCTGCTTATTCTAGCTAGTCTAAATGTCTCATGCATCAAACATACTGCTGATGCAATATTGTAGTCCCTACTGGTAGGACGACACTTTGGTACTCACTTAACGTTTACCTACAATAACCCGAACAAAAGTAAAGTCAAATAGAATTTATTGTAACTTTTTTCATAAATGTCAAATCTAAATAACTTTTTGAAAGTTTTAAATATATTTGAAAAAAAAAAAACATGAAAAGTTATGCGGTAGAAAATATACAATAGGTACATATATTTCTGCAATCAATGCAATATATTGTATGAGAGTTTATCAACCAGATTCAGTACCACAATTGTAGTAAAATCAGACTTGCAACTTTTTCCTTAAATAAAGAGTACAGAAATTAGTAATACAGGTTGAGTATCCCGTATCCGAATATCCGTTATCCGAATTATTCCGAAAACCATACATTCCAGAAAGTAAAAAAAAAAATGGTTTTTTTGCTAAAAACTCACTGGGGACATTTGAAACAGCCCTACTGAGGACATGATATGTAACTGGCACTATATATGTACAAGAAAATGATTGCTTGGCATTCAAATTCAATATCTGAGTTAGTACACAAATTTTGTTTCATGTTTTGAAACCTTGTTTTTTGAACAAATAAAATATATTTGTGTGCATTTCATGTGGGAATAAAATATATATGTGTGTATTTTATGTGTTTATACAGCATAAATGCAAGATACTTCAAAATACATCATTTAAATATTAAAATATTCCGAAATGCGGAATAATCCGCTATCCAAAATTCTCCTGGTCCCGAGCATTTTGGATACAGGATACTCAACCTGTACTGTATATCAGATTTACCACAAATCATAAACCACGGTTCCAGCTTTATTGAGCTACTTTTCTAGTATGTTTTGCAATAATTGCGGGGATTTTCATGAGGTGTGATACTGAACATCACAGTTTATGTATAATATTATATTGTACTGTGAAAATTAGAAGGAAATCATGCAAGGTTATTCAAACAGCGGAAACGAGAAACAGGTTAAAACGTCAATGTGCTTCATCCTTTGACGGTTTAAAAGGCTAATTTTGAGGAAGAATATTCCCAAGTGATATAGCCGTATTCTTTCTTCCTGTTGAACATTGCAAGGAAGGAATTGGCCACACTTAAAATTGACTCTTATACCTTATCAGGAAATGAGTAACTGTGAATATAGAGAATTTCCTGCAGTACAATACATTCTGTGCTATACTTGTCTGTGTTCCAAAAGCTGTCCAATCAATCTATCTGGATTACATACATATGACTGGTTGACGGGAATCCGGGCAGAGGTCTGGTAAGCACAGATGTAGCCATGCTCATTGTGGTTCTGACATGGATGAAAAGGGAAAAAAATGTAAATTGCTGTGGGTGGAACTAAGACGCACGCGTATGCTGCCATGTGCGCTGCCATGTGCGCATCACAGCAAACAAGTCGAACCTGAACCATGTTTGAGCCATGATGAGCATGGCCACAACTGTATGTTTACCTTCCCCCTGTCTGCTCCTCCCCCTAGCCTAACCCTCTCTTCCTAAAGCTTAACCATAACTGTCCCCCTGTAGCCTAGCCCTAACCATCCACATTACTACCTAACTCATACTACTTAGCCTGCACCCTAACTCTCCTAAGTACCCAACCTCCCCACAGCCTAACCCTAACATTCCCCCTGTATTCCATATGCAGCAGCATGGCAGTTGTGACATATAAGTCCTTTGGAATATGATTAACTCATTCCTAGAAGAAATTATATTTTGTATTCAATGTACAGTGCAGTGGCGTAACTATATATTTTGCGCCCCCCCGCCAAATTTTTTCGGCGCCCCCCCCCCCCATACTCTTACCTGACGGTCACTGTCCCGTCCAGTCTCCCTCAGTCACCGCTGCGCTGCTGCCCGGCCGCATCTGCGTCACTGTCTTGTCACTCGTTCCCGGCGCCGGCTCCTGCTGATAATGAAAAGTGACTCTTAGAAAATGGCTGCCAAAACTGTCTGCAATACGGGGGCAGCCATTTTCTAAGTGTCACTTTTCATTATCAGCAGGAGCCGGCGCCGGGAGCGAGTGACGGGACAGTGACCGCAGATGCGGCCGGGCAGCAGCGCAGCGGGTAACTATAGCACCGCAGCCCCCCAGGCGCCCATAGTTACTCTGCGCCTCCCCGCCATGGCGGGGGCTGGGGAGGCTTAGTTACGCCCCTGGTACAGTGTACATAGTGAAAGTAGGATACTTAAATCCACAATGGAATATTCTAGAACTGTTTAAATGCTGCTACAACTACTATTTTTTTTTTATTATTATTATTATTATTATTATTATTAATAGTAACTTCTACTGGACAGATAAAACCAATTGTTGCTAGGAAGATATTAATCTAGTGGAGATCTGCAGCTTTGAGAAAAACATTATCCCAATGGAGGGTACAAGTAAAATTGACATGAGCAAATTAAGGTTAAGGTTTCCGAGTCTCACCTAACAAATGCAAATACCTTTGATGACATTTGATGTACGTACCATTGTAATGCATATGGAAGTGGTTCCCAAGCTGGGCACCATAGGTTTGTGGTTCAGAACCAAATCCAAATGGTTTATGGTCCATTCAATAGACATAACCAGTGCTGGTGGCTGCCAATCATGAAATTAGATTGTATATTCTTACAATCAGGATGCTTTTTCCTCATATGCTTTTCCTTTCTTAACTAAAAGCATCATCCCTTCCCTACTGCCAATAATTACCCAAACCTTGGGGTTCTGCTGTCCTGCTGCTTACTTAGGTATTACGACTGCTGAGGCAGTAATGTTTATAAACCATGTCTATTTCTGCATTGACCCAGCACTGACAGCAGGGCACCAGATCTCCTGTGTCTCCACTCCAATGTCTGTGCATCGGGTCTCATTTTACAGCTGACAAGCAGGACAGCAGCTTCCCAGCACATAAATGGGGATGCCTGTCTGCAGGATGCAATCTTCCCAGAGCCCAGCCAATAGCAGTCTGCCTGTTCCTTCCTTGGGAGGTTAAAAGCCAACTCACTGACTCAAACGTCAGTACAATGCTTTCTTCCTGAGCTCCTGCTTTAACTTTTTTTGGATCAGCATCCCATATTTATTGTATTCTTTAGCTCCAGTCCAGATTCCTGGTTATTCTCCGGATGAAGTATTCTTCTATTTTCAGCTCTGGTCCAGTTCTATGGTTATTCTCCAGATCAATTATTCGGTACTTGTTTCCTAGCACGGCCACACCGATTTTGATCGTGTTGGTCGTGTCGGAAAAAATCGCGTCGGTCGCATCGCATGCAATGCGACCAACGCGATGGACCCGATTTTCACATTAATTATTTACAATTTACACTCCTCCGGCAATTTAGAAGTCTAGATTTAGACGTCTAAATTCAGACTCCCTGCAGTCCTGCGCACCGCTGACAACCCGGCAATTTACACTCCTACGGCAATTTAGAAGTCTAGATTTAGACGTCTAAATCCAGACTCCCTGCAGTCCTGCGCACCGCAGACAACCCGGCAATTTACACTGCTCCGGCAATTTAGAAGTCTAGATTTAGACGTCTAAATCCAGACTCCCTGCAGTCTCCTCCTGCAATTTAGAAGTCTAGATTTAGACATCTAAATCCAGACTCCCTGCAAACCGCTAAGACGGGGGCATCTAAATTTAGTAGGGTCTAGGGGTACACTATTAAACCTGTTCACAATGACACTAGTCGACGTAACAGCTGTCGACCTTGTTAATTCCACTATCCACGCCAACCCGAAGCGTGGCGAGCGCAGCGAGCCCGCGAGGGGCGGCGGTACGCGTCCTACGACCTTTTCATACCCCCACTATCCACGTCGGCGTGGAGTTGATTATATAAAGTGTGGCGAGCGCAGCGAGCCACCGAGCCCGAAGCGCGGCGAGCGAACGCGGATACCTGTGAAGCCAGCGAGGGGACGCGGATACCTGTGAAGGTATCCGTGTCCGCTCGCCACACTTTATAAAATCAACTCCACGCCGAAGTGGATAGTGGGGGTATGAAAAGGTCATAGGACGCGTACAGCCGCCCCCTCACGGGCTCGCTGCACTCGCCACGCTTCGGGTTGGCGTGGATAGTGGAATTATCAAGGTCGACAGCTGTTACGTCGACTAGTGTCATTGTGAACAGGTTATAACAGTGTACCCCTAGACCCTACTAAATTTAGATGCCCCCATCTTAGCGGTTTGCAGGGAGTCTGGATTTAGACGTCTAAATCTAGACTTCAAAATTGCCTTATTTTAACATTGAAGCCTATGGCAAAATCGGGTCCATCGCGTCGGTCGCGTCGCGTGCCATGTTAATGCACGCGACCGACGCGATGGACCCGATTTCGCCTTTGCCGGCAAGATGGACCTGATTTCAAAGGAAATCGAGTGCATCGCGTCCATCGTGTACCTTAACTTAAAGATACACGATGGACAAGATTGTGGCCGTGCTAGGAAACAAGTACCAATTATTCTTCTATTCTTCAGCTCTGGCCCAGTTCCCTAGTTATTCTCCAGATGAAATATTCTTCTATTTTCAGCTTTGGTCCAGATTCCTGGTTATTCTCTGGATCAAGTATTCTTCTATTCTTCAACTTTGGCCCAGATTCCTTGTTAGTCTCTGGATCAAGTATTCGTCAGCTCCGGTCCAGTTAGCTGGTTATTCTCCAGATCAAAAATGTCTAATTTTCATAATCTTTTATATTGCTGGCAGTCCGGTCAACTCAGTTTAGTCCACACTGGAACAAGTCGCCTGTTTTTTATACAAGTTACTTCCTCATCCAAAGACTGTTTACTCTTTGTCTTTAATTACTGATTTCCTGTCTGGGCTACTAAGCTTGGTATACATTGGATCAAGTTGTCAGTTCTTTATATTCAAGCCAGTCCCTGCTAGAGACTTTTAACCCTTATCCATCTCTGGCTACTTACTAGTGAACTTCTGTCAATGGTGAGTGGACCCAAGCAAAGGGCCATGACCTGCACTCTGGGTGCTACTAAAGTCCACACCTCCTTGTTGCAGTTCTTGGTGTAGACCACCAGGCGTGTTAGATTCTGCACATTCGTTCTGGGTCTAGCCAATCCATTCATACCTGATAGATTCTTTATGCGCAGGAATTATATTCTTCCAGCAAGATTACAAGTCTCTGGTCCACAACTTACTCTTCAAGAGCCTCAGCTGTATCCACAACAAATCCACTCCTCGATCGTTTGTATTGGCCATATGGATCCAGCTACAGGTTAAGAGTTGCTTTAAGGTATTGCTAGTCATCTAGGATGCTTAGAAGAAAACAGAATATAAGCTGCTCAATCAAAATAGTAATGCCCCTCAGGTGCTGAAAGGGAGGGGGTGTTAACCCACAGCACACGAAAATACATTAGAAAGAAGATTTGAAAAATCAACATAATAGAAGGTAATTCAAAGATTTTAGTTACATATATTTTTCAAAAAATATGATAAGGCCCTCGCTGATACCGGAAGACCATTTACTGCAGGGGTGGGGAACCTTTTTTCTACCGAGGGCCATTTGGAAAATTTGAAAACCCTTTGGGGGCCATATAAAAATGATCAATTATTGGCATATATGCGTGGGAATTATACACAGGGCAGCGGCATATACATGTGGGCATTATACACAGGGCAGCGGCATATACATGTGGGCATTATATACACTGGCAGCGGCATATACATGTGGGCATTATACACAGGGCACCGGCATATACATGTGGGCATAATACACAAGGGCAGCGGCATATACATGTGGGCATTATACACACTGGCAGCGGCATATACATGTGGGCATTATACACAGGGCTCCGGCATATACATGTGGGCATAATACACAAGGGCAGCGGCATATACATGTGGGCATTATACACACTGGCAGCGGCATATACATGTGGGCATTATACACAGGGCACCGGCATATACATGTGGGCATTATACACAAGGGCAGCGGCATATACATGTGGGCATTATACACACTGGCAGCGGCATATACATGTGGGCATTATACACAGGGCAGCGGCATATACATGTGGGCATTATACACACGGGCAGCGGCATATACATGTGGGCATTATACACAGGGCAGCGGCATATACATGTGGGCATTATACACAGTGCAGTGGCATATACATGTGGGCATTATACACACGGGTAGCGACATATACATGTGGGCATTATACACAGGGCAGCGGCATATACATGTGGGCATTATAAACACGGGCAGCGGCATATACATGTGGGCATTATACACACTGGCAGCGGCATATACATGTGGGCATTATACACACGGGCAGCAGGAAATATACATGTGGGCATTATACACAGGGCAGCGACATATACATGTGGGCATTATACACACGGGCAGTGGCATATACATGTGGGCAGAGACACCATAAAAAGTGACAGTGTGGAGGAAGGGGGGGGTGTCACCCCCAAACAGGTTAATGTGATTATGTCTGATTATGAGAATCAGACATAATCACATTAACCTGTTTGGGGGTGAATCCAGGGGTAAATGACAACCCCTGGATGTGTCAGTCACTGGGGAAGGGAGGGTGAGAGAAGCAGCATATCTGCCCCGACACCCACCCGGCTATATTACCGATTAATCAGGCGCCCGCCCATATTACTGATGTATCAGCCGCCCGTCCGCCTATATTACTGATGTATCAGCCGCCCGCCCACCCTCCTATATTACATACCAGGCGCCGGGGATGGCTGCTGCTGCTGCTGCCGCCGGGGAGATGTGCAGAAGACGCACCCGCCAATCACAGTGGCTGTGGAGGGGATGCCTCCACAATCAATCGGCAGTGATTGGCGGGCGCGTCTTATGCACATCTCTCCGGCGGCAGCAGCAGCAGCCATCCCCGGCGGCTGGTATGAAATATAGGCGGCCAGGTGGATGATACTTCTGTAATATGGGTGGATGATACTTCTGTAATATAGGTGGGCTGTAATATAGGCAGGCGGGCGGGCGGGCCGGACATACTGGGTGCGGGGGCCGTATCCGGCCCGGGGGCCGTATCCGGCCCACGGGCCGGAGGTTCCCCACCCCTGATTTACTGCATGATAACAGCACCCATTCTAGGCCATATAATTTGTCTACTGTAAGGTTACATGGCATCACTTATCAATATATCTAAGTTGAGAGCCAGCCTATAAGGAATGACCCCTAAATCATCCTTGTGGCAGTACATGCGCCAGCATGCCTTCCAAATGCAGGTCCCATCAAATACCTCTTGCACATAACAACAGAGTGTAAACTGCTCAATGAAATTAGTAATTCCCCTCAGATTCTTAGAAGAAACGCAGCAACAGCTCATTCAGTGCCAAGATTCTCTGCAAGCTTCTTTAGCCAAAACACCTGTGTCTCCATCAGCTCCCTTTAATCCTTTGAGTGCCAAGGGAATTTGTCAAAATAGTGTGAAAATTGGCAAGCAAAATTTTTTATTCATTATATTGATATGTAATGCTTACCTTATACAGTAAATATCATCTTTTTTTCCAAAACATTTTTTATTTGAATGATATAACAAATGTAAAAGGTGCTGCCATTTGTAGCAGACATTTTGTGTATCTCTCACAGAGATGTTGGCACTCAAAGGGTTAAAGTCAGCCCTGAGAGTCCACCGAGTCCTTTATCAGTTTCTTCGGTACTCTTTACCTAGAAGGGCGCCAACGATCAAAATCGTGGTCATCGCGGGTAAAAATCGCGGTGATCACGGTCATCGCGGGCATCGCGGGTAAAATTGGATGGTCGCGATGCCCGCGATGACCGCGATCACCGCGATTTTCCCATAGGGAACAATGTTAAAAAGGCTGATTGACCGCGATTTCACTGTTAAATGGCTCAATTGACCCGATTTGGCCATATTAACCCTGAATTAGGCCCAATTAACCCTTAAATGTCCCCCCCAATTTTTGACGCCACCCCACGATCCACGCCAACCCGAAGCGTGGCGAGCGCAGCGAGCCCGCGAGGGGCGGCGGTACGCGTCCTCCGACCTTTTCATGCCCTACTATCCACGTCGGCGTGGTGTGAGAATAGAATAGTGTGGCGAGCGCAGCGAGCCACCGAGCCCGAAGCGTGGCGAGCGCAGCGAGCCCCGCGAGGGGACGCGGATACCTTCACAGGTAGACGCGTCCCCTCGCGGGCTTCACAGGTGTCCGGGTCGCCACGGACACCTGTGAAGCCCGCGAGGGGACGCGTATAACTGTGAAGGTATCCGCGTCCCCTCGCGGGGCTCGCTGCGCTCGCCACGCTTCGGGCTCGGTGGCTCGCTGCGCTCGCCACACTATTATATTCTCACACCACGCCGACGTGGATAGTAGGGCATGAAAAGGTCGGAGGACGCGTACCGCCGCCCCTCGCGGGCTCGCTGCGCTCGCCACGCTTCGGGTTGGCGTGGATCGTGGGGTGGCGTTAAAAATTTGGGGGGACATTTAAGGGTTAATGGGCTCTGTGGCCCATTTAACATTGATTCCTATGGCCAAATCGGGTGGATTGAGGCATTTAACACTAAAATCGGGTCCATCGCGGCTTTTAACATTGCTTCCTATGGGAAATCGGGAGCATCGCGTCGCGGGCATCGCGGGTACGTTTATGGCCGGCCGCGACGCGACCGACACGATTTTCATGTTTTACATTGGTTTCAATGGGAAATCGCGGGCATCGCGTCGGTCGCGTCGCGGCCATACATAAATGTACCCTGGATGCCCGCGACGGGCGCCGTACTAGGTAAAGAGTACCGTTTCTTCATTACATTTCTCAACTCAAGCAAACTTCCATGGAACCAGAGGTGGAACTGGAAAGCTATGGGCCCATGTACAAAAATATGCTTAGGGCTCCCACATTACACTTTGCGCCAGGTAGAGCCCTTTCACAACCGGGTTATTGCCGGGCCAATGTGCGATGTGAAAGGACAAAAAAAGGACCAACTGTGTATAATGGGCGGGAGAATTGTTTGGTTTCCGCGCTTAGTATGGGAGCTGCTCCTATAGATTTGGGATTATGGGGTTATTTTAAAGAGCGCTTGGTGAGATAATATTAAAGACTTAATTGTATAAATAAGGAAAAATGGTGACTATATATTATATAATGGGTCTGATGGAGGAAAGAATTGTGATAAGTGGTACCTGTAAGGAAAAAATGGTTAGTAAAAAAATGTTTAAGCCCTTTTGGGGAAAACTTGGTTTTTGTGATATGCTTTTTGGATACTCCCGGTATCGCTGTCCCTGTCTATCCCTGTAACAAGGTGGGTACCTTCTCTGTGCCTCTTCCGGCTCTCGGAGATGGTGTGTGGAGGGCTTCTAAGCGCAAAGGCTAGCTGTGTGATAGCCGTTTGCGCCGATGCTCCGTCCGTGACGAGTGCGCCGGAAGTTGTTCTACGGCCGCAGAGAAGTTGAGCACGGGAGCGGGTGACGGCTTGCCGGGTGGTTTTGCTGTGAGGTCCAACGCGTTTCG
Organism: Crinia signifera; assembly: GCF_055691185.1. NCBI lineage: Eukaryota > Metazoa > Chordata > Amphibia > Anura > Myobatrachidae > Crinia > Crinia signifera. Next base: position 155,071,419 of record NC_139221.1, read on the forward strand.
TACGCCAAGCGCACTTTTTCAAGGATAAATGAAAGTGCCAGCTCTGTGGCTATTTATGGGAAAAACTTTATTAGTAAAAGTAGAAGTTGCATTCCGGAAGTAAGGTAAAAGTGGTGGGAACCGCATGTTTTGCTGCTCATGGCATGTGTATAATGGGCGACACGGGTTTAGTGTGAAAAGATCAGACACCCTTATGCCCATAACACATTGTCATACACTGTAATGCCAATTACACACTGTCACACTGCAGTACCCATTACACTTTATGCCACACACCATAATCACCATAATGCCTATTACATATTGTTTCCCACTGTAATGGCCATTACGGCACACCGCAGTGCCCATTACACATTGCTGCACACCGCAGTGCCCCTTACACATTGCCACGCACCGTATTTCCCATTACACATTGTCGCACACACACACACACACACACCATAAGGCCCATTAGACATCATGCCACACACATAAAGTCCATTACATATTATGCCCCCCAGTAATGTCCCTTACACATAATTTCCCCAGTAGTGCCCCTTAAACAATGTCCATATTAGTGCCATATAAGAGGGGAGGAGAGAGCTCGCCACGGCCCTGTGTGGTGTGTGTTCAGCTCCTATGCTGCTGAGCAGCTCATACCATCGCTGGCAGACATTTTAAATATGGCGCAGGCTAGTGAGCCAATTAGAGCTTGCGGTCCATCAGCCAATCGCTAACTGTGGCTGCCGGTCTGTGAGCTCTGATAGACTGGTGGGCAGGAGCCATATTTCAAATGTCCGCCAGCGCTGGTTTAAGCCACTAAGCAGACAAGGAGCAGTGTGCACACCACTCTGGCATGTATTCAATGCCGGTGCGAGCGGCCGGCGAGGGGGTTAAACTGCGAGGATCGCAGAAAACCAGTGATCCTCGCAGTTTAACCCCCGCGCCGGCCGCTCGCACTATGCAACGTTTCGGGGGAATCCTCGCCATCACAGAACTGCGAGGATTCCCCTAAACTGCGAGAGCCGCGGCTAGTGCAGCAAACTCGCTGTAATTAGCCTCGATTCTCGCAGCTTTTGGAGGCACATACGCCAATTCTCCCTCGCTCAAAAAACGGAGCGAGGGGGAATTTGCGTATGAGGGGGGTCAGTTGAATACTGACAGGGTGAGCGGTGAATGCGAGCAAAAAGTCCTGCTCGCAGTCACCGCTCGCCCACGGCATTGAATACATGCCACAGAGCCATGGTGGTGGGCGGTGAGTGGCCATCTCTCCATCACCATCACCCATGCATCTCTAACTCTCTCCACCTCAACACCCCCATCACCCCTGACTCTCTACACCTTTCCACCCCATCAACCCTGCAACTCACACTCCCTACACCTCTCCATCCCCGCCCCCCTTGCACCTCACTCCCTCCACCTCTCCACCCCCATCACCCTTGAATCTCTCACTCTCTCCACCTCCATCACCCCCTGCAACCCTCACTCCCTCCACCTCTCCAACCTCATCACCTCTCTGTCACTATTGAATCTCTCCATCCCACTGCATCTCCACGTCCGTTGCCCCTGCACTTTGCCGCCTCCTTTGTCACCGCTGCACAGCTCACAAACACCCCCTAACAGCTATCACCATACCTTTATACCCTTACACTACTCCCCCTGTCCACCCACCGACACACTACAACTGCTCATGTTTTCCCACATACCCCTCTACCCCCAACATACCATACTCCACCTATCTCCTACAAACACTCTATATAACGCTACCCCCAATCCATCCTGCCCTTTTTCTTCATATTCCACTTTACCTCCTTTATATTTGCTTGTTGTGGTTCCTTCTGGTAGCCACATCGTGGGAGCCGGGCAGGAGGAGGTTAGCTGTGGCGGGCGGCTGGCCCTGTTCTCCGTCTTGCAGCCTGCGCAGGCTGCACAATCACAGACAGCTCAGAAGTCAGCTGACACAGCCCGCACTGCGAACGGCGGCTGTGACAGCTGTCAGTGGGCAGGGGGAGCAGTGCTGCGGATCCACAACAGAGATCCGATCGGCGGCGCGCAGCATCCCAGTCACGCAACATCCCCAACATCTGTGGCGGGCGGTGTTGGGGGGGGGGGGGCGCCGAACTTTATTAAACCATAAAAACGGACAGAAACATTGGCTTGCGGTGCAGACGGCAGTGCCGCAGTGGGCCCCGTGAACTGGCTTGGGCCCTGGTGCACTGCACCACCAGTAGTTCCGCCCCTGAATGGAACACTCAAACTTTGTTGAGGATTTCTCTATCAGTGAGATGTTCACTTTCTACTTTAACCATCAAATTTCCCTACCAACAAAACCAGTGTGGCTTACCAGCATTACAATTGGTTTCTCCTCTGTGGGGGAGAGCAGATCCCCTGTTATCCAATTATTCAGAATTCATCGACTCTTTCAAAAGGATTTTCGATAAGCCCGGACAGGTATCTTCAGCTGCTATGGAAATTCTGCAAATCAGTCCAGGTTCCCGTACTTGGCTAAATATGTTATACACTATCAAACATTGGCTCCAATGAAATGGGGAGGCATTAGTCATTTGGGGTTATTCTAATTTATTTGCATCCCCCGTGTACCGATGTTGTGCATTTATGTGCATACGCCGGGTGCATTCGGCCACGGCGAACAGACTTCACCTGCCGCACGCACCCAAGACTGTGGGCGGGGGGTGCAGGGGCAAACACAGGATTTTCAGAAGGGGGTTTCCAGAGGGGCGGAGCAAAGCATGGAGACGGACACAGTGAGGGAACTTGTGAGTTCTGGGCACAGGTGCAAAAGTACAATTTGGGCCCCACAACAGTGGGTGACAGATGTACAAGCTGCTGATCTAGGCAGTAGTGGGTCCTCAGGGGCCCGGTGCAATGCACCTGCTGCACCAATGGTAGTTCCGCCTCTGGACGGACACTTAGGTGACCCAGTATATGCCGGGTTAGTTAAAGTATTATAGATAAATGTATATAAATAATATATATCTATATCTATATATATATATATATGTATACACACACATATACATACATATATATATATATATACATAAATACAGGGGTGTCAACAGCAGTGTAGACCCCTGGGCATAGCAATGTATTGGGACCCCTACTGATCCTCCAGCGGTAGGGGAAGCTTTGATGTCCCGCGGGTGGTAGGGGGTATTATATCAACCCCTCAGCATGTAGGGCCTGGATCAGTAATTTCCAGTAATTACCCCTTTACTGCACAGATGTGGGAGATGGGGTGGCAGAAGAGAACATTGGGCTGAATGAAGGGGCACTGACACATAACTTCCAGGGTGGTAGAGGATGTTTATTATGCAGAGGAGGGTTGTATAGTGGAGTGAGCTTATTATTCATAATTTTCTGTTGGGAGGACAGCTTGCTTGACTGCAGATATCTCCAGTTCCCGGGAATAGATTTCTTAGATTTAAATGGAATTAAAAACTAGAGAATCCCACCTACCAAATGGTACTGGGGACTAGGGGATCAGAGTTCAAGAGACAGAGAAATCTGCCAACGAGTATATAAAACTACATACCAGGTGTGTGGAGCTGGAGCAGTAACCAGCTGCTGGAAGGCTGATATCTCTGGTTATGGGAACAGTAAAGACAAGCTACTAGTGTCCATCAAAGGGGGAGAGTCCCAGCTTTTGGAAAATACTCTATGTCAGACAGAACCTGAAATATCTGACTGCGAAAAGCAATTAACAGGCCTGGATGGGGACCACTGTTTGAAGTAAGATATCTCCGGTTCCCAAAGGCCGATTTTTTAAATTCTTGTACCCATGGAAAGAGGGGACCCTCAGCTTTCAGCGTAGGACCCTTAGACTCCTGGGGGGGGTTATGGGTACTCAGAAACCCCCCCCCTGCGTGCACCAATAGGGTGGAGGCAGAGGATAGTCACTCCCATGGGAACGCCCAGCATTTCATGGGCGTTTCCATGAAAACACTCTGCGCTCCCATGATAATTGGCCTGTGATGTGGGTGCCGGGGGTGTCCAGCTGACATCACTGGATGTAAGCTGACCGCCCACTTCCTGTCGAATATGCACACATATCTAAGGTGATCTGAGAGTCACTTTAGATGTGCATGCACTCACCCCATCATTCGATGGTCGGCGATCATCAAATGTTGTGGGTGTTTCCCCACATCCTGCCAATGGCTGTTTATGTTAAACAGCCATTGCAAATGGACGCTGCATGGGTTGGACGCATGCAAGGGTTAGGCAGGTGGACTTGCATTCGGCGGGCGGCGTCTGGGGGACTTGCAAGGCTATGAATTTGCAGCCTTGAGAATCACACATAATAACCCCTCTTGTTTGATTACTTACTACCATGTCTAACATAAGCATTTGAAAATACTTCAGCTTTCCAGCCTATTTTTGGAGAGATGCATATTTGGAGATTGCTTCTAATCAGCAATCACAGCCAGCGAGATTTACCAAAAACTGCAAAGTTGCCTTAAATAAAAAACATTTTAATACATTATTAATCTATCTTTTAAACGTTACAGCTAGGTAATTGATAGTAAACTGGACCTGGACATAAAAATGAACTGTATAATGATAGATTTATAAAATTTTATTCTATTTGGCCACATTTTACAAATTATGTATTACATTAAGTTGATTTTAGAAATCTATGTTCTTTATTATTTTCACTTTTTTGATTGCATAACAAAATTTTGTTACATTTATCATTTTTTTTTCCATATACAATTTTAACCTTATTTGTTACAACTTAAATCTATATTTAAGGGGAAACAAGTGACTGAAGTATATATAATGGTATAATGATTAAATATTAAACTATTTAAAAAAAAAAAGGTACTCTTTACCTAGCACGGCGCCCACGATTTTGATCGTGGGCATCGCAAGTAAAAAAATCGCGGGCATCGAGGGCATTGAATGCACTAAAAATCGGGTGCGACGCGACCGACGCGATGCCCGCGATTTCCCATAGGGAACAATGTTAAATGTCTCAATTGACCCGATTTTCCTGTTCAATGCCTCAATTGACCCGATTTTTCCATAGGAAACAATGTTAAATGGCCCACAGAGGCCAAATAGCCACCCTGAAGTGTGAAATGGCCCCCACAATTGTTAACGCCACCCCACGATCAACGTCAACCCGAAGCGTGTCGAGCGCAGCGAGCCCGCGAGGGGCGGCGGTACGCGTCCTACGACCATCCACGTCGGCGTGGATTTGAGAATAGAATAGTGTGGCGAGCGCAGCGAGCCACCGAGCCCGAAGCGTGGCGAGCGCAGCGAGCCCCGCGAGGGGACGCGGATACCTTCACAGGTAAACGCGTCCCTTCGCGGGCTTCACAGGTATCCGCATCCCCTTGCGGGGCTCGCCACGCTTCGGGCTCGGTGGCTCGCTGCGCTCGCCACACTATTCTATTCTCAACTCCACGCCGACGTGGATAGTGGTGGTATGAAAAGGTCGTAGGACGCGTACCGCCGCCGCTCGCCACGCTTCGGGTTCACGTTGATCGTGGGGTGGCGTTAACAATTGTGGGGGCCATTTCACACTTCAGGGTGGCTATTTGGCCTCTGTGGGCCATTTAACATTGTTTCCTATGGAAAAATCGGGTCAATTGAGGCATTGAACAGGAAAATCGGGTCAATTGAGACATTTAACATTGTTCCCTATGGGAAATCGTGGGCATCGCGTCGGTCGCGTCGCACCCGATTTTTTAGTGCATTCAATGCCCGCCATGGCCGCGAAGGGCGCCGTGCTAAGTAAAGAGTACCAAAAAAAATTACAAATAACTAAAATGACACTGTATATAATATATAAGATTGTATTGTGCTCTCAGAAATGTTTTACAATATGCTAATACCAATAACAAATTCATTTACTTGTTAAGCTGTGTACACACGGTGCAATATATTGCTCAGAGTCCAGTTTTCATCAGCAACCAGAGATGGTCGCTGATGAACAGATTCTGCCTGGGGAGCCGCAGAGGGAAACAGCTGATCGCAGGAGCTCCAGCGACCATTAGAAGGCTGAACACTGGAGTGCGCACCCGGCGATTTAACGCTGCAGCACAAACCGCTCAGTGACCATATTGCCAGCAATATTGCACCGTGTGTACAAAGCTTTAATCCTCCGAAACAAAACAAGCACTGAGTGAAGCAATCAGAAAAGCAGTCAATTAGTGTGTGAATGTTAAGGTTTATCTAATACTACAACTCCCACCTAACCTTGATTCTGGTTTCAAGAACACAAACAATAGATAAGCATGGTCAGGCATGGTCAGGCAATCATGTTAAAGATATAAAGTTTATGTTTGTTTGAAACTCTCAAATGTAGCTTCTGGGTGTCCTATCAGTATCTTATCAGAGTTCCACATCAAAGAGTTGCACATGGAACTTAATCACTGTGTACTTTGGTTTAGTGCTGGTAGATAACTACCTAATCAATTGAGTGTTTTTGTGAACTTCCAGTTTCTTTTTTTTATGTTTAGTTACATAGTAGTCTCATGTTTTGAAAAATGCAGCTGACGTAAAAAAAAAAAAAAAAGAATAGGAATGTTATATCACCTGAGATATAGTATCTGTAATACACACACACCTAATCATCTATGAATTCCGAGAATAAACAGGATGATGCAAATTTGTGATACAGTGTAATCAATATTACTTGCAGCACCATAAAGATTAAGCATTAGTATTTACAAGTAAAAGGACTAGAGAAATGACAGGAATACAGAGGGTGCTCCCAAGCAAAAACAAAGATCAGTAACACAATCATGTGCTTAAGTGAACCGCAAGGAATAAAAAAAAATTACAAACCACTTTGCTGCTACGTAAAGAGCTAATTGTAAACCTCAATAGAAAAATAACATGTAAATAAAGATACAATGGTAATATAACTGGTCAATAATTACAGTACATCAAATGAAAAATGACTAAAGACTTTAAATCAATTATCTTAAATGTATTACAGTTTTTAAAATACAATATAATACACAGACATGACTAATGTCAAACACATGACAATACATTGAAAATACTGTATGCCTTCAAAAACTGACCATAAATCTAGCCTACAGTAAATCCCAAATATTGTTATGCGCTTATCATTATTCTTTTGCATGTTTATAAGAGCTTACAGTACACTGTAAACTTTAATGTAGCTTTCACATCACATAAAACATTTTGAAACGTTTTGAAAAACTGTCATTTTAAATGGTATTTTAAACGGGTCTAGTGTTCATATTGCAGAAGATTACCATTTAAAAATACCGTTTAAGTTCCATTCACATCACCAGTCAAGCCGTTTAACCTCTGAACACATTTCTACCCACAGCTTATTTCCTGGTTCAGGGAAGGGACACAAGACAAGGGACACAAGACAAGGGACAGCCTATCACAGTGCTCTAACCTTTATTTTTTACTAAATACCATTTCAGTGCCATTCAGACAGCACAAAAAACGGCTCTGAATTGGCTTTAAAACGGGTAGGACTCTGCTTTTTAAACGTGTTGAAATACCAGTTAACTTTAAATGGTATTTCAACTATGACACTTTCACACTGCAGCCTTAAACGTTTTAAAAGGCAAAAAAACGGCAATATACCGTTTTAAAAGTGTGATGTAAAAGCTACATAAAATAGAAATGAAAGATGGTAAAAGTAATGCACAGCTAATTGTGGACTGTAAACCTTTTTGTTTAGTTTGAGGGGGAGTAGATGTTTGAAGATAGTGGTTCTACACACATATATATATATATATATGGACAGCAATTGAAAGTTGGCGCCCCTTATTCAGACCTTTAATGATTGAGTCTGTATAGCCTTTTAACAGATTTCAGAATAATCAAAGTAAAGTCCAAAATTCATATAAATTTATTAAAATGTCTCTTGTTCAATGTGACTGTGGTACTTGTTTCAGACCATAAAAAGTTCAATGGTAAAATTCACAACAATAAATAGACGATAGGGATCGTCTATTTATTGTTGTGAATTTTACCATTGAACTTTTTATGGTCTGAAACAAGTACCACAGTCACATTGAACAAGAGACATTTTAATAAATTTATATGAATTTTGGACTTTACTTTGATTATTCTGAAATCTGTTAAAAGGCTATACAGACTCAATCATTAAAGGTCTGAATAAGGGGCGCCAACTTTCAATTGCTGTCCACATTTTCCTTGTCCCCATCCAACAGGGGTCTTTGTAAGTCCGGCAGCCCAAACATAGTAATACAGAATAAGTGGCGCGAAACAAGAGTCTGTTCTCCATATATATATATATATATATATATATATATATATATATATATATATATATATATATATATATATATATATATAACCAAATGAATAAGGGCGTCACTCCGGGGCTTGTGCGTAGCAGAAATATTTATTAAGGCGTTATGTCAACTCGTTTCGAGAATCACTCGTCGTCAGGACATTAACAAATAATGTGAAAACAATGCATTTAATACATACCAGCGTGTGGGTGTTCCCCCTCCGTCAGCGGTCCTCCGTTCCGGTCATCCCCCTGGCTTCCGGGTTGTAGCCCGGAAGTGACACTACTCCGGCGGTGGAACGCAAACCAGCGGCCGGGGGGACACTGTGATACAAACAAGAAAAACTTTATTAATGCGAGACAGTGTTATTCAGTACTTATCCTAAAGTTAGCATTAACACTGTCAAAGAATGTGTATACACTTTAAAACTAGTGCATCTAATAAAAAACGGTACGGAACCGTGTGATAGCCTTGGTTATTATAATCAACTCAATTAGTGATCGTGATTGAAACATTATTCTTTAGAGAAACAAATACATGGGCACTTGAACCTCTACGTGATGCCTCACTACCCAAGTGAGAACTTAGAAATATATGAAAAATATGAGTGTGATTATAAGTCTCCATAGAGGTGCTGATCTATATACTAAGCCAGTGGGCATAATATATAAACCCGGCGAACGTGAAAAACATATATACTGTGCTAATATAAGCCATTCAGGACACCTGATGATTATGGTGATCTGCGGCTGAATTAAAACTAAAGCTATGTCCTCCTTTTCCCAAAAGTATAGGGAATGGGAAAGATTGAATAAACAATAGTAATAGTAATAAACAATTACTCTGTGGTAATGATAAGAGGCACATATACAAAACATATATGAAAAAATATATAAAAAATATATTAAAAAATTATATAATTTTTTTTTTTACAAAACTGTGAATATGTAGCCAGAGCCTACTGGCAAAAAGACATGAAAAGCGTGCAAAGAAAATATAACAACACACAGAATCATGCAACAGGTAGCCTATGTTAGAGATGGAAACCATCACCTAATCATAGAAAACAACTATAATTGATGGCTTCATTTAAACCCATCGGGTTGATGGTTTGCAATTTGAAAAAAAAGACCTAGAACAGGCGAGAGCTAAAGCATGCAACAAATCCCGGCAAGAATTGTTACAAAATAAAATGCCTAACTTGAAGAACACCAAAACAACTACGTGGGTTACCCAATATTCCACACAAACTCCGGAGTTGGTCAATAGGGTTAAATCCCTATGGCCAATTATTAATACTGACCCTGAATTGAAAAGTTTGCATCTTTCTAAACTTATGCCGAGCTACAAGAGGGGTCCAAATATCCGGGATCTTGTAGTCAAGATGGATATCAGTGGTAAACCCAAAAAACAAACAGAGCATTTCTTAACTAGAAAACCGGGGTGCTATCGATGCACGGGATGTGCCACCTGTGGTTATTTAACCGCAGGGGACCAGTTTACTCATCCACATAATGGCACTATCTTTAAAATCGAATTCCCGCTGACGTGCAGCTCACGGTATGTTGTCTATCTGCTATCCTGCCCATGTGGGTTAAACTACGTGGGCAAGACGGCTAGACAATTTAAAGAGAGGATGGCACAACACAGGACGGCCATAAAGGCCGCCCTAGTGACAGGAAACAGTGAACAGGCGGTGGCCCGCCACTTCGCCCAGGCAGGTCATAGCTTGGCTGGTCTCAAATATTACATGATAGACCAGTGGCGGAACTGCCGGAGGCAATGGAGTCATCTGCCGCCGGGCGTCTGCTCCAGAGGGGGCACATATCTTCCATTGCCTCTGGCTCCGCTGTGCACACACCCCACACAGAGTGCCCTTTCCTCCCTCCCGGAGAAGAGGAGCAGGAGGGACCCATCTGCAGCGCCGGCTATTAACTCTGATGCGGGGAGGGGGTCGGGGCAGCACACAGTACTCTGCAGTGCACTACTGGGAAAAACATCCCAGGAGGCACTGCAGTGGGGTCAGAGGAGCATGTGCTGAGCTCTGATTGGAGGAGAGCACAGCACATGCTGCTCTGTGGATGATCAGCAGCAGCAGGAGACTGCCCAGCCCACGGCACACATACAACTTCCAATGCAGCTTCCAGCAGCCAGGCTAGCACCCAGGCACAGGAGCCCCGCACACTACTGTTAGCAGCTACCACCAGCCAGGAGATCCTCCCCTATCACTTCCCCTGCCTATGGCTCACAGGTCAGATTACACAATAACAGAGCTTATAAAATGCAGAGTAGGAGCAGGGAGTGGGTTACAGCCAGAAACAGATAACCTGCTACTCTTCTGCAGCCTTAGCCTAACCTATCCCCTAACCTTTCCCCTCCTGCAGTCTCACCCTAACCTCCCTCCCACAGCCTTACCCTATTCTCTCTTCCAACACCCCCATCCTGCAGGCTTACCCTATCCTCTCCCCTCCTGCAGCCTTAAGGGCATACACATGGGGAGATTTCAGACCCTTTTCTAAGGGATCTGACTAGATCCCTTAGAAAAGGAGCACAGATTGCTCCATGTGTTTGCCCTGCAGCGATGGCGATGCTTGGTCCTGCGTGTCGCTATCGCCCGAAAGGAAAGCCAGTGCTTGCACTATCTGACCTAGATCGTGTGGGGCTTTGCCTATAAAAACAATAAGCAAAATCCTGCACGGCCGCTCAGCACAGCTCTTAAGGTGGGCATACATCAAGGCGATTTGGTCCGATTTTCGGACGATTGCGACCAATCGGCCGTAAAATCGGACCAAATCGCCTGTCCCTGACATGTAGCCGGGTCCGATGCGCGGTCCTGTGCGCATCGGACCCGACTAGGTGGTCGGACGGGCTGCCCGTCCGACCACCCGTTCTGGGGCGGGCGGAAGCAGGGACGCATGCGATCCATCACAACGGATCGCATGTTTCCCTGCCGCCGGGACCTTCCCGGCGGCTCTCACTCCATCGGGTGTCTGTACACTGCTGCGAGACGTCGCAGGCAGTGTATGGGCACCTTTATAATTTTTTATACTAAAGCCGCTGCCTCACTGCTCGCTCTATCTATCTACAGGACAGGGGGCATCAAAATGTATCTTGCCTCCGGGCGATTAGGACAAACTTACGCCACTGTGATAGACCACATCCCACCATTAGTGAGAGGGGGGGATAGGGATAAATTACTATTGAGACGCGAGTGCGAATGGATTTTCAAATTGCAAACCATCAACCCGATGGGTTTAAATGAAGCCATCAATTATAGTTGTTTTCTATGATTAGGTGATGGTTTCCATCTCTAACATAGGCTACCTGTTGCATGATTCTGTGTGTTGTTATATTTTCTTTGCACGCTTTTCATGTCTTTTTGCCAGTAGGCTCTGGCTACATATTCACAGTTTTGTAAAAAAAAAAATTATATAATTTTTTTATATATTTTTTATATATTTTTTCATATATGTTTTGTATATGTGCCTCTTATCATTACCACAGAGTAATTGTTTATTACTATTACTATTGTTTATTCAATCTTTCCCATTCCCTATACTTTTGGGAAAAGGAGGACATAGCTTTAGTTTTAATTCAGCCGCAGATCACCATAATCATCAGGTGTCCTGAATGGCTTATATTAGCACAGTATATATGTTTTTCACGTTCGCCGGGTTTATATATTATGCCCACTGGCTTAGTATATAGATCAGCACCTCTATGGAGACTTATAATCACACTCATATTTTTCATATATTTCTAAGTTCTCACTTGGGTAGTGAGGCATCACGTAGAGGTTCAAGTGCCCATGTATTTGTTTCTCTAAAGAATAATGTTTCAATCACGATCACTAATTGAGTTGATTATAATAACCAAGGCTATCACACGGTTCCGTACCGTTTTTTATTAGATGCACTAGTTTTAAAGTGTATACACATTCTTTGACAGTGTTAATGCTAACTTTAGGATAAGTACTGAATAACACTGTCTCGCATTAATAAAGTTTTTCTTGTTTGTATCACAGTGTCCCCCCGGCCGCTGGTTTGCGTTCCACCGCCGGAGTAGCGTCACTTCCGGGCTACAACCCGGAAGCCAGGGCGATGACCGGAACGGAGGACCGCTGACGGAGGGGGAACACCCACACGCTGGTATGTATTTAATGCATTGTTTTCACATTATTTGTTAATGTCCTGACGACGAGTGATTCTCGAAACGCGTTGACATAACGCCTTAATAAATTTTTCTGCTACGCACAAGCCCCGGAGTGACGCCCTTATTCATTTGGTTATATTTGTGAGTCTCACGGCTCTCAGTGTGGGCACCCGGGCAGGATTACAATCGCCATTCCCCCTGTTGGCATAGGAGTGCCGGGCCACAACACTGCTATATATATATATATATATATATATATATATATATATATATATATATATATATATATATATATATATATATATGGCCAACAGTGTCCCTCAATGACCTCCCTCTTCCTGACCGCAAGCACTGGTTATCATGTTTAAAATGTTGTGTCACTGGTGTTTTCTTACTGGCAGCATGCAACCGGTTTAAATCACCTAAATAAGACTAGTTATATGAAGGAGAAAATGATAGGTCAATGGGCAATGCCTTGTAATCCACATAGAGAGAGAGAATAAGGTGGGTGGTAATCCAAAAGAGTACAACAGATATGTCCAAATTTAAATACAGTACACACTGATCTACTTTCATGTGTTCTGCCATAACTTCCCATCACTATTAATACTTTTAGTAGTGTGTTTGGTTGAGCGTTTGATAAAGAATGTAAATAAATGTTTAATTTTCAAGTTAATTTACATTGAAAATGTATGCATACTTTGTTTATTACTGCGGTTACTGTTTGGTTGTGCATCTCATTCATCAGCGGTCAGGGAGGTACTGGGTGAGGGCCAACCTCAGCTAATTATGCCATTTTTCAGGTTTATTATCTAACTTTAAGAGATGCCTGGCTTTTAAATATGTGTCAATGATCGTGTCTGCAATACTGTATCTAAATATGATCTGAATTTAAATAAAAGGTACTTGTCCATTGCCCCAATTATTTTGGAAATTTCTGAATATTCATTTGGACTTATTTCTGCCACGTTTATGGTATTTAAAAACTGCAATGTGTAGGTCTGCATTCATATGGTCGACCACTAATGGTCGACAGTCAAAAGGTTGACAGGGTAAAATGAAAGGTTGACAGGGTAAAAGGTTGACAGTCAAAAGGTCGACAGGGTCTAAATGTCGACAGTCCAAAGGTTGACAGGGTCCAAATGTCGACAGTCCAAAGGTTGACAGGGTCAAAAGGTCGACATTAAAAAGGTCGACATGGTCCAAAGGTTGCCAGTAAAAAAGGTTGACATGAGTTTTTCATGTTTCTTTGGTGACTATGTATGTGTGTATGTCGACATGGACACATCTAAGTGTACCACGGACCCTCGCATGGCTAACTACGCTCGCCATGCTTCAGAATCAGCACACTATTATATTCTCCCTCCATGCCGTAGTGGATAGTAGAGTATGAATATATATAGTTGTAGTCATAGTGATATGTATATGGCATATGGTGATTACCTATCATGTGATCGGCATCTGGACCAATCATCCTCTTGGTTAGTTGTTGTCATAGTGATATGTATATATATATATATATATATATACATATATATATATATATATACATATATATATATATATATATATATATATATACAGGGGTGCCGAGAGAGGGGGGGAGCAGATACAATTTACCCGGGCCCGGGCCTGTCAGGGGGGCCCTGGTCTGGACACACAGGGTTTTTTTTTATTTGGTGGCAAGTACCCCTAACATGACCCATTCCATTAGGTACAAAATGCTCTGTTCCTGGACTTCCCTGCCAGTGGTAATTACAGAGGTTGGACTCCAGCACAGTCCAAAATTCAAAGAGGGGGGTCATATCAACTGCCAGTGAGTCCAGGACAGTGATGCTTGGGGTGGATGTATATGTGACCCCCCCTTTTGAATATTGGACTGTGCTGCAGGCTCACATCTGTAATTGCCAATGGCAGGGAAGTCCAGGAACAGAGCATTTTGTACCTAATGAAATGGGCCATGTTGGAGGGTATGTGTAAATCCTTTGCAAAGAGCATTTAACCCCTGGTAGAGCATGTTAACTTCTTAATATGCAATGAGCATTATGGTGTGTGGCATAACGTGTAATGAGCATTATGGCATGTGGTATAATATGTAATGGATGTGTGACATGTGTAATAGACATTACAGTGTAAATTTTTGTACGTGTATCCACCTTGGAAGCAGTGGCTTAACACAAGGTCCGCAGAGTGTGCGGGATCTCCATCCGTGGGGGCCCCAGGAAGTTGTTGTACCGGGGCCCAGAATTTCTCTTGGCGGCCCTGTATATATATATATATATATATATAAGCTTGGTCCAGGCACTCTCACAGCAAGTGTTTGGCTCAGGTGCCTTCTATGGCAAGATAGTCAGCATAGTTTTCATGTAAATAGCAGAACTCACGGAGACTCATAAGCAGTGAAACAAGCAGCGTTTATTCCGACATACTGTATGTTTCAAGCTTACATAGCTCGTCGTCATACATATATATATATCTATAATAGAAGGTATTTTCATCAGGCACCCCTGACGAAAGCTGGCATGCTGCCAGCTGAAACAGCTGTTGGGACTGCCGACAGGCTCGTGACTATGATGACTACTTAAATTACATCATTTCAAACCTTCTAAACGAGTGCTGGTTTTTCTTTCCCTACCAAGGGAGATAAGTGCTGTTTAAAATCGATTATCTGGACCCTGCACCACACCACCTTCACTAAATCAAAGAGTGACACCTTGCCGAGTATATAAATATATATATATATATATATATATATATATATATATATATATATATGGACAAATCGAGAACAGACTCCTGTTTCGCGCCACAGAATTAACAGTTACTATGTGGAGGCTGCCTAACTTACAAGATCCCCTGTTGGATGGGGGATAGAGGAAGTATGGAGTACAGTCGTAAGATGGCGCCCCTTATGTTGATCTTTGTTATTAGACCAACATAGCCTTATGATAATTTCTTAAAGCATATAAAATAAAGTCCATAAATTTTCAAATATTTATAAAAAAGTCTCTTGTTCCACACAATGGTAGCAGTTGTTCCAGAATATAACAAGATGTACTTTGTTGGTTTCAGGTACTTTAAAATAGCAAATGTGAACACCCAACGAAACGAAATGCGTTTCGCCATCTTACGACTGTACTCCATATATATATATATATATATATATATATATATATATATATATATATATAAAAAGTAATGCTGATATACTGATTGCATCACTGTTTTTTATATTTACAAGTTACAGCCAAGGATGGAACATCTGTTTTTGTATGTTGTTACATGATTGCTCTTGAACTTCTTTGTAATAAAAAACCAAGCGGCCGGTCCATGTGATTATACCAGAATTGACCACGTGATCACTACTGATCTCTATTACTGGGTAACTCTGTAATACAAAGCTAAACGTTCATCCCACGTGATGATGATGATGTGGGATCATGTGATTACTATCTAACTTTTCAGACAATTAAGCAGGAGCACCCTCATGTGATTAAGCCGCTCATGTGAACCCCGGCAGGGCGATCACATGACTGCAGTAATCACTAGGCATATTATGTTAAGATTATGTGACCTGGTCCTCTAGTTCAGGTGCAGCCAATAGAACAAGGAAGGAGATAGGATTGGTGGAATTGTATGTATAAATGTGGATACCTAAGATATTTCTTTAAGCAGTATAAAATCATTCATTGTCTGAACCAAGCCCGCAACTGGAGACACCTTGACTTTCTACCTCCACTAGCAATCTATGGATTGCAGAATTGACCTGCCAGAATAAAGATCCTCTAGTGGTGAACTGGCTATTCATCTCATCATTCCAGCATGCCACTGACTGAGGCTTCCTTCAGCATTGCTTGATCGCCATAGTGGATTGGTAACTATTTCCTCTGTATTTATCCATTGCTGTTACTGTTATACAGAAGATCCTAATTTGAACAACGCAAGATGGCCTTGCATTGCATACTATGTGTCACGGATCTGCTTATTCAAGCTTACATGACTTGTGATTCTGCTGTTTCTCAGTCTCAATCTGAATCAGTTCTGTCTGCATTCATGCTGCCAGTCAGTCTATGCATTACTGGCTCCTTGATTGTGCAGCTGCGTAGAATCCAGTCTAAAACTGAAATCACCTGTAACCCTTTGCTGTCCTGTTCCCTGTTGCTCACCTGTTAAATTCACACTGAAAGCTACTGGATTCCTGCCTCAGTTTGCAGAATGCCCTCGGTCCTTTCCTCCAATCAATGCAAGGCAGGGGGGTTAAATATCCTGCTCACAGACCCAGAAACTGCCTTCAGCAACTTGTCTTCCTGCTGCATGTGCTGGATGCTCTGTGCAGTTCAAGCCTGCTTCCTGGAATCCCTGCGTGAGTCTCCAGCGTTCAGCTCCCAGAGGCTCTGCTTGTCCGGCTGGTCAAGCGCTCCCGGTCTGGTCCACAAATTGTCCTATTCCTGCTCCAGTTCCTGCTCATCTAGTTCCTGTGTTTATCCTCGGTTTTCTTCAGTTATTTGTTATATGCCAAGTCGGCCATTTCAGTTCTGTTATGTCCGTCACCTGTTCCTGTGTCAACGCCAAGTCGGTCATTTCAGTTCAGTTATTCCAATCACCTGTTCCTGTGTCAACGCCAAGTCGGCCATTTCTGTTCAGTTATTCCCGTGACCTGTTCCTGTAGTAAAGCCAAGTCGGCCTTTGGTTTCCATTATACAGTCGGAGTGTCAACACCAAGTCGGCAAGATCAGTTCCTTTATTTCCTGTGTTCATTCTACGGAGGTCTACCCGGTCATCCCATTCATACTCCAGCCTGTCGCAGCCAGTCAGACTTTTATTCGTCCCACTTTCCTTCCGACCAGAAACTCCTACATCAAGTCCTCAACTGCGCAACCTCTCACCGTCAGTTAGCACTTCTAGGGAGGGGCCGCGACCTGCTGTCCAGACGCAGCGAAATCCAAACCTCCTTGCGGGGTTCCCTGGCGAAGACCGCTGGGCAGTTAGACTCCGCGCCCTCATCAAGAAGTTCAGCCAAGTCTCACATCCAGGGGGTTTATGCGCAGGTCCTTTATCCAACCCGCTACACTTTCAGCTCCCCAAACACAGCCCGTCCCGGTACCGCAGCCTGTGACTGATCCACAATAGCCATCCTGTGTGGCCGTTTGCACCAGCCACCAGACCACCACGGGTCACGACTGAGTCCACAAACTCCTAGTCGTGACAGTTTACTGAAGGCACATGGACTTGGTCTGTGACCAAAGTGTTTGGTCAGTGTGCAATAAGGATATGCAATCACCCATCATGAAGCTTCTGCAGGAGTTATGCAGCTGTTCCTGTAAAGTTCGACAATCTTTCCCAGCTAAGGACACTTCAAGCACCACATCTACATCCACTACATCAGGTGATCTGGCCCCACCTCATCCTACTCTCCATGATCATTCTTCACAAAACAAGGTTACTTTGGCTTCTGAGAAGAGTGAGTTTCCCATGGGCAAGCCTTCCTCTTGTGGGGGTTGTAGATTCCCCACGACTTCTACACAGTGAGAGGCAGAACATT
The DNA here is from genome assembly GCF_055691185.1 of Crinia signifera. Classification (NCBI taxonomy): domain Eukaryota; kingdom Metazoa; phylum Chordata; class Amphibia; order Anura; family Myobatrachidae; genus Crinia; species Crinia signifera. The sequence continues at coordinate 155,089,371 of NC_139221.1, forward strand.
TAAGGACATTACATCAATTGCTGTAGCAGTTACAGGAAATTCTGACCAAAATTTTTCCTGTGATTTCCGTCATCTTAGGTGACTCTTTTGCTTCACCAGTGGTCCTGAGCTCAAAAGTTCATCTGCCTCAGCTACATCTAGTTCTGTGAACCCTTTGCGGTAACAACGAGAGGAAGGTCCACGAAGCAGGCCAAGACCCAAATTGTCTGAGGAGGAACGTCAGCGGCGCAGGCTGTTAGACCTGTGCTTCTATTGCAGTGGCTCTGACCATTTTATAGAAGACTGTTCACTCCGTCAGATTAGGAATGGGAAGGTCCCCACAGTTTTGCCTCAGAGAAAGATGCGAGTTCATAGTTGGAGTCCTAGAACAAGGATCATCCTCACCAAAAGTGGATCTGCTACAGTCCAGAGAGATCCACAGAAGGTCTATGTGTCCGCTACTGAATATGAGGTACCTTTATTTACACCCCAAAAGGAAGAGACTGAGTTGCGGATCCTAGGAGGGCTGCCTTGTGCCTCAACCCCAGCAGGGGTCTTCATTCCTGAGCCCCAAGAGGGGGTCCGCAACCCTGAGCCCCAAGAGGGGGCACACAAATTCCAGACCCAGGAGGGGGCCTGCAGTTTCCAGCCCCAGGAGGGGGTCCACAGTTTACAACCCCAGGAGGGGGTCCAAAGTTTCCAGCCCCATGAGTGGGCTCACTGTTTCCAGCCCCAGGAGGGGGTTCAATTTCTTTAGCCCCAGAAAAGGGTTCATCTCCAGCCTCAAGTAGTGGTTCATTGCACTCAGCCCCAATATGGGGTTCAGCATCGTCAGCCCCAAGAGGGGGTTCAGTATAATCAATCCCAGAAGAGGGTTTCTTGTGTCCAGCCCCAAGATGGGATTTCAAGTGTCCAGCCCCAGAAAGGGGTGAATCCAGGTGTCCAGTCCCAGAAGGGGGATATTCCAGGGGTCTGGCTCCAGGAGGGTCTGGATTCAGGTGTTGAGCTCCAAGAGGGGGCAATTCTAAGTGTCCAGTCCCTGGTGGGGGTCCTGTATACCAGAGACCCTGGAGGAGAGTCAGACACTCCTGCCCTGGCCTCCGGGCCTGAGGACACACCTGCCCTGGCCTCCGGGCCTGAGGACACACCTGCCCTGGCCTCCGGGCCTGAGGTCCCTAATGCCCTGGCCTTCGGGCCTAAGGTCCCTAATGCCCTGGCCTTCGGGCCTGAGGTCCCTAATGCCCTGGCCTTCGGGCCTGAGGTCCCTAATGCCCTGGCCTTCGGGCCTGAGGTTGTTACAGTTATTCCAGTGCAGACTGCCTTGCCCAAGGCATCTGAGGGGTCTGCCATGCACAAAACACTCAATGTGCCTGCCTTGTCTGAGGCTTCCGTGGTTCCAGTTTTTCCTAAAAAGTCCAAGATTCTTGATCAGCCGAAGCCTTCCAAAGCCCCAATTCCATCAAAACCATTTAAAGATTCAAGCAGAGAATATTCGCCCATCTATTTTGATGGGGATCTTGTCCATTTGAAAGCCCTGGTGATCCAATATTTGTCTGTATTGGAAACCAAACCTTCATCTGGTCTCACGCTAGCCAACATCGTCAGTTACCTGTTTTTGACATTTAAAGGAGAAGCTTTGGAGTGGGCTAGTCCGCTTTATGAATCTAACGACTCCAGAGATCTGACATCCTTCTCCAAGGCCGTAGTGGAAAGGTTCGGTTCAAAGACTCCCTGGAAGAATTCCTCCACCACTACAGTTAAAAGTCATCCGGTGGCCAAAACCGACCATTCTTTGCCATCCATCCAAGATTACGAGACATCTCAACAATGCATTAGAACCTCCAAGGTTTCAAAGAATTATCTATCGATACCCGAATCTATGGACACTAGAATTGGGTACACATCTATGTCCACCCATTGTGTTGGTTCCTCTGGACTGCCCAATTCTCCAGGATCATCTTCTGAAAAGGAATCTGCCTCGTCAATACCCACCATATGTATTGGATCTTCCGCTTCATGCTACCTCGGTGGTCCTTCAGGGTGTTTGAATTCAACTAAGAGGTCTACAATCCTGACCCTAGACCAAGACTCAAATTCAGAGTATGATTCTGATTATGATGCAACTCCCTTCCTGGGAGGTCCTGTGCTCTCTGATGCCTGTTTTACAGAACCTAAAGCTTCACCTTCCTCAAAAAAATCCAAGAATTCATTGAAGAAGAAGAAGAAGAAGCTTCGTCGTTGACCTTGAGCTTCCTTCCAAAGAAGGTTCTGGCATAGGTGTCCGGAGTCCACCCTGAAGGAGGGGGTACTGTCACGGATCTGCTTATTCAAGCTTACATGACTTGTGATTCTGCGGTTTCTCAGTCTCAGTCTGAATCAGTTCTGTCTGCATTCATGCTGCCAGTCAGTCTATGCATTGCTGGCTCCTTGATTGTGCAGCTGCGTAGAATCCAGTCTAAAACTGAAATCACCTGTAACCCTTTGCTGTCCTGTTCCCTGTTGCTCACCTGTTAAATTCACACTGAAAGCTCCTGGATTCCTGCCTCAGTTTGCAGAATGCCCTCTGTCCTTTCCTCCAATCAATGCAAGGCAGGGGGGTTAAATATCCTGCTCACAGACCCAGAAACTGCCTTCAGCAACTTGTCTTCCTGCTGCATGTGCTGGATGCTCTATGCAGTTCAAGCCTGCTTCCTGGAATCCCTGCGTGAGTCTTCAGCGTTCAGCTCCCAGAGGCTCTGCTTGTCCGGCTGGTCCAGCGCTCCCGGTCTGGTCCACAAATTGTCCTATTCCTGCTCCAGTTACTGCTCATCTAGTTCCTGTGTTTATCCTCGGTTTTCTTCAGTTATTTGTTATATGCCGTCAGCCATTTCAGTTCTGTTATGTCCATCACCTGTTCCTGTGTCAACGCCAAGTCGGCCATTTCTGTTCAGTTATTCCCGTGCCCTGTTCCTGTAGTAAAGCCAAGTCGGCCTTTGGTTTCCATTATACAGTCGAAGTGTCAACACCAAGTCGGCAAGTTCAGTTCCTTTATTTCCTGTGTTCATTCTACGGAGGTCTACCCAGTCATCCCAGTCATACTCCAGCCTGTCGCAGCCAGTCAGACTTTTATTCGTCCCACTTTCCTTCCGACCAGAAACTCCTACATCAAGTCCTCAACTGCGCAACCTCTCACCGTCAGTAAGCACTTCTAGGGAGGGGCCGCGACCTGCTGTCCAGACACAGCGAAATCCAAACCTCCTTGCGGGGGTCCCTGGTGAAGACTGCTGGGCAGTTAGACTCCGCGCCCTCATCAAGAAGTTCAGCCAAGTCTCACATCTAGGGGGTTTATGCGCAGGTCCTATATCCAACCCGCTACACTTCCAGCTCCCCAAACACAGCCCATCCCGGTACCGCAGCCTGTGACTGATCCACAATAGCCATCCAGTGTGACCGTTTGCACCAGCCACCAGACCACCACGGGTCACGACTGAGTCCACAAACTCCTAGTCGTGACACTATGAGCCATATGCATGCTCAGTCGTTCACCATGGCCTGGCCTGTGAATTTGCAACTGTGTGATCAGGTCTGTATAACTCCCCCAAGATCCACCTGGTCCAGTTATCCAGTTCAATTTAGTCCAGTTATCTGGTTCCATTCAGCCCAGTTGTCTGTGCTATCTAGTCCAATTAATTATGTCATCTGATCCAGTTACTCTGTGCCATAAGGTCCAGTTGTCTGTGCTATCTAGTCCAGTTGTCTATGACAATCCGGTCAGTGTGTATCTTGCCAGATGTATGCGCACTTGGATCAAAAGATCCCAGGAGAATACACCTGTGTGAAATGCATTGAGATGACTGCTTTGGAAGCCAGAATTTCTGATCTAAAGCAGACCATCGAAACTCTGAGAAACATTGCCACATAAGAAGAAAGCTTACGCCTCACGGTGGAAACTTTGGAGGATCAGGGGGTATTAGCGATAGAAGAGGAGGGTGTGCCAGCTAACCTGGGTCACAGTCAGAAGGGGTAGTAGGGGGAGGAAGAGGACGAAACTACTGTGAATGTTAATTCAAAACTGGCTGGACCGGATGTGACCAGTAACTCTAGCATCCAGGGGACTGGAACATCAGGCTTAGCAGGGCTAGGGAATCAAGGACAACAAGACAGATGGTGGTGGTAGGGGATTATATCAACCGTAACACAGATAGGGCAATCTGCTACCCTGACCGCGATAGTTGTACAGTCTGTTGTCTTCTGGGTGCTTGGGTACGGCACATCGCGGACCGAGTGGACAGATTACTGGTGGGGGGGGGGGGGGGGCTGGGAAAGACCCAGCGGTCCTGGTGCATGCTGGAACAAATGACCAACTCAGTGGCAGGTGGGGTGTCGTCAAAAATGATTTCAGGAACTTAGGATGTAAATTAGAAGTGAGGACATCCAAGGTAATTTTCTCATATATATTACCAGTGCTAGTCTACGAAGACTGAGGGAACTTATGGAGCTTAATGCATGGCTAAAGGGACGGTGCAGGATAGAGGGGTTCAGGTTCCTAGAGCACTGGTCGGACTTTTCAAACAGGCACCATCTATACGGCACAGACAGATTGCGCCTGAATGGAAAGGGGGCAGCGGTGCTGGGAGGCAGGATGGTTAGAAGGTTGGAGCAGTCTTTAAACTGGGCATAGGGGGGGGGGAACAAATAGAAACTATGGGCTTGAAAACAAGAGCAGAGAGGAACAGGTAAGCAAGCGACTGGAAGATGGAGAAGGGGGGTTAGGGAGAAAAACTAGAGTTAGTAAGAAATCAGTAGCACATCAGGAACACAATCACACCTTAACGAAAAGAAAAAGTAGTAAAAGTAAACTGAAATGCTTGCTGGCTAATGCAAGAGGCTCGGCAGCAAAAATTGGGGAACTGGAAACTGTGGCTACAAGGGATGATTATGACATAATTGGTATAACAGAAACTTGGTGCAATGAGTCCCATGACTGGGCTTTAAACATGGAGGGATATACCCTCTTCAGAAAAGACAGAGAAAACAGAAGGGGCGGGGGGGGGGGTGCCTTTATGTAAAAAAATATTTAAAACCGTGTGAGAAAGAAATGTGTTTGAGGATGGACGAGGATAATACTGAGGCTCTGTGGGCAGAGATAACTGAAAAAAACAAAAAACACAAAAATAAAATGTTAATAGGGGTATGCTACAGATCGCCGAACATTAATGAAAGGGATGAGTCTCTACTGTTAAACCAAATAAAAAAATTGACAGACCAGGGGCAGGTACTAATTATAGGGGATTTTAACTATTCAGACATTGATTGGACAAAATGAGTCATGTAAGTCAGAAAAAAGCAGAGGGTTCATAAACCTACTCAGGGATCAATTCACACAATTGGTAGTAACTCCAACTAGGAACAAGGCACTACTGGATTTAGTATTAACAAAAAAACAACATACAGTAGATCTAGTTTCAAATACCAAAGTAATAGAACTCTTTGACTAGGAATAAACTTCTGCAAACTACAACATACAGGAATGGCTAGAATATTAAATCTTAGGAAAGCTAACTTCAAATTATTCAGGGAATCTTTAAAAGATATTGAGTGGGAAGCGTTATTTGAGGGGAAATGTGGGAAACACAAAAAAATGTGCTCGAATCACTAACAACTAAATACATCCCAAAAAGCAATATAGGTAATAAAGGTAAATTTAATAAGAAAAAGCCATCATGGTTGGATAAAAAAAGTAAGGTACTTGTGTATTTTGGCGGTGCCCCCGATGTCCGTCGTACGATGAAAAGATCGCATCGCATCGCATGCCATGCACCCGATGGCATGCGATGCGACGCGATTTTGACCCCCTATACGAACAAAAATCGTATAAGCACCCTAAAGGGTGCTTTTGAGCACCCAAATGGGTGCTAACAATGTTAAATGCACCCCCACGCCACCCCCCACTATAAACGTGAACCCGAAGCGTGGCGAGCGCAGCGAGCCCGCGAGGGGCGGCGGTACGCGTCCTACGACCTTTTCATACCCCCACTATCCACGTCGGCGTGGAGTTGAGAATAGAATAGTGTGGCGAGCACAGCGAGCCCCCGAGCCCGAAGCGTGGCGAGCGCAGCGAGCCCCGCGAGGGGACGCGGATACCTTCACAGTTATACGCGTCCCCTCGCGGGCTTCACAGGTGTCCGTGGCGACGCGGACACCTGTGAAGCCCGCGAGGGGACGCGTTTAACTGTGAAGGTATCCTGCTGCGCTCGCCACACTATTCTATTCTCAACTCCACGCCGACGTGGATAGTGGGGGTATGAAAAGGTCGTAGGACGCGTACCGCCGACCCTCGCGGGCTCGCTGCGCTCGCCACGCTTCGGGTTCACGTTTATAGTGGGGGGTGGCGTGGGGGTGTATTTAACATTGTAAGCACCCATTTGGGTGCTTAACATAGTATAAGCACCCATTAGGGTGCTTATACAATGTTTAATCGCATCGCATCGCATCCTATGGCATCGTATGCCATGTACAATGGCATACAATTTCAAAATTGTATGCCATCGTGCACTATCGTACGATATCGCGTCGCATCGCATACCATCGTATGTGTTATGGTATGCGATGCGATGGGCGCCGCCAAAATACACAAGTACCAAAAGTAAGGACAGCAATCAACAATAAGATGAGAGCATTTTCATTTTATAAGTATAACGTGAATGACGAGGCATTCAGCAAATACAAATAATTAAATAAAATTTGTAAATGGGTAATCAAAGTAGCTAAAAGGGAAAATGAGGAGCGCATAGCCTCTGAGAGCAAAACCAATCCCAAGAACTTTTTCAATCACATCAATAGTAAACGAATAATTAAAGAGAACATAGATACATTAACCAATAAGGATGGTAAAAGCTTTACAGAGGATAAGGGTAAAGCAGTACTGTTGACCAAATTTTTCTCATCAGTGTTTACCATGAAAGAACAGACAGTGGAACTTACAAGTACCGCCAATGAAACGAGCAAGACAGATCTTAATATTACTTTCATGACAGGTGAGATAAAATTGCGGCTCAGCAAAATAAAAACAGACAAATCACCAGGCCCAGATGAGATTCATCCTAGAGTACTAAAGGAATTAAGGAAGGAATTAGCAACCCATCTGTATATCATTTTTTATAACTCCCTTACATCAGGTAAAGTACCAAAAGACTGGAGAATAGCTGAGGTAGTGCCAATATTCAAAAAAGGAAAAAGGGATGACCCAGCTAATTACAGGCCTGTGAGCTTAGCATCAATAGTGGGTAAATTATTTGAAGGCTTTGTAAGGGATGGCATCCTGGAATATTTAGATTTTCATAGTATAATTAGTATTAACCAACATGGGTTTGTGAAAAATCGTTCATGCCAAACAAATTTACTAGACTTCTATGAGGATGTCAGCAAGAATCTGGATAATGGAAATGCTGTAGACGTGCTCTTCTTAGATTTTACTAAGGCCTTTGATAGAGTGCCGCAAAAGAGGTTGATAAACAAAATGCAGGAACTGGGACTAGGGGTAAGAATGTGTAGGTAGGTAGGGAACTGGTTGTGTAATAGAGAACAAAGTGTGGTTGTGAATGGCACACTATCAAATATGATACCAGTACTAAGTGGAGTGCCACAAGGGTAGGTACTAGGGCCCATTTTGTTTAACATATGTATTAACAATATAGGGGTGGGAATACTTAGCAAATTAGTAATTAGATCAACTGAGGATGTCTCTGCGCTTCAAAATTATCTTAATAATAAAGACGATTGGACAAAGAGGTTCAATGTAGATAAATGCAAGGTTATGCTCCTTGGGAGACATAACCAATGTGCTTGTTATAATCTAAGCGGGGAGGCTATGGGTAATTCAGAACTTGAAAAGGACTCTGGAATCCACATAGATAACAAATTGGGGTGCAGTGCTCAATGTCATATAGCAACTAACAAGGCAAATAGAATACTGGCATGTATAAAAAGGGGCATGAAAACTAGGGACTCAAAAGTAATTATGCCACTGTACAAAGCACTGGTTAGACAACATCTTGAATATGGAGTACAGTTCAGGGCCCCGCACTATAAAAAGGGCATCATAGAACTGGAAAGAAACCAAAGAAGAGCAACAAAACTAATAAAGGGAATGGAGAAATTAAGCTACGAGGACAGATTGAACAAATTGGGATTGTTTACCCTAGAGAAGAGACGTTTAAGGGGGGACATGCTTAACATGTACAAATGTATCAGGGGACAATATAAGGAACTGTCCAGCGCACTTTTTAATACAGACATTCCTCACTTAACGACCAGGTTCCGTTCCTACGACCCGTTGTTAAGCGAATTGGTTGTTAAACAAGCCTATATAAAACCCCTTAAGACTTCAAAAATGCGGGTCGCTAAACAGGCAGGGCAGGTCGTAACTGCGAGAGGGTAGGCGGGCAGGTCGTAAATCAGAGCAGGTGGGGTCGTAAGTCCGAGGAGTCACAGCACGGACGCTAAACGAAGGCCCAGGTCGTAAGTCCGGGTGGTCGGTAAACAGGTAGGTCGTTAAGTGAGGAATGTCTGTATAAGGAAGGACTCTAGGACACGTGGGCATGAGTTTAGATTAGAAGAGAAAAGATTTCGTTCCTTTAGAAGGAAAAAATTTTTCACGGTCAGGGCAACTAAACTATGGAACTCTCTTCCTGGTGAGGTGGTATCGGCAGACACAATAAATACATTTAAAATAAAGTTGGACAAACATTTATTGAGTAAATACATCCAGGGGTACAATTAAGAAAAACAATCTGGCTTCAAAAATAAAATATCAATATTCACTACTTAAAAACAAGGGTTAAGCTAATAAACCAAGGTTGAACTAGATGGACACAAGTCTTTTTTCAGCCTTAACCACTACAGTATGTATGATATTAAGTCCAGTTATCTGTTTCATAAGGGTCAATCCAAGTACATCTCCCACCAGCTCTTGCACCTCCGAGCAGACCCCTTTGCAGTGGGAAGATGCAGGGGAGACCCCTTGGAGCTACTAAGACCACCAGAAAGCAGCGGGCAATTGAGAATCTTTTGTAATTTATGCACAATGTGGTTTTTAGCATTTAAGACCTCACAATTTTTTTAATTGGATACCATGGTACCAGGAACAATCATACCTGCTGTAATCCAAAATTGGGTGTAAGGTATATACAAGTTGTTGTTTTTACCTTGCTTAACCTCATGCTCTATTGAATTCTCCCCTTGCTCTCCAATGTTTACCCATGAGGCCACACTTAGGTAGAGACCACACTTCAGCATTACTTTCAGGTAAGAAAAACACATTATTCAACGCTCTAGAATACTGTAATACAGGGGTTAATGCACTGTACAAAGTGGAAATCATTTCTATTTTTAACATAAAGGTAGAAAACTCTTGAACTTTTTTTTTTTTTGGGGGGGGGGGGGGATATAAGTGGCATTGCAATACATCTACAGTCACAATTTCAATGTAGCCCCACACTGCAGGCTTGCAGCAAACACAGTGCCTGTAAAGTATATATATATATAGATTGGTAAGAAGCACAAAACTACTACCCTCTTGCAAAGCTTGTTATTGTACACAGAATTCCATTAAGAATGGTCCAAATAGTTGGGGGCAAGTATAGGGGCCAGACCACCCCTAGGCACAGAATGGTTGGCTGCCCCCATCATGTCACTGCTCCATTCACCCCCCACCTCCTGCAACACAATTTACTGTCCTTTGATTCCCACCCTATCCGGACCAGTTCATAATAAGTCATAATGATGACAACCTCATCTGTCTTTGCTAACTCTCTGCATTTGCCTTTCCAAGTTATGTGAAAAAAGAAAAAATGTAGCTTGGAGGAGGTAATAAGCCACTTCCAGACCACACAATCCTGGCGCTTAGTATAAAAATATATATATATATATAAAACAATATTGTATTAGATGGAATTTAGATTAACGGAACACTCCAGCCTGCATTCATTTACCGTCTTTTCTGCTTCAACTACAAAAGAGCAGAGCGGGACACTATATCAAACAGCGGTGGGCGCTTTCATCGGATGCGGGACCATTTGTCTACAACGCCTCGCTGCACTCGGCACACTATTATAATCTAACTCCACGCCCTAGTGGATGGTAGGGCCAGGGCCGCCAAGAGAAATTCTGGGCCCCGGTACAACAACTTCCTGGGGCCCCCACGGATGGAGATCCCGCACACTCTGCGGACCTTGTGTTAAGCCACTGCTTCCAAGGTGGATACACGTACAAAAATTTACACTGTAATGTCTATTACACATGTCACACATCCATTACATATTATACCACATGCCATAATGCTCATTACACGTTATGCCACACACCATAATGCTCATTGCATATTAAGAAGTTAACATGCTCTACCAGGGGTTAAATGCTCTTTGCAAAGGATTTACACATACCCTCCAACATGGCCCATTTCATTAGGTACAAAATGCTCTGTTCCTGGACTTCCCTGCCATTGGCAATTACAGATGTGAGCCTGCAGCACAGTCCAATATTCAAAAGGGGGGTCACATATACTTCCACCCCAAGCATCACTGTCCTGGACTCACTGGCAGTTGATATGACCCCCCTCTTTGAATTTTGGACTGTGCTGGAGTCCAACCTCTGTAATTACCACTGGCAGGGAAGTCCAGGAACAGAGCATTTTGTACCTAATGGAATGGGTCATGTTAGGGGTACTTGCCACCAAATAAAAAAAAACCCTGTGTGTCCAGACCAGGGCCCCCCTGACAGGCCCGGGCCCGGGTAAATTGTACCTGCTCCCCCCCTCTCTCGGCACCCCTGGGTAGGGCATGGAATACCGCCTGTCGGCACATGTCGCCTCAAAAAACAGCGAAAAAACCAAGTCGACCTTTTGACTGTCGACCTAGACACTGTCGACCTAATGACAGTGTCGACCTAATGGCATGTCGACCTAATGACATGTCGACCTAATGGTATGTCGACCTAAAAGCATGTCGACCTATTGAGTTGTCAAACTAATGGTGTCGACCTAATGGCTGTCTATCTTCTTGTTGTAGACAAATAGTCCGGATACCCTTTCATCTGCCCTGGTGAGCATTACCTGACTTAATACGCTCCATGTGAGTATTTACAAGGATCTAAATCAGGGCTGGGAAATTGCGGCCCTCCAGATGTTGTTGAACTACACATCCCAGCATGCCTTGCATCAGTTTCAGCATGGCCACATAGCAAAACTAATGCAAAGCATCCTGGGATGTGTAGTTCCTCAACATCTGGAGGGCCGCAATTGCCCAGCCCTGATCTAAATGTACCACCATCTCTGCCTAAACCGGTGATTGACTTTTTGTCTAATATTTTGCGTGTTCGTTTACATGCTAAGGAACTGGCTACATTTCCATATACTGGCTTATTAACCCTGATTGCGCAGAGTTTACCACCGCTTGCTGAACTGTTACTATAAAGAGAAATTATTCCCCTGCTATTAACCAATTTAGTGCTGGAGACTCCCTTTTTCCCAAGTGCTATCTTATAACAATTAAGCCTCATTTAGAGTCATATATGCGTATATTTTACCTTGTGTATTTTATTGTATGAAATGTTATTTTATCTTTATTATTTTTCTATATAAAAATATAATAATACCAACAGTGTGTCCGGGATCATTCCTAATCAGCAGACTAAAACTATACAATAGATCTACAGCAGAGCATCATAAATCTTTTTATTTTTCCAAGTTACTGTATGTACCTTAAGAGCATAGTATTTTGTATACCTGGGAAAGAGGGGGGGACTGGACTGCACACCATATTTTTAAACATAATGAGAGGTGCTACCAAGTTAAGGCTTCTAGTACCATACAGGAAAAAAGAACAATACTGATGCACACTCTAGGTGCTAAGAACACTGATAGTAAAAATAATTTTGATAACTCTTACAATTAACATGGAGTATAATTGAAGTTCTTAGCACACATTTGCGCAAATATGTGGGTGCATCCACCGCGTCCAGGTGAACTTCATTAGATGGGTCCCTAACATTTCTAATACTAACAAATTATATAAATATATCTAGGTCTTACCTTCAAATAGAGCCCATATTAACATGCAGTCAGCAATGTAGGAACCTGTGCTAATTAAAACACCTGAAGGTAGATGGGAGGGGTGCCAGTACCAGAATGAAGGAGCCTTACCTTCAGTGTACAATATATACACAAATATTTGGGAAAGAGGGGGGGCCTGGACTGCACACCATATTTTTAAACATAATGAGAGGTGCTACCAAGTTAAGGCTTCTAGTACCATACAGGAAAAAAGAACAATACTGATGCACACTCTAGGTGCTAAGAACACTGATAGTAAAAATAATTTTGATAACTCTTACAATTAACATGGAGTATAATTGAAGTTCTTAGCACACATTTGCGCAAATATGTGGGCCCATCCACCGCGTCCAGGTGAACTTCATTTAATGGGTCCCTAACATTTCTAATACTAACACATTATATAAATTTATCTAGGTCTTACCTTCAAATAGAGCCCATATTAACATGCAGTCAGCAATGTAGGAACCTGTGCTAATTAAAACACCTGAGGGTAGATGGGAGGGGTGCCAGTACCAGAATTAAGGAGCCTTACCTTCAGTGTACAATATATACACAAATATTTGGGAAAGAGGGGGGGACTGGACTGCACACCATATTTTTAAACATAATGAGAGGTGCTACCAAGTTAAGGCTTCTAGTACCATACAGGAAAAAAGAACAATACTGATGCACACTCTAGGTGCTAAGAACACTGATAGTAAAAATAATTCTGATAACTCTTACAATTAACATGGAGTATAATTGAAGTTCTTAGCACACATTTGCGCAAATATGTGGGCCCATCCACCGCGTCCAGGTGAACTTCATTTAATGGGTCCCTAACATTTCTAATACTAACACATTATATAAATTTATCTAGGTCTTACCTTCAAATAGAGCCCATATTAACATGCAGTCAGCAATGTAGGAACCTGTGCTAATTAAAACACCTGAGGGTAGATGGGAGGGGTGCCAGTACCAGAATTAAGGAGCCTTACCTTCAGTGTACAATATATACACAAATATTTGGGAAAGAGGGGGGGACTGGACTGCACACCATATTTTTAAACATAATGAGAGGTGCTACCAAGTTAAGGCTTCTAGTACCATACAGGAAAAAAGAACAATACTGATGCACACTCTAGGTGCTAAGAACACTGATAGTAAAAATAATTTTGATAACTCTTACAATTAACATGGAGTATAATTGAAGTTCTTAGCACACATTTGCGCAAATATGTGGGCCCATCCACCGCGTCAGGTGAACTTCATTTAATGGGTCCCTAACATTTCTAATACTAACACATTATATAAATTTATCTAGGTCTTACCTTCAAATAGAGCCCATATTAACATGCAGTCAGCAATGTAGGAACCTGTGCTAATTAAAACACCTGAGGGTAGATGGGAGGGGTGCCAGTACCAGAATTAAGGAGCCTTACCTTCAGTGTACAATATATACACAAATATTTGGGAAAGAGGGGGGGACTGGACTGCACACCATATTTTTAAACATAATGAGAGGTGCTACCAAGTTAAGGCTTCTAGTACCATACAGGAAAAAAGAACAATACTGATGCACACTCTAGGTGCTAAGAACACTGATAGTAAAAATAATTCTGATAACTCTTACAATTAACATGGAGTATAATTGAAGTTCTTAGCACACATTTGCGCAAATATGTGGGCCCATCCACCACGTCCAGGTGAACTTCATTAGATGGGTCCCTAACATTTCTAATACTAACACATTATATAAATTTATTATGTTTAAAAATATGGTGTGCAGTCCAGTCCCCCCTCTTTCCCAAATATTTGTGTATATATTGTACACTGAAGGTAAGGCTCCTTCATTCTGGTACTGGCACCCCTCCTATCTACCCTCAGGTGTTTTAATTAGCACAGGTTCCTACATTGCTGACTGCATGTTAATATGGGCTCTATTTGAAGGTAAGACCTAGATAAATTTATATAATGTGTTAGTATTAGAAATGTTAGGGACCCATCTAATGAAGTTCACCTGGACGCGGTGGATGGGCCCACATATTTGCGCAAATGTGTGCTAAGAACTTCAATTATACTCCATGTTAATTGTAAGAGTTATCACAATTATTTTTACTATCAGTGTTCGTAGCACCTAGAGTGTGCATCAGTATTGTTCTTTTTTCCTATTTTGTATACCTCCCAACATGACCTATTCCAGGTTGGACATAATGCTCTCTACCTGGACTTCCCTCTTGGTATAGATATCATATGAATATATGATTGGCATCACCTGTGTTGTACTATATAATTTGTAAATAATCAAAGGGAAGTCCCAGATGCGTAACTAGACCTTTCAGGGCCCCATAGCAAAATCTTGAAAGCCCCCCCCCCCCCCCCCCACACCCATGAAAAAAAAACATCAATCTCCAGATTTAAAAAAAAATAAAATAAATAAATTGCACTGCAGGCTCACCCCTTTGCCACCATAATGTGGTGCAGGACAAGGTTTTATCTGCGAGACAAGACAGATAAATGCAGGGCAATATGGAGGAGATAGATAGATGAAAGGTGGTAGGGAGGGGGTAGATAGACAGTAGGTGGTAGGGAGGTGGCAGTGAGATATAGAGCACAAGGGAGGTGACACTGAGACCCTATGCAGTGGGGAGGGGATAGTGAGATGCTAGGCAATGGGGAGGGGATAGTGAGACACTAGGCGATGGGGAGGGGATAGTGAGACGCTAGGCGATGGGGAGAGGATAGTGAGACGCTAGGCGGTGGGGAGGGGATAGTGAGACGCTAGGCGATGGGGAGGGATAGTGAGATGCTAGGCGATGGGGAGGGGATAGAGAGATGCTAGGTGGTGGGGAGAAAGACACTAGGGGATAGGGAGGGGCCGGGATAGTAAGATGCTGGCAATAATCACCAATAACATATATAGAAAATTAAAAATTATTTGAAATGATACATACAAGTGGTGTAATTACATTTACATAGCCATAAACATTTCCTTACCTCAGAGTGCCTGCAGCTGCTCCTCTGAAATCTCCTGGTCAGGCTGCCACTATACAGGGTCTCAACTCTGTAGTCATGCTGGTAGACCAGGAGTGAATTACCACCTCAGCCTGTCATGTCATGTGACATCCTCCCAGGGCCGGTGCAAGGCTTCTCAGCACCCTAGGCAAAACTTCAACCTACTCCCCCCCCCCCCCCCCCCCAAATCCCCCCCTTTTTTTTTTTAGATCATGTGGTCATCCAATCCCCATGACCCCTCCCCCGAAGGTGGCCAAGTCTCCTGCTTTATCGCTGCACCCTCCCCTTTGTCACCCACAATAGAGTATAAGGAGGAGGGGGCAGCAATGTAGGAAGTAGGACTCAAGGGAAAGTATAGAGGTGAGGTCTTAGAAGTTCCACAGCCGCCACCTGCATTAATTACAACAAGGATCCTCATACACCTCCTTGATTTTTTGATTTGCAGACTTGGTGGCGCCTCCCAGATCCCGGCGCCCTAGGCAGCTGCCTAAAGCTGCCTAGTGGTAGAGCCGGCCCTGCGTCCTCCAGGTACCGTTTAAGGGGAAGTGGCCCTGTTTGCAGAAGAATATTCTGCCTCTGAGGCTCCACTGGTCACCCGGACACTCAACCCCCACCCCCCTCACACCCCAGCCGGCATCAGCTGTCGCACACCAGCCAGTGCCGGACATCAGCGCCGCGGTCACAGTTCACCCACACCACTCTGCCCTGCCCCCACCTGCCGGGTGCTGCCCGAAATCAGCGGTCACTCCTCGAGCGCGCTGCTAACGGGGATTAGCGCACACATGGTCCCCCTGCCGTCCTGTGCCTGACGTTAGTGCTGTCATTACACGGAACCTCCCGCCAGCTTCTGCCTGGTGCCTGCATCAGCGGTCACCCAGCCCCCACCGCAGTGCACGCACAGAGTCAGAGATCGCCAGGCCCAGCCCGCACTGCCAGGCGATAATTATATATAAATATATAAAACATTATCATCTAAATGGTGCAGGGGTAGCTTGCTGGGCCAGTGGGCCCCCCAGCCGCTGGGCCCCATAGCAAGTGCACCCCCTGCACCCTCTATTGTTACGCCACTGGGAAGTCCAACTAGAGAGTATTGTGTCCCTCCTGGAATACAATAAGTCATGTTGGGATGTATGGTTTTATGTATATTACAGTAGCTTTAAACTAACAGTATAATAATGTATGGATAATGTTTATAGCTCCACCTAATTGAAAGACACTCTTTTATAAAGGTTTCTTTTTATGGAACAAAGAGAGGTTAAACAACCTTAAAATACACACAGTGAAAACAACCAGCATGTAAACATCCATTTTATTCCTCAAATCCATGACTACTGTGGGCGTAGTGTAAAGGACACGGCTGTTGTGTGGCATATTTTTGATATGGGGTACTACTGTGCAGTGTAATGTATGTAAGAAACTCTACTATGGCATAATGTGTATAAAGGGCTCTACCACAGTGCAAAGTAATGTGTAGAAGGGGCTCTACAGTGCAGTAACATGTATGAGGGTAACTACTACTGTATGCAGTATAATGGGAGTAAGGAACGCTATTGTACAGTGTAATGTGAATAATGGACACTTTTGTGTAGTGTAAACTGAGTAAGGGAAATTACTGTGTGGTATAAAGTGAATAACGGACACTATTGTGTACTTTTGACTGACCATGTCTCTTTCCATTGAGCCATCACCCCTTTATTTTGGGTGCCTTTGGCGCACACTAATTTAAATATGGTTGCATCAAATGCTTTTACTGGCAACAAAATGACTGCAACAAAATGTATTGTTACAGCTCTGAACTCTAGAATAGCATGTTACTATCTTAACTGTGGTTATTGGAATCCATAAGTGTCTCAACACAAAATCCTAATGAAAAATAAAAATACAACCGTGAAAGTGACAAAAACGAGAGAAGTAATACATTTTTGAAAGTGAAAAACAAAACCAGTATTTAACCCACTTTTACAAACCGCAAATATTGTATGACATATCACATACATCTTGTTACAGTTGTTTAAGAGAGAAGGTGGCTCATGTGCAGTCTCATGGTGGGCCCCATCCTCTCTAGTGGGTTATGCAGGGGGAAGATTGTGTCACTGTGGCAGATTCTGTTGGGCATGTGCAGGTGTCTGGGAACATGGCACCTGTGACATACTTCCTGTGGTTTTTCTAATGTGCATGCTCAAATACTGTAGTTAGGAAAAAGGTTGCTGCACAATTGGGTGCGACATGGGTGCAGGATATGCCATGTAAGCCTCCCTGATCGCAGGTACCTCTGTGCTACACATGCCCAGCACCTGATATACAGTAAATGCATCACTGTTTCACAGTGGCGGCTGCAGTGCTAACTACACCACTGTCAGCATCTCAATAGAGGGAAAATATATATTCCCCTCCCTCCCTAACCCTCCCTGCCAACAGCCTAACCCTCCTCCTACAGTCTAGCCCTAGCGCTCCCCTCTAGTGAGTTACCCTAATAATAAGCATAATCATATGCTGGGTACACACTCCCTGATAATTCAGCTGTTCAATTGAATGGCTGATATATTGCTCATCCGTCGATCAATATGTATCAGCGATATATCTGTGAGCAATGTCATTCCCAGATATATTGAGTCAGCTGTGTAACTGTCGATGCCTGCTATATAAAGATAGAAACATTGAATTTGACAGCAAATAAGAACCACATTGCCCATCTTGTCTGCCCCTTTTTATCATTTAGGTATAATTTCAACCCTTTTGTTCCGGGTTGGGATCATTTGGTCTATTGCATTATGGTCGAAAGTCATTAGGTCGAATCCATTAGGTCGACATGCTAAAAGGTCGACATGATTCTAGGTCGACATGGGAAAAGGTCGACATGATTCTAGGTCGAAAGGTCATTAGTTCGACAGGTCATTAGTTCGACAAGGTCATTAGTTCGACATTGTCTATGTCGACATTCACAAGGTCGACATGGGGTTTTTCACTGTTTTTTACCTGAATGTCAACACAGTCGACATGGACACAGTTTAAAGTGCACTGCATCCCCTCGCATCGCTCGCTGCGCTCGCAATGCGTCGGGCACGGTGCCTCGCTACGCTCGGCACACTATTTTATTCTCCCACCACGCCCTAGTGGATGGTAGGGCATGAAATACCGCCTGTCGGCACATGTTGGCTCAAAAAACAGTGAAAAACTCCATGTCGACCTTGTGAATGTCGACATAGACAATGTCGAACTAATGACCTTGTCGAACTAATGACCTGTCGAACTAATGACCTTTCGAACTAGAATCATGTCGACCTTTTCCCATGTTGACCTAGAGTCATGTCGACCTTTTAGCATGTCGACCTAATGGATTCGACCTAATGACTGTCGACCATAATGCAGTAGACCAAATGACCGCATCCCTTTGTTCCTTAGGTATTTGTAAGAATATGAATATACCTAACTCAAGCATGTCTAAATTGCTCTACTATCTTAGTCTCTACCACTTCTGGTGGGAGGCTATGCAACTTGTACACTACCCTTTTTGTGTAGTGAAAGTCATATTTCCGCAGATTTCCCCTGTACCTTCCGCCTTCCAGTTTTAGTGCATGTCTTCGTGTTCTACTACTTCCCTTCATTGGACCTTGTTTAAACCCTTGATATATTTGAAAGTTTCTGTTATGTCCCCCCTTTCTCTTCTCCAAACTATACATATTGATATTTTTTTTAGTCTTTCCGGGTACGTTTTGTGATGTAGGACATGTACCATTTTAGTGCCCTTCTTTGTACCATCTCTAGAGTGCAGTATTTATATCATTTTGGAGATATGGACCTTTCCCTCCATAGAATGCATTCTATTTACTTCAACTGTGTGTATCCTATCTTGCAAGCGGGTTTTTTTCTATTTCACTGCTTTATAATCCAATCACACACTTTATTTAGCAGGCTGTGATGTGGGACAGTGTCAAATGCTGTACTTAAGTCTAGATATGCTATTATCTATGGCTCCCAGGGTGATTCTAATTGAATTGGTAACCTGCGCGTTCTCACGGGGGACTGAATTTTTCCAACTGTGCATGAGCATAGTCAATTATGCAAATGTGCAGCCACTGTGGGTAAGAGACCACGGAGAATAGATTATTCAC
This sequence comes from Crinia signifera, assembly GCF_055691185.1. Lineage (NCBI taxonomy): Eukaryota > Metazoa > Chordata > Amphibia > Anura > Myobatrachidae > Crinia > Crinia signifera. The sequence continues at coordinate 155,108,547 of NC_139221.1, forward strand.
CGGGCGCTCACACACAACAGTGTGGGTGGAGGCGTGGGGCAGGGGCGTAGCTAAGGGTTCATGGGCCCTGGTGCGAAAGGTCAGCTTGGGGCCCCCCTACATACAACAAAATTAAAATCTCGGTCTGTTTATATTTTAATACATCAAGTATATTATGTTAATAATAGAACTAACATTTAAACATAGGATAGTAGTTTATTTAATATATTAAAAGAACAAAGATGATAAAACTGGAGAGGCCCAGGTAAGCAGTTTCCTGGCTTTCAATCTTTTCAAAATGCAATCCTAGTGGGGAAGGACATTCTGCAGTGACATCGCAGCACTGCATGCAATGATAGTGGCAACAAGCAATTACTCCCATTAGAATGTCCAGTGCATGCATTGTTACCACTAACTAGTCTCTTCCAAGTTCCATGTGAGATCCCCATAACACTGTCTGTAACTAATGTGTTATCCTTCACAAAGGTGCAGGCAAGATAAAATGATAGTTTAAGGTGAAGCCTCCAACATTTATATGTATGCAATTGCCCACTCACTCTGTGTTCTGCTCACTGCTCCCCTCTCACTGTGTCCAGACTCCCGCCAGCCGCCGCAGGTGCTCCACAGTCCTTCTGCTCCACGGCGCTTTGTATACTCTGCAGAGTATGCGCCCGCGGAGGAGTGTGGGAGGTCCTCCTAATCCATGGCGCCTCAGCAGACATACGCCAACAGAGGAGTACGGGAGGGTATGTGCCAGAGCCGCGTGACGTCAGCGCGACGCACGCTGGCCGGGCCCGCAAAGCACCACTGGGAACGGGTGCTACTGTTCACTACCCTCATCCAGGACGGCCGGACAGTGGCGGGGGCTGGGCCCCCCTGGCTCAGGGGCCCGGTCGCAGGTGCGACCGCTGCGACCCCTGTAGCTACGCCACTGGTCATTCCCATGAAAATGCTGGTCGTTCTCATGGTAATTATCCGATGGTGCAGGGCCCGCTTCCCGCACAGAGCGCCAGCAGATCTGAGACACCACAGAGGTGTTTCAGATCTGCGAGCGCTGGAGAAACCGCTGACCATCGAATGATTACTCCCCACACCCTAGGCTGCAAATGGATGTTTATGCAAAACATCCATTTGCAGCCTTGCAGGGGATCGCAGCATACAAGGGGGACGGGCGGCTGTGCAGGGCGTGGGTGGCAGCTGGTGGACATGCAAGGCTGTGAAATTCGCAGCCTTGCAAGTCAACCAGTAACCTCCTTATTGTGCATCTACCTGCAGCTTTGGTATGCATTGAGGACTGAAGTCGGGAGTGCCTGGACAACTTAAAGTTGTGACTGTTGAATTTTCCCAGTAAGCTTAATAATATGGTTTTAAGTTTTGAATTTTTCTGTCAGTACTAACACATCATATAAATTGCTGTAAAAATTCCCCCCAAAAAACACACATTTGAAGTGCAGAGTTGGCCTCCCGAATCCTGCGGGAGCATCCCAGACAAGGGTGTAACTACCATAGGTGCAAGGGGTGCAGCTGCTATGGGGCCCAGAGCTGAAGGGAGCCCATCTTTGCTGTCTAACTAATATGTTTTACATACTTTTATTACCATCAGTTGTTAAATAGAAACTTTTGCTATGGGGGCCTACGAATATTTAGGTACGCCTCTGATCCCAGAAGTTCTGCATCAGGGTATCCTCAAGTAAAATGCAAGGGAAGTGGTTTGCTGCAGTCACGATGATGCTATCTAGGCATCACAGCAGTCCCTAATGTCGACTTTCATTATTCCCCTCTAAGTCTCTCTGTAGCAGAGAACACTGTGTAAGAGTGTCTGCTAATGCTCTTTGTTGCGAGCTACGGATGGACCTCCCAACCCCCCCCCCCCCCCCCAGAAAGTCCCCTGCATCCCTCCAGTCCCCAGCACACTTATAGAGCACCAGTGGGATAACTGTGGGGCACCCAATGACATTTCTTCGCTGAAACGTGTCATTGTAGCTCCACCTCCATTATACAATACCTGTTTTTAAGGTGCTGTATAGTGGGGTTGGGGCCACAATGATACGATCATGCAACAACGACCGATGACCAAGCCATCTCCTCTCCAGCAACACCCCCTAATGCTGATCATGATCCCATAGGTGGGGGCACAAACGTCAGTATGTATTGTTAAATTACATTTATCATCATTTTTATTTATGCTGAGTGAAAATAAAATAAATATAATTGCCAATAAATCTAATATTACAGACAGCAATGTTACTATAACTACTAGTTCTTGAAAAATGTAGCAATAAGCATGTAAGCACATATACGTCCATATATAGAACAAGACACTCCATTTGCGTGCAGCATGATATGCCACCACAACGCCCCCCCTTGGAAAATTTGGGTGTGGATTATTAGTTAGACCGTCAATAGGTCTACCCCCAAAAGGTCAACATGCAATAGGTCGACAGGGTCATAAGGTTGACATGTAAAGGGTAGATGTACATATTCAGCACCTCTCACAAACCTGCGCTAAGTACTTAGCACAGTGTTCTTCGCTTTTTCTTCTTTCTATTTGGGGACTAACTATCCCCTTTTTCTTACACTGCAGCTTGGCAGAACAACCCATATACCCTGCGCCCCCCACACCGGTGGATAACTTGTTATCCACTATCCTTTCCAATCCTCTCACAAACCTGCCATTTTCATCTCAAAATATTTCCAGAATTAGACTTTTTCTCACTCAGGATGCCACTAAGACCATTATCCACTCATTAATCATATCCAGGCTGGACTACTGCAATCTCCTCCTAACTGGTATCCCTGACAAATGCCTGTCTCAGCTCAGAGCGCCCCAGGCGGGAGGGTTGCCCTGGTGCTCAACTGCTCAATGGGGTTGGGGGGTGCGCAGTGTGGCTACCTGGCCGCCGGGGGGGGGTCCACAATGTGGTCGCCCGGCCGCCAGGGAGTGCACAATGTGGCTGGCCGACCGCCGGGGAGGTAATGTCTGCGATGTGGCCGCCGTGCTGCTGGGGAGGGGGGTGCGATGCTCACTTAACGAACACCTGTGAGCTCCTTCTTCCGGCTCTCCTGCCCCTCTGCTTCTCCGGCAGCTTTCCAGCTCACTACTTCCCTCTAGTGGCAAATGCCTAAACCTGCCTAGTGGTGGCGCTGGCCCTGTCTCCACTCCAATCTCTCCTCAATGCTGCAGCCCGGCTTATCTTCCTTACCAAACACACTACCTCCACCTCCACTCTTCTGCAAGCCCTTCATTGGCTTCCCTTCCCTTTTAGAATTCAATTCAAATTTCTCACACTCACTTATAAAGCCGTCACCCACTCCTCTCCCATTTACATCTCTGACCTTATATCACTTTGCACTCTATCTCGTCCCCTTCACTCGGCTAACACCCGTCGGCTCTCTTGCTGACTTATTTCCTCCTCCCACTCCTACCTCCAAGATTTTTCACGTGCTGCTTCCCTACTCTGGAATTCTCTACCTCTCCCCATAAGACTCTCCACTTCTACAAAGAACTTCAAACGGGCTCTTAAGACCCACTTCTTCACCAAACCCAGAAAACTGTCCTCCTAACCTTCTGTTCCTCGCCCTGACTACCCCTCCGGTGTCACCCCTGTCTGTCTGCCCCTCCTCTTTAGAATGTAAGCTCTCACGAGCAGGGACCTCTTACCTCATGTGCTTATCCTTTCTTAATTCAGCAGTCTTCGACTGAACCAAAGCATGCTGTTTGCTGCCACCTGGATACTTATGTTGCAGCAATCGGCTGATATACTGTACCTATAATCATTTACCCTGTATTTGTCCTGTATTGTCTTCAACTGTAATGCCCCTTTCCCACTGCAGGTCTAAAACGGTAAATTGACGATTTTTCAGCGCAATTTACCGTTTAAGGCTGCAGTGGGAAAGCGCCAGAGTTGAAATACCGGTTAAAGTTAACCGGTATTTCAACCAGTTTCAAAAGAGTCCTACACGGTAAAATACCGTTTTTGAGGCAGTGGGAATGTCTCTTAAACAGTATTTAACATCCCACACTACTTCCCCCTCCCCTGGTACCTATCCTGGAGGAGGGGGAAGTAGTGTGGGAGGAGGAAGCAGAGGAAGGTCCATTAGGAGATTGTCATTTCATCGGCGGGGGTCCCTGCCGCAAATGGGAAATAGCAGAGCCGCTCATTAAATATGCGGATATCTAATGAGCCGCTAATTAAATATGCATGTATTAAATGAGCGGCTCCGCTATTTCCCATTCATGGCAGGGACCTTCCTCCTCCTGAGCATGGACCTGCCTGGATCCCCAGTGCCCCCAGTGCCCCTGCTGTCTGCATCAGTGGGGGACCTGCCGACTCGCTGCCTACTGCACTGCCCCGGAGCAAGGTACCAGGGCAGGGGGGAGGGGGGTATGGGGGGAGCAAGGTATCAGGGCAGGGGGGAGGGGGGTATGGGGGAGCAAGGTACCAGGGCAGGGGGGAGGGGGGTACGGGGGAGCAAGGTACCAGGGCAGGGGGGGAGGGGAGTATGGGGGGAGAAAGGTACCAGGGAGGGGGGGGTACGGGGGAGCAAGGTACCAGGGCAGGGGGGGAGGGGGGTACGGGGGAGCAAGGTACCAGGGCAGGGGGGGCGGGGGGTACCAGGGAGGGGGGGAGCGAGGGTACCAGCTGGCAGGTAAGGGGGGAGGGGGGGCAGGACAGGTACAAGGGGACATAAGGGGATTAAAAACCTGCAATGGGAACGGTACTTAAACGGTAATCTGCTGCAGTGGGAATGCTAATACCGTTTTAAATACCGTTTAAAAATACCAGTACTTAAAACGGATCTGCAGTGGGAAAGCAGCATGAGTTATTGTTTTTTTTTGTTTTGTTTTGTTTATTTATACGGCGCCATAAGGGTTCTGCAGCGCCCAGTTACAAAGTACACATAATCAAAGGATAATAATAATAATAATAATAATAATAATAATAATAATAATAATAGATGGAGTTAAAATGTTGACATGAAAACAGTAGACACATGAAAAGGTCAACATTAGTTTTTGAAAAAAAAAATTGGTGTCAATGTCGACAACTATTGACATGGACCCACAATTAATATAACGCATACCTTGCATGGCTCCCTTCACTCACCATGCTTTGACCACTTTTATATACTCTGACATGTTTGTCAACATGGATGGTGAGGAAAGATCCAGCCAGTTAAAAAAATTCATGTTGACCTTATCATGTGTCTACCTTTTTCATACCGGCAGTCTGACCCTGAAGACATTTTGACTGTGTCGGCTTATTGTACGTCAACCTTTTGACACTGTCGACCTTTTGAGCGTGTCGATCATACTGCATATCGGCCTTTTAAGGTAGACCAATTTACTTTCTATCTAGACAATGTAGATCTATCATCCAGAACCAGGAAAATTCTATATCCAATTATAATCTCCTTGTTTACAAGTGTAGGCAAGAATGTTGTCACACACAACAGGCAGATCTTCACTCACTGGGATTCCTGGAAAGTCTTGTGAAGGAGTTAAAGAACAGCTGAGAAGTGTCAATTTAAATTGCAGGAAGTTTACCTGCTTAATCTTTCAGAGGACTGCAGAATCCTGTCCTGTACAGCTGCAAGTTAGGCACAGGTAAGGGAGCTATAATACATGTCTGCGGCAGTTAATCATACAACAGGAAATGGTTCTTAAACTGGGTACTCACCCAAAGATGTATCTGTCTGGTGGGAACAAAAATCTAGCAATGTATGGGAGCAAAAGACAATCAATCATTTGTTCCCAAATTCTGGAAAACAGACTTAAACAACTTCAGATAAATCTGTTAAATTAAACAGATTTAACCAGTTTGTGAGAATGACCATTCTATATTCTACAATGTTTGGGACCAAAGAGTCGATTATCATTTGCTAGCATATATTATCAGATTTTTTTAATTCCACCAGGCATATTGGACAGATCAATCATTAGGTGTGTACTCATCTTAAAAACGCAGTTTTATTTTATTGTAATCAAGAGTTTTAGAATCTTTACTTCTAATTTCTGATGAAAAGATAATACTTATGTCATACCCCCCATTCCAGAAGGGACACAATGCTCTGTTCCTGGACTTCCCTCTTAATGTATAACGGCCATCACCTGCTTTAAACAGGTTAATGGATAAGAAAGGTGTTTCACCACTGGTGATGGTAATCATAAATTAAGAGGGAAGTTCAGGAATAGAGTATTGTGTCCCTCCTGGAGAGGGTCATGTTTGGAAGTATGTTATTTGTGCACAGGGGCCCTAGAAAAGGGAGAAGGTGTTATTTATTTTTATTTATTTACAGTTTTTTATATAGCGCATACAAATTCCGCAGCGCTGTACAGAGCATAGTTATGAGCAAACACAAAACAAAATTACATTACAAGACAGTTTAGGACAAGTACATGGTTAATACAGATAGTTACATCAGGGGACAGGACACTGAAGCAATTATAAGGGTGGCAGTGGTTTATATATTCTAAGAAAGGCACATGAGGAGAGAGGGCCCTGCCCGTGAGAGCTTACATTCTAAAGGGGAGGCTTAGACAGACAGGTATAACACAGAAGGGGGAGAGGTGGGCATAAACAGGTTAGGATGAGAGATGGTCAGGTTTTATGCAGGAGGGTCGGAAGAGGTCAGCTTAGTGTTTGATATTTTAAGTCTAAAAAAGCAATGGGTCATCCAAGAGTAGACAGCAGAGAGACAGTTGGAGATATGAGTTAGGATGGAAGGAGAGCGATCAGGAAACGAGGGGTAGATTTTAGTATTTTCGGCATAGTGGAAGGAGAGCGATCAGGAAACGAGGGGTAGATTTTAGTATTTTCGGCATAGTGGAAGTCGAGTGAACAAATAAGTTCACCAAGAGAGGACATGTAGAGATAGAGAAGAGGGCCAAGAATAAAATAATCAGGGACACCTACTCTCAATGGAACAGCAAGAGAGGTAAAGTCATAAGAGGTACAGCTGGGCATTTTCAAAACTGAAAGTGCAAGTACAAGCATAAAGAGTGATATTCAAAAAGTTTTAGCAGATGGAGAAATGGTGATATCACAGCTGAATAGGCAGATTAAGCAGCCAGGAGTAGTATGATGTGAGAATGAAGTGAGCTCACTCAAAGCAGTCTCTTGGTTTTCTGGGTTGCTGGTGTCTTTCTGAGTCACTTTGATACGAAGATGTTAAAGTTGGTTGGCAGTTTCTGTCCAGTTTAAGTCCAAGCTTTAATCTATGTAACTGTTTTCGCCCTACTTAAAAATATTCCTACTTTAAAATATGACAAACTAACAATAGTCAGCTTGCAATGGTCAGCAAGGCTGTGGACAGCCTTGTGCTCACAATATGTACTAAAAGCTGTTTCTAAGTTAATTGATTGAGACCCCACCCAGCCAGAGCCCCTCTTCCACTAGCAATAAAACTAAGATAACAAATGGTAAGAGGTTACATACCATCCCAGCCACTAATAAATTCTCACTCACTTTCAAATCTTATAAAAATATTTGCACAATTACCTAAATATAGCAGTTTGCAAGCAGATACTACAATACTGGTGTAACAGATGATATGAGTTACCTAAATATAGCAGTTTGCAAGCAGATACTACAATACTGGTGTAACAGATGATATGAGTTACCTAAATATAGCAGTTTGCAAGCAGATACTACAATACTGGTGTAACAGATGATATGAGTTACCTAAATATAGCAGTTTGCAAGCAGATACTACAATACTGGTGTAACAGATGATATGAGTTACCTAAATATAGCAGTTTGCAAGCAGATACTACAATACTGGTGTAACAGATGATATGAGTTACCTAAATATAGCAGTTTGCAAGCAGATATTACAATACTGGTGTAACAGATGATATGAGTTATGATATGATGATATGATATGAGGTGTTGCCAATATAGATGCCTCAACTGTAACAATTGTATTATTTTTATAGATTATTACAAGAAACCCCTATTTAAACAGTGCTATTTACCTGCAAACATAACTTAATTCACAGGTTTCTGCTTAAAATATCAAGCATGTCTGATGACGAATTCTTGTTCCTAAATGTAAGAAGGTCTTCAAGAAGAAACCACCTTGTAATGAAAGCCAGCACACCCTTAATGCCACTCCTCTACATGAGTAACTTGCCAACAGTAAATGAATGGGAAGAAGATACTTATTTAGCAAACCAGGAAATAACAACGGATAATGAAATATATCCTGAAGATGTGACAGGTGTGACAACTAGTTCACTCATTAATAACGCACAAATTGTTAGCTTCTCAAGACAACTATCCCCACTTCTAGCAACAGAAGATTCCATAGAAGACCAAAGTCTCAATGAGAAAGATTCAACTAAAGAAGACATGTCTAATGCAATAATAGAAACAGATTTAACAAGAGAAGACATGCCTAATGCAATAACAGAACCAGAAACTATCATGGAAATCTCCCCCAAAAAATGTAGTTTCAAGGTTCTCAGAAAACAGCGTAGCACAAAAAGGCAAAGAAAGCTGCTTATAGTAAGTACAGCATTGCAAAAATGTATAAATGTATGGGAAGCGGTCAACTATTAGAATGAACTTAGGTCTACAGTCATTAGGTCGACCCCACTAGGTCGACTGGCAGGAAGGTCGACCTGACTTAAGGTCGACATGGGCCAAGGTCGACATGACTTAAGGTCGAATTTGCATAAAGGTCGACATGAGGAAGGTCGACTGGTCATAAGGTCGACATGGGTTTTTCTCTGTTTTTTGAGCCGACATGTGCCGACAGGCGGTATTTCATGCCCTACCATCCACTAGGGCGTGGAGGAGGTTATTAAAGCTGTGGCGAGCGAAGCGAGCCACCGTGCCCGAAGCATTGCGAGCGAAGCGAGCGATGCGAGGGTCCGATTCTCATTGCCAACTGTGTCCATGTCGACTGTGTCGACATTCGGGTAAAAAAACAGTGAAAAACCCATGTCGACCTTATGACCAGTCGACCTTCCTCATGTCGACCTTTATGCAAATTCCACCTTAAGTCATGTCGACCTTGGCCCATGTCGACCTTAAGTCAGGTCGACCTTCCTGCCAGTCGACCTAGTGGGGTCGACCTAATGACTGTAGACCTAAGTGTGGTCTGACAGATGTACCGATTCCAAATGTATATGAGCTGTAATTGTAGGTGTCTTAGGGAACCTACAATATTAAATATATAATAATGTATAACGTCCAGCCTCTGACCGAAAGGATGGATGTGATACATAATGCTAACAGGGACAATATGTTTACATTGCCAGAATGTCAATTTAGCGTGTTTTTGGTGTTTCACCCCAAACCTTAGCTGAACCCCAAACCTAGCCCTAACATGGATATATAAAACAGTTGAGAGCTATTTTATTTAACTTGTAACTAAAGGTGCCCATACACTTGTAGTTGCAAATGAATCCTCGGATCCCCCGACCAGCCTACACGCCATTCCACCAACCGGTCAGCAGGGATCCTTTGGGGGATCGGGGAAATCAATCATGTAAAAAAAGTCCTGATTCTACAATCCGGCAGACTTTTGTACCATGGATTTTACAATCACCTTCTCAGTTCTTTGAATTGTTGGGCAGTACGGATGGTGAATTGCACAAGTCTTCAACCTGTGGCCTTCCAGATGTTGTGGAACTACATGTCCCAGCATGCCCTGACAGTTTTGGCATGCTCTTATAGGAAATAATGTGGCAATGCATGTTAGAACATGTAGTTTCACAACATCTGGAGGGCCACAGGTTGAAGACCCATGGTGTAATGGGTAGCATTACTGCCTCACAGCACTGAGGTCATGGGTTAGATCCCCACCATGGCTCTAACTGTGCACAGTTTGTATATTCTCCCCGTACTTGCGTGGGTTTCCTCCGGGTACTCCGGTTTCCTCCCAAAATCCAAAAATATACTGGCAGGCTTATTGGCTCTTAACAAATGAACCCTAGAATGTTTGCATGTGCATGTGGTAGGGAATATAGAGTGTAAGCTCCACTGGGGCAGGGACTGATGTGAATGTTTAACTATACTCTGTAAAGCGCTGCGGAATATGTATGCGATATAGAGTATAAGAAACTGTAAATAAATAATTGTTGATAATATTCAGTGAGGTTGTTTTCTATCTTCAATTATACAGTAAGTCTAATAAGATCCTGGAAACAAATATTTTGTTAAATGTTTAATAGAATTCACTTTTGATATGTTCAAATGTAGAGTTTTTTGGGATTCTCAGACCATGTGGTATCGTTCATGTTCCAGGTATTTCCCTCTCCCTCGTTGAGGTAAAGAGTAGCCAGGGCCAGATTAAGGGCCTAGTTCTAGTAGGCCTGGTCCTAAAAATGTCTAAGGGACACTTCTGAGAAGTGGAGGAGGTGAGGCCAATGGCATGTTGAACCCAAAACGCTACTAGCCTCAATGTCTCCCTAAATGTATAAAAGTCCAAACATTTCATGTGTAAAATAGAAATGCAATTTTAATACATATGATTTATGGCTATGTGGCGTCTGTCTGGTTGTCATCATCATCACCATGCTGTCATGATGGTGGGCCTATTTTTTTGTGGAGGCCTGGAGCTGCAGCTCCGTCCACCACATTGTTAATCTGGCCCTGCCCATACCCACCCTCCCCCATTTCTGCGTCACTGGTTGCAGGTCTTTCAGGGGTTAATTACAACTGAAATCCCAAGGGGGTATCCTATTAGCATTGGTAATTTACAGCTGCTAATAGCTTTGCTGGGGGCTATCCAATTAGAGAGTATTTTTAAAAGGTGCACTGATGTCCCCCAGTATATAGGGGACACATGCCCGGAGACAGGGGGGGTTAAGTGGGACAAGTGAGATGGGCCCCAGTGATTTGAAGGGTCCCAGAGCTTTGCCTGGCCTTGGCCTGCCTTTATTTGCTTAGAGTTAGTTACTGTGTCACCCCCCCCCCCCCCCCCCCCCCCGTGGCCCGGTCGTCTACCCGTCTGTTTGTGGCCGCTCGGCGATGAGTCTCATTCTGTTTGTGTGTGTGTGTGCTGCTATTGCGGCTCTCCTGTGCGTATGTGCAAAGCAGTGGGAGGGAGGGGGGGCAGAAATGTCAGTGTACAGGGTCCCAAGATTTCTGCTGCCAGCCCTGAGGGGACATTTATTAAATTGACAAGTATATGTTTAGAGTGATATTTAAATGTAGTTTTCCAGTGACCTTCTACATAATACTGTGTAGTAATGAGTTACCGATGGTGCTGCCAGGAGTAATGGAGTATGGAGAGAACAGACAACTCTTTTTGTTGGGGAACTCTTACAAACATAACTTTTTTGTGTGTGTGTGTTTTGGTTAGAAATGATCTTTAACTCACTAAGCTGAAACAACACATAAAACACGCAGAGTATTTCAAGTCCAAGTACTAACCAAGCCCAACACTGTGACTTCCAAAATCAGAGGGTATGGGCATTACCAGTGAAGGGTTAGTGAGACTGTCCTATAATGCATATAAAAACCGGTAGTGCAAAGTAATATAGTGCTTCTACTTTAAGGGCGGTATTCAATGAGGCTGATTCGCCAGGTTTTTATGGCGATTTTGTGCTGTAAGGCGAATTTCTGACTAAACGGTGAATCACCCTATTCAATGACCAGATGGCGAATACATTTCAAGGTTTTTTTCGCCATGATTCACTGAGTAGCAATCACTATCTTTTTATGGTGAAGTGGAAGGTGAACTTTTAAAATAAAGTGTTTTGTTTTTTACAATTGGTGTAAAAAAATCTGGAATTTTATTCTGAGGAGGGGCATGCTATTTTTATTCATGTGCTGTAAGCACATGAATATATATTTAATAAAAAAAAAATATTATTATTATTATTTTTTTTTTTACACAGAGCAGCCAGCAGGGGGCCAGAGCCGAGCCGCTCATTAGATATTCATATATTCACTTCACCCGATCATTACATATTCATGATCGGGTGTAGTGAATATACGCGGTCCCCTGCTGGCACCCCCGGGGGGCAGCCTGTGCTGCCTGGCACCCGGGGAGCCAACCCCCCCCCCCCCCCCCCCCCACAAACGTTCTGGGGCAGGCAGGGAGACTTCCATCTCCCTGCCTGCAACCGTCCTCAGGCTCCCTGCGGCATTCGCCGCAGGAGCTCAAATTCGCCGGTCAGGGGCAGTGAGCCCCTGACTCATTGAATACCGGAGCCGGAGAGGCTCCGGAACGCAGCGAGCAGTGGAGAATGTGCAGCGAATCCTAAACAGGATTCGCTGCACGTCGCCGGTATTCACATTGAATACCGCCCTTAGTATTTTTAAAACCGTAGGGCCTGTAACCAATGAGGCTGGAATGGAAGATAAGTAAGTATCTGGGGGGATATTCAGGCCTGATCGCAAAGCACATTTTGTCGCAAATGTAACCTGTGCAGAGAGAGTTTCATTTGGGTGAGTTATTTTGTTTCTGTGCAGGGTTAATACTGGCTGCTTTATTTTTACACTGCAAATTAGATTTCAGTTTAAACACCACCCAAATGTAACTCTATTTGCACATGTTATTTTTGCGCCCCCCCCCCCCCCTTTCCTGCAATGCACATGGTTTTGGCCATTTAAAAAAAAAAAAATGTGCATTGCAAACAGGTCTGAATAACCCCTCTAGTGCTTTAGCCTGATGTATTGCTGGAATGGATCAGCTGGTGATGCAGAAGTGAAGATTAAAGTCACATTGTTGGAAGCCAATTAACCTACCAGTATATTTTTGGAATGTGGGAAGAAACCGGAGTACCAGGAGTAAACCCACCCAAGCACAGGGAGAATATACAAACTCTGCACAATTAGAGCCATGGTGGAGATCGAACCCATGACCTCAGCACCAGGGGCTGGCTGGCAACTTCTAGCCTGGGGGGAAAGTCCGGAGCACTGGCCCATAAGTAACAGCGCATCATTAAATGGATGTTGTTGTTTAATATCACAGGCTGCGCTCCCTGCATAATAATAGGAAAACACCATAGGCTGCTCCCCCTGTATTAAAAAAAACAGGACACCACAGGCTGCTCCCCCTGCAGGACACCACAGGCTGCTCCCCCTGCATATTAATAGGAAAACACCATAGGCTGCTCCCCCTGCAGGACACCACAGGCTGCTACCCCTGCATAATAACAGAAGGACACAACAGGCTACTCCCAGCCCTCTTGCAAGATTAAAAGGAGGACACCACAGGAAACATCAGAAATATTACCTGCTTGCGACTCCCCACTTCTCTGTCCTGCTTCTGCTTACATGGAACCGTGCCCCCCGGCCCAGCCTGCCCCTGCTCAGCGTTGTGAGGCAGTAATGCTAACCATTATACCATCCTTGCTGCCCTTAATTCTGGATTCCTACAAGTGTTTCACCAAAGCCTGGCTTTCTCAAGGTAGGGACTATCTCACTAAAGCTGTGTACACACGGGCAAAAATAGCTGGCAATATGGTCGCTATATAAAAAATCCTTTATTGATTGTACAGTATATACTTTTTGTACCATAACAATTAATTATACATTTTACTAATAAACGCCATATATTGTTTTTGACAATTAACCAATTGATCCAGTTTTTTTGCGCTCCATATCTGGTCGCTGATGAAAACGGGACACTGAGCGATATATCGCCAAGTGATATTTTGCTCGGCGATATATCGCCCTGTGTGTACGCACCTTTACACTTCGCTACTTTAGGATAAAAGTTCAGACAATAGATACATACCAATCTATCATCAGAGCTCTTTCTGCTTGCTACAATATAAAGAACACTACACCTGGATGGCATAATATGAGTATGGATCAGTAATCATTATGTTTAATCTATGACCTCATAGAAATATAACCATTCGTTTTTTGTTTGTTTTTTAACTAAGTTGCTTTATTGCTATACATACAGCTATATTGATCTACTATGCACTTCTCTGTACTCTTTGGCATGGAAAGGAAACCATATACCTACAGCCATACCACACTGGTGGTAATTCCCAAACCCATCTGATTTTTGGAAGCCAAGCAATGTTGGGCTTGGTTAGTACTTGGTAGAGAGACCACCAAGGAATATCAAGTACTGTAGGTGGGATCATTTACCGAAAGCAAAGATAGTACCTTTTTTTTAGGTATCTATTATTTCAAAACTTAAACACTCTTATTGAGAGTAAGTTGAATATCGTGAACAATAACAAATTAAGATAAAAGATACATATCTTCTGCAGTATAATTGATCAGGGATGATAGAATGAAGTGATATGCCATGAAATACTTACTTTGCATGTTTCATGGAGCTATCCAATTAGCCCACATGCAGCGCTCTCCTCTAATGCCTGAAGGATAATGAAAAGGGGTCATGGAGTGGATGTACATATGTGCTAGGAAAAATTTGTGAAGGTATAAAGAATTTGAGCAGTTGGGGGAGGGTTATGGTGTCCTAGTTTGTGTCAAGAGTCTGTAGCATCCAGCATGAGAGGAAGAGGAGTAAAGCGGGAGACAATAGGGCAGAGAGTGGTGTTGGTTCATGGAGTGGATTAATTATCCATCCTTAAGTACTAATGGATACATAAAATAACTTTGGTAAAGTCTACTGTACTCAAGTAAGGCTATCCTTAAAACATTGACTGTGGAGTGCATTGGTAACTATGGTTGGGAAATCTTGCAGGGCCGGATTTAGGGGTCAGGCCGCCCCTAGGCACAATATTTTTGGCTGCCCCCTGAACCCGGATGGAGGATCGCAATGTCCCAGTTCCCGGGTCTCAGATCCTGAGCGAGCCTGCTCTGCCTGTTTACAGCCTGCGGGGAGGTCCGGCCGTGTAGTGCCGGATTGCAAGCCAATTCGAGCTTACAGCCATTCAGGAGCCGCTGCTGATTGGCTGCAAGCTCCAATTTATAGTTTCACCATATAATATATAATTACACTGACATAATTAAAATGTTAAAAATGTCACAAATTTCTCTTGGGCAGGATGTACCAAGCATGGTACACCTGCCACCCACTGCGCTGATACTAATTGCATACAGTATGTGCTAACATATGCGATTAGTAAAGCAAAAGTCAGCTATCCCTATAAGAGCTGCCCTCTGCAATGCACTCCAGAGGAAGCCCAGAGGAGGCCCGGTGGGGGTGACACCATGAGTCACTATACCGGGCTACACCAACCCTAATGTCGCCTCTGTACGTCGGTATTCTCAGCAATTCTAGAGTTGCCATCATTCCCCCAGTCCCTCTCTTCTATGAATCAATGTTGTACACCAGCATATATTCCCAGCGTGTGTCAGGGGCCTCGAAAGGTGCTAAACCACTTATCAATAAATAGCTTATATACTGTACTGTTGTCTACAGTTTAAGTAGCCAGAAAAAGAATGGAGCAAAAGATGTTACAAAACATTATGTAGCTGTCCTTCTAGAAACACTGAACACCGTGATCCAACACATGCATGAAGTAGATAAAACTGTAAAAATAGTTTGTAAATTACAACATTAATAGCTTTATTTTTAAAGGGAAGCCACAATTTAGACATAAATTCAGTCAAATTGTGACCACTGATGAAAATATAACTGTTGACTGCCATCTGGTGGCCAAATCTGAATTTATACAAGAATTCAAAATGTTAAAATAACCATAGAATAGGTTAACCAAGAGTTTGAAAACTCTGTCATTACATTCCAGGTTTTAAGGATATCCATACTAGAGGCCAGATCAGTGCCATATTGTCAAATAGGCCCCATACCATCATTTCAAATATTGATTAATATTGAAAGAAAATTACAATCAAGCTTTCTTAAATTGTATAAAAATATGGAAAAAATAAAATCAAAGAAACAAAATCTTTACAATGGTAATATAAGAGAGAATATTGTATTAATATATTGTACTTATTACCAATTTAACATGTATAACTAATATACATCATATATATACCCCTTTTACACCGCCGCAAAAACCCAGGTTTTTCCCTTGTGGACCTGGGTCAGCGGCGGTTTAAAAGGGGTTAATCAGTGTCCCTTTACACAGGATTTCAACCCAGGTCCTGACCAGGGTAGAGGTTAGTGTAAACGGGTATGCCAGGTCATCCGACCCGGCTCCCATTTACAGGAATGGTGCAGGGACCATAGGTTGTACACACCAGCCTCCACTGCTGTCTGCTGTACTACTACTTATATTAAAAGGTCATTTGCAAAAGTGGTCTTGAAATTTTTACAGCCAGGTGCCCTTCATAGGGTTTACTTCGGCACTGGTCCAGATGGTTTCATCAAATTGAAGAAGGTACAAATTAAGTCACCTGTGCTCAATCATGATATCCTTAAAACCTGGACAATAATGATCGAGTTTGAGTTAACCAAAAGGGACCTTGCCCTAAGGATGTTAGTACCTCACAATGGTCCTAATTCTGGTTGACTCGCAAAGAAGCTGTATTCCAGTGTTTTCCTGGACGCACCCAGCACTTTCATGGGTACGCCAAGGAAAATCATGCTAACACCTGCCTGCACCACCCCACCCAGCCGTACTGTCCACAGGATTTGCATATCCCAGACTAGGGTCCTGGTTGGGCCTACTCAAAGTGGCTCATTCCTGCTGCTTTATGGTGATCTTACTGGCTGGTAGATTCAGAGGAACTTGTACTAAGCCGTGATTGGAGAAGCTCAGCACATGATCCTGTAACCAGTGTAGGGTTGGGTTACACCACTTGTTTAACTTTAATCCAGGCACCATCAAATAGAGGAACTCCTGCTGGAGTCTCCACAAATTGGTGGTTATAGGGGATATAGGCAAAATGGAAACATATGTTTACAGTTTGTGCCCAAGTCTGTCTGACTGCGTGTAATCCTTCCTTTATTTGTGAGCAATACTATATTTCTGGAAAAATAGGTCCAGGAACTCCGGGTCTGAGGGTGGGTCAATGAAATAAAAAAAATAATTTTATATATAATGAGAGAGAGAGAGAGAGAAAGAGAGATAGTATTTAGAATGAAAGGCACTCACAGGAGACTTTAAAATAAAACTTACTTATGGAAAGTACATTTTGGCCCAGGACAGGTTCAGGAACCGGGTTCCTGATGATGTCATATTTGATAAGAGGTCTAGGAACTGAGTTACTGCTGATAAATAGCACGGTTTGTGAGTCTCTAAAGGCCCCCATACACTAGCCGATTTTGGTCAGATTTCAGCCAGATCAGTCGGATCTGGCCGAAATCGGACCAAAATCGGCTAGTTTTGATGTCCCCTCAGATCCGATGCGCGGTCCCGTGCGCATCGGATCTGCGTCGGGTGGTCGGACCTGCTGCACGTCCGACCACCCGACTTGGGACCTAGTGGGGCGGCGCGGCGGTGGAGGGAGCAGGGGGGGCTGGGGACGCTGCTGGGGACAGCGTCTGTGCGGCGAGAAGGTAGAGGGAGCAGGGGGGGCTGGAGACGCTGCGGGGGACACAGGCTGCATAGAGCCGTGCAGGGGGAGCCGGCCGGGAGCTGTCAGTAATGAATAAAAAAAAAAAGCCCATACAATGAATGGGCAGCCTGTGATTGGCTGCTGAGCGCTCTCTCAGCCAATTGCTGACTGGCTGAGAGAGCGCTCAGCCAATCACAGGCCGCCCATTCATTGTATGGGCTTTTTTTTTTTATTCATTACTGACAGCTCCCGGCCGGCTCCCCCTGCCCGGCTCTATGCAGCCTGTGTCCCCCGCAGCGTCTCCAGCCCCCCCTGCTCCCTCTACCTTCTCGCCGCACAGACGCTGTCCCCCGCAGCGTCCCCAGCAGCGGGGGACACAGACGTGTCCCCCGCAGCGTCTCCAGCCCCCCCTGCTCCCTCTACCTTCTCGCCGCACAGACGTGTCCCCCGCAGCGTCCCCAGCCACCCTGCTCCCACCAGCTCCCACCTCTTAGCCCCCCCCCCCCCTGCTCCCCGGGTTTTACATGTGATAAATCGAGACGATTTATCACATGTAAAAAATGGCACATCAAGTGCCATTCTAATCAAGCTCCCCGGGGAGCAGCCGGGGAAGCTCAGGGGGAAGTTGACAAGTCGCCCTAGTGTATGGGGGCCTTAAATGTGATCCTCCCTGTATACTGTATCATTGACATGCAGTCAAGGAAGACAGAACACAAAGAAGATATGCATAACTTCTAAATGAAATAATCTTTGTATTATTGTAATTATTTTTATAGTTACAACTCCCCAAATGTGCAGACTTGCGCTGGTATTACAGGGGCCCTCAGCAAGAGGCTAGATGTCAGGCAGCTGTGAGCTCAGCCTTTCCTTTGTGAAAGTCAGAAACTGCCTGAAGCTGGGGGTGGGGCCATAATAATGCATATCTGCCTCAATGAAGGAAGCATTGCTTGAAGCAGTATCGATCTTGTATTAAGTTAATGGGCAAGATTCTCTAAGCTTCAAAGTGATAAAATGGAGAGTGATAAACAGCCAGCCAATCAGCTCCTACCTGCCAGGTCACAGACTGTGTTTGAAAAATGTCAGACAGGAGCTGATTGGCTGGCTGTTTATCACTTTCCATTTGATCACTTTTGAAGCTTAGAGAATCTGGCCCATAGTATTGCTAAAGGAGTAAAATATTGAGATACATTGGGCAGCCAATACTTATCCTGTCACACATTCCAATTTTACATTCAGTGGTACATCAGTACTATCCTGATCACATGAAATAAAAATTATAGAAGGTGTACACGACATTGGGGCCTCACTTTGTGAGGATAGGAATATCCTTTTTAGTTCACCTGTCCATGTCTTTACCTTGTATGTTTTGTGTCTTTTCTTTTGCTACATTTTAATTAGTCATTGAATAAAAGTTACATTTTTTATGTTTTTCTCTTTCCTTTGGGTGCACCATACAGAGACATTTCTTTCTGTATCCTCTTTTTGTGTATCTAACCAATGTCCCGTGGTAGCACACCCCTCCAGAGGTACAAATACCAAGCATTATTAATTACTAGAGGGGGCCGCAGCCTTATATATAATCCCTAACTTCACCGTGCGACTGGCTTGTGCATTTCAGTTTTTCTAAAATGGAGTGGCTCTGACCTGCATACGTGCGTTCATCCCAGCAACTCACCAATGGCACATCTGAGTAAAGACAGAATATATACTGTATTGCAGCTAATTGTGATGATAAGGAATTTTTATTTTCAGGAGCTGGCTGCAAATAATTATGAATGAAGCGTTGGGGTGTTGTGTTTTTTTTTTTTATCATAGTTTGTAGAGAAATGACAGTAGATTAATTGGTACATTATCCCTCACAATTTTATATCTTAGTGCATATCCTTGAAACAACTACTACTCTCCTCTCTTTCAGACACAACAGCAGAGCTGTAGTTCACTATATAAACACTTTGATCTGTTATCTCACATTCTGAAACTCTTCAGCTAGAAAGGGCTGAAAATGGGGTTTTGTGTAAATTTTAACCTGTTCACATTAACACAATAATGTTGCTTTTGGGACAGGTATGTCCTAATGGGCTAATGCAAAACTATGCTAATGCTGCAG
This sequence comes from Crinia signifera, assembly GCF_055691185.1. Classification (NCBI taxonomy): domain Eukaryota; kingdom Metazoa; phylum Chordata; class Amphibia; order Anura; family Myobatrachidae; genus Crinia; species Crinia signifera. Next base: position 155,127,990 of record NC_139221.1, read on the forward strand.
TCGATGGGATGTCTATAGAGATGCCCACCGCCAGGAGGTGCGCACAAAGATGGACATCAAGCAAATATCAGTGCACTATTGGGCTTCTTTGCCAACCTACTTTAGGTGAAGAAGACATTGTGACAAACTGCCATTTTTGCCACATGACCCATCCCTTTGCTTCTCCAAACTAAGTCCAGCACATATTGTAGGGAAAAACATTTATGGGAGAAATTATCCCTGTTTTTTCATACAGTATGCCTCCTGATTGACAATATGTTCCTCATTTTTAACTCCCTACTTTACTGTTGCCAGCCTAGCCTTGAGTATTTTGTAGGGCCATTTTATAACTATTACGGCAAGGAATGAGACTACTATATATACTGTATTTCTCTTTGTACATTTAAAAGCAGGAAAAAAAATCCCTGTTCCCAGCCACCATTTTACCACCTGCTGCCTCAGATGCATTGTCCAAGCAGATTTAATGGCCATCTTCCAGTCCTCCATATTAATATGTAATTTAAAACACAGGGCTTCCTTTGTGCCAAGGCTTTAGTACATTAGCTTGATAAATTTGTTCTCTCTCTCCTTTTTTTTTTCTTTTAGAAAGAAAGAGTGAACCAATGGGTAATAAACCAACTTCAGAATCTTGAAGAAGCAACCAAACATAATCTAGTTATCAAATGAATTGGACTATTTTGCATTGCTTGTTTATAGCTAAATATACTTCAACAAACAGAAATGTTTAATAAGGCATTTTAGCTATATTGTAGTAGTGAATGCACATTATATATTTTGTAATTAAATTTTTCCTATATGGCTCATATTGAGAAAAGTGTATATAATCCACTATATATAATTTTCAAAGTATTAATATGGAATAAACTATGAATGAAAAAGAGCTATGCTTTGTTCTATTTTCTTATACAAAGGTACATTAAAACTACCAACCGCTACAAGTATGAACAAGGATTTACTGTAGTGTACATAGCACAGTCAGGACAAAATGGTGCACTACATTTAACAAATTACTGTATAAACCACTGAGCATTTTCAGTAAAATTTGTAATACAGTACAGCTGATCTTGTGGAAGATTTAAGGCAATACTTCACAACTCCGTTTGCTTCATTGTGTGTATTTTAAAGACCTCAATAATACCCCTTTTGGACTACAAAGCTGGGTCACCCCTGGGAATTTGAACATGTATCCAACTCAGGTGACCCGACTGAGACCCCTTTTTGACTGGCGGCTGGATCCTGATTGTTGTCTGGTGTCTGGTCAATTAACTATTTCACACAGGTACAGTGCAGGTGCTCAAAGTGCCGGCTCTTCCTATGCAGGTCTTATTGACCCGGGTGCCCGATTCACACTGCACTGCAATCCAGGTGGAACCAGTGTTTAAACCTTTTCACTACCCAGGTTACTTCAACTGTACAACTTACCTGTACTCAAGCATGTACACAAGTATACTTTTAAACCTGAACTATATGGAAACACTGGACCAATTTTAGAAGAAGCTTTACCTCATCCTTCAGGTCTGAAATCCACCTTATTCAAACATTCTCCAGTACTTTTGGACCTAGTGGAAAAAGTAAGCCATTTTAAGGCTTCTGATAAGATTAGGAGAGAAGTTCAAAAATGTTATCCTGTAAAATGGAGTCTGGCTTTCCACACAACAGCTTCCTTACGTTTGCACCCTTTTATTGTTCCTTTCCAAGTATTGCAGGTAATCAGTCCTGTAGCATTCTGTATTATCATTTATTTATATGGCGCCAATGATTCGGAGCTCCTGACAATACATAGATGAGCAAAAATACAGAGGGCCCTGCTTGTTTGAGCTTACAACTGTTAATGGTGATTAAAATATAACCAGAGTGACAATAAGTGAAAAGCGTTGATTACGTAATAAGTCCGCAACCAACGTACCCTTTATACCTAGCTACGTGTGAACAAAGCGTAGCGCAGCGTAGCGTACCTTTTATTGTATTATGTATACCAAGAACCAATACCTTAATCAGAGATTCCTTCGCAGTACTTTGTCTCTAATCTGCGAATATACCTTATCGGACTGTGTCCGCAATATACCTTATCGCTATTATGCGAATAAACAGACAACGACCACTGTATAGAAATATGGAGATAAGAGCTCCGTAAAAAGGTTGTATTTGAGTCCCTAATGGACAAAAGGGGGTTACAGAAATAAGAATAAACAGGTATAACAAGTAATACAATATACTAACAATGAACGCTAAACAGACTCTGCTAAGGGGAAAGAATACAGATACAAGACACAACCAGCCAACTATACAATAAGTATAAATACCGTTAATGCAACCGTTACCGTTCTCATCAAATATGCGAAGTGTAGTCCGGTCAGAGCTCACTATCGTTCAGGGATGAACTATAGTCCGGTGGTCAGGTCAGGGAAAGGTAGATGTGCCGAAGAGACTTTGGCTGCTCTGGGTCGCCTATCTTATAGGGTCAGAAAGGGGAGGTCAAAGGCCATTCTCATTGGTCAGAGATCATATGTCCGGTCCACTGTGATTGGAGGTTAGACGCTGTACCTGGTCTGACCAGGTGCAGGGGAGTGAACTTTAAGAGTCCTTTGTTTGGTGGTTTCGGCGTCAGCAGGGATAAGAACTGGTTTCATCTAGTTTCCTTTGTTAACTACTTTCAACAGAAACTGTCTCTGAGTTATGGATTATGTCCATAACTATCGGGCAGTGTACATTGTGAAATATTCGCAATGACCGGAATACTTCGCATAATGAGCTGAACGGAACGGTACTAAACATGATACAGACAGATGTATGCGGGGCTAACTAAGCTATGTGTGGCGTTCTAAACCTTTAACTACATTTTATAGTGTCAGTATGTATTTATGAATTTATGTGTGATAGTATGGCTACTCTTCTGGTCCACTTTGTCACGCATACTCGGGTATGGAAACTTTATTTGCGCAACTCTTCGAACCAAAATGGCGGCCATACTATCCTAAAATGGCGTGTGTGTAACTCGACTTCCATAGTCCACCCTTTAACAGTAATTCTAAAACTGTTACAATACAAAACATTTCACACGACAATACAGAAATTCATAATCCTAACAGAGAAATTGGGATACATGAATAAAACATATAAGGGGAGTAAACCATCTGCTCTCGGCCGATCCAGGATCATGGATAAACGATGGGCCGCATTTATCGAACAACCTACTCAGGGTCACGAAGGATAATGTACAATTTTGGGATAAAAATAAAAACAGGGGTGGTTACAACATATACACGTTCACAAATATGGTTTCTTTAAAGGGAGGTGGTTTCGATTTTAGGGTCATATACCAAACCCTGGTCTTCCTCTGTATCTCTCGTTCTTACACTCATGATTTCGGTACGTTTTGTCTTTCCCCGGGTCACCACCTTTATACATTTGAACAATAGCACAAAGACTATGATGGCACCACCGATACAGAGAAGGAGTTTTCCTATGCTAGCTATGATCCCTTGCGCCCATTCTCCTAAACCAGAGAACCAGTGCATTGGATTCAACCAGGAGGTCCATTCACTAACTTTGTTACCTATTTCTGCCAGGCTGATATTATGTTCCCTTCTAAATTCCCATTTAAGCTGAAGAATCTCATCCATCCGATGATCGATGATTTCTTCTGGGTCTTCAGTATTGTTGGTGATATATGTACAACACTTCACCCCAAACTGTGTAGAGAGGGTGACACAATATCCTCCTGTCATAGCTGTCAGATAGTTCAGCACCATCCGATGTTGGACTAGCTCTCTTTTATATGCTTGCAACTCCTTCCCAGTGTATCTAAAGGTGTCATCATAAATCTCTGTGATGTTATCTACCAAGCTGGCTAATGCTTGTATATATTTAAAATTTATGACTCCTCTGGCGGTATGGGTGATATCTAAAGCAATGAGGAGTTGGATACCGAACGACTCGTGTATCATTTCGGAAGCTAGGGGTTCTTTCCTGATGGTTAAATCCCTTTTATGGATTTGGTCATAATGGGTATGAGTGTAAGGAGGAGAAATACCTCTGTGTATGTTCATCATCTCATCATGTGTGAGGGTCATCACTTCAGGTAACACTCTGCCTAGATAACAAATACCAACGTAGTTCATGGAGAGCCATTTGTACGCCCTCCTACCACAAATATAATAAACATCGTCAGGGAGAAAATAGGGGACAGAGTATTTCATGATCTTGTCACACATTATCCATAAGAACATCCCCGTCCCCTGTTCCCTGACTTGTTCCTCACAGATCTCTGGCTGTAGGGTTACATTACAGTAGCCGGCTGATACTCTGCCGGCCATCATTTTACTTCTCTTCACCGTGTAGACATATTTATAGTGTCTCCCACTGGTTCGGATTTTTAACAACAATTCTTTATCAATAGGCTCTCCATCTGGACGCTGGGAGTAAGTTATTGTCTGGTTATGCCATGTCACTTCCCAAGTACCAATCGCTCTGGAACTCGAGAAGTTCATACATACCAGGGATTTATCCACTTGGTATGGGTGTAATCTAAGACTAGGGGACCTGGTATACAGGTATCTCTTATCCAATGGCCTCCCCTTATTTAATACGCTTATCTCTGAAATATTAAGCGGGTATGGGACTAGGCCTACACTACTCCTTTTATGTAGCACTTGTGAACACACCCAGCATTCTGTTTGGTTTAAAACCTTACCCACTAGTGAGTGGTAATCACTCAAGGGATGTCGGCCGGTAGTTGCCTTACTTGTCGACTGACATCGCTGGATGCATTCTTCTTCCATTTTAGGTTGACAATATCTACAGACACAGTACTCACCAGACAATAACTCATCACATAGCCCTTGAACTACGTTTCCCTCATACACAGAAAGAAAACAAAGACATATATGCATAGCTGTGAACCTTTTGCTTGGAGTCCTTCCATCATCTCTACCAGGGGACTTTTATTTTGCTCTGCTCTTAGACCTTTGTTCGCTCAGGTTGCTCGACCTTGGCTGCTTCTCAGTGTTCCCGAAACAATGCTTCTAGCGACACTTCTTCTCTCTCGCTCTCTGCACACTGGGACTCTGGGTTACTGGCTTTCTTGCAGTGGGACGAATGTATCCAAGTCTCTCTCTCTGCGACTTTAATTGATGTAGTGCTGGTCAACAAAACTTGGTACGGTCCTTCCCAACGGTCTATCAAACAACCTGAGCGTAAAAAATTTCGGATCATAACAAAGTCTCCTGGTTTAAGATTATGACAATTCTCTGTAGGCATATCAGGGTTCAGTAATTTCAGCTGCTTTTGTTGCTCCCTTAGCTGTTTGTTTAGCTTTAGGAGATACTGTACAGTTAGCTCATTGTTACATTTGAGATCATCCTGTGGGTCTATCATGATGTGTGGCTGCCGACCAAACAATATCTCGAAGGGGGACAAGTTGAGCGGAGTCCTGGGAGTGGTCCTAATGCTATACAACACAATAGGCAGTGCCTCTGGCCATAACAACCCTGTTTCAGCCATCACTTTACCCAATTTGTTCTTAATAGTACCATTCATTCTCTCAACTTTGGCGCTCGCCTGGGGACGATATGGAGTATGAAGTTTACTATTAATCCCCAGGAGTTTACACATGATTTGGAAGACCTCTCCTGTGAAGTGAGTGCCTCTGTCACTCTCAATGACCTTTGGGATACCATACCTACAGACAAACTCCTGACATATTTTCTTTGCTGTAAAGGTAGCAGTGTTGGAGGCAGCGGGGAAAGCCTCCACCCAACTGGAAAACATGTCAACACAAACTAATACATATTTCAAATTTCTACAGGGTGGTAACTGTATGAAGTCGATTTGTATTACCTGGAAAGGGCCTTCTGTAGGAGGGATGTGGGATGGCTCTGTTGGGATGGCTTTTCCAACGTTCTTCCTCAAACAGGTGAGGCATGACATTGCCACTCTACCTGCTTGATAAGCGAACCCTGGTGCACACCAGTAGGCCTTTACCAGCTTGCACATACCTTCCTTCCCAAGATGTGTCAGCCCATGGGCCGCCTCGGCTAGACTAGGAAGGTATGCTCTGGGGGCCACTGGTTTCCCGTGTCCATCTCTCCAAAGTCCGGTAGACTCTTGGCCACATCCCTTCGACTTCCATACTGCTCTTTCCTGTGGGGAACACAAATTCTGCATGTCTATCAGTTTGGATGTGGATACTATGTTCAGTGTACAAAGGTTGGTAGGATGGGTGAAAATATTTACAGGGCATGCGGCCCTTTTCGCTGCCTCATCAGCGCGGCTGTTACCAAGTGACACCGGGTCCTTCTCTGATGTGTGAGCTTTGCACTTGATAACAGCCACTCTGTCTGGAAGCTGAATAGCTCCCAGAAGTCTCCTAATATATGTCGCATGCGCCACTGGTGTGCCAGCCGCCGTCATGAAATTTCGGAGGCGCCATAGGGCTCCAAAATCATGGACTACTCCGAAAGCATATCTGGAGTCGGTATATATGTTGACTGATTTTCCTTGGGCCAGTTCACATGCTCTGGTCAGTGCCACCAGTTCCGCTACTTGTGCTGAGTGAGGTGGTCCCAAGGGTTCAGCTTCCACAATACCTTCTCCATCTACTACTGCGTAACCTGTGCACAGCTCTCCCGTGTCCGTCTGTCTATGACAGCTACCATCTGTGAATAAGGTTATGTCTACCTCACTTAATGGGCTGTCGCTTATGTCAGGACGTGCTGTGAAGGTCTGATTCAGGTAGGACATGCAATCATGTTTGTCCTCACTCTCACTAAACTCTGCTTTACCATATTCAGCAACATTCCCATCACCCTCCACCCTTTGTGCCTTGGAAGGCACATGAGGAAGGAATGTGGCTGGGTTTAGTGTGTTGCATCTTTTGATGGTAATATTTACTGGGGCCATCAGCGCCAGTTCCCACTTAGTGAACCGTGCTGAGGACACATGACGTGTTTGGGCAGAATTTAGGAGGGCAGAGACAGCATGGGGAGCATGAACAGTTAAATCGTGTCCCAACACTACGTCCTCACTCTTACTTACTAGTTGTGCTATTGCAGCCACACTTCGTAAGCAAGTTGGGAGTGAGCGTGCTACTGTGTCCAGCTGGCCACTGTAGTACGCTATTGGTCGGTTGGCATCACCATGTTTTTGTACAAGCACTCCTGCCGCACACCCACCTGATTCAGTTCCGTACAGTTCAAAGGGTTTCCCATAATCTGGCATTCCCAGTGCTGGGGCCTTGGTTAGGCTCACCTTTAGTTCCTCGAAAGCCAGTTCAGATTCCTCAGTATGAGAGACCCGATCAGGCTTAGTTGAGGAAACCATCTCTTGCAGTGGTAATGCCAGAATAGAGAATCCTGGGATCCAATTGCGACAGTATCCACACATGCCTAGGAACGTACGGATCTGATGCTGGGTCTGTGGCAGTACCATGTTCTGAATCGCTTGGATTCTGTCGTCGGTGAGGTGTCTCAGCCCTTGGGTGAGGCAGTGTCCCAGATACTTAACCCTGGTCTGGCATAATTGCAGCTTATCCTTTGATACTTTATGTCCCGTCTCTGAGAGATGCATCAGTAGCTGTCTAGTGTCATCCACTGATGACTCCAGTGACCCAGAACACAACAACAAGTCATCGACATATTGTATCAGTATCGAACCACTCATGGGTTGAAAGGATTGTAAACAATCATGCAAGGCCTGGGAGAAGATGCTGGGGCTGTCTATGAACCCTTGGGGTAGTCGTGTCCAGGTATACTGTACTCCTCTGTAAGTAAAAGCGAACAGATACTGGCTGTCAGGATGCAAAGGGACGGAGAAGAATGCTGAACACAAATCAATGACTGTGAAATGAGTACAATGAGGTGGGATTTGCATTAGGATGACAGCTGGGTTTGGCACTACGGGGAATTGGCTCTCAACTACCTTGTTTACCCCTCTTAAATCCTGCACTAGTCTGTAGCCCCTCCCCCCGCTCTTTTTCACAGGGAAGATGGGACTATTGGCCGTGCTGGAAGTTCTAACTAGGATTTCCTGTTGGAGCAATCGTTGGATCACTGGAAATATTCCTAGCTCAACTTCAGGTTTTAAAGGGTATTGCGGTATTTTTGGGGCTATCCTGCCTTCTTTTAAACGGATCTCTACTGGAGCTACATTTGCCATCAGCCCAGCATCCTGTCCATCTTTAGTCCAAAGGGAACTCGGTATTTGTGCTGTAATTTCAGCTACCCTAGATGGATTTGATTCTACAACAGTGGAATACAACATTAGCCTCTGAGGACTGTCCAGCATATCTTGCACTTCTTGTGTAAGATTTTTAGGAGTATCTAGGAATACCCCATCGGGAGTGCAATAGATGACACATCCCATTTTACATAGTAAATCTCTACCCAGGAGGTTAGTCGGGGCCGCTGCAGCCAACAGAAAAGAATGTTTGGTATGCAGAGGCCCGATTGTAACCTCCGCTGGTTTCGTCAGTGGGTAATGTTGTATTTTTCCTGTTACCCCAATTGCCGCTACTGATTTGTTAGTGAAACCCAAGTGAAGAGGAGTGTTGAGAACAGATCTGGCCGCCCCTGTATCAACCAAAAAGGTTTGTCTTACTCCAGCTATATCAACCTTCACCTGAGGTTCCTCTCCAAGGTGTTGTGTTAGTCTAACTGGCTGTAGGATACAGGTATGACCTGTTTCCTATGGTCTGACCTGGGTTGCCCTTAGCACAGTGTCAGCCATCAGATGGGGAGGAGGCATGTTGCGTGACCTGTCTGTCTCCTCCCATTGTCTAGGGGCTGGGTATCTCCGTGTCTCACCTTTGTGAGATTCCCATTCTCGCTTATGTGTCTGATAATTCCTGTGGTTTCCTAACCTACAATGAGCTGCAATGTGTCCCTCCTGATTGCAGTTGTAACAGATAACTGGCTTTCTACCTGTGTCCCTGGTGTTTCGTTGGTATGCAGCTTTGTTTGGGGCATTAGTAAGGGCTTGGATGCTAACCATCATCAGTTTGTCAGTTTGCAGTTCTCTGCGTTTCTTGATGTTACGGTCGTGGTCTACAGCAGATTCCCGTAGGGCATCCACTGTCATTCCACGCCAATTTGGAAAAGAAGTTTGGACTCTGGCTCTCAGGTTTTCGTTAAGCCCTTCCACCAGCACAGAGACAATCAGCTCCCTCAGGTGGGGATCGTCCTTAGGCTCGGAGACACCAGTGTACTTTGATACCGCCATCAAACCCCGGTTGAAATATTCGCTAGCTACTTCACCATCTTGTTGTTTGATAGTGAATATCTTGCTATATTCCACTGCTGCAGGAAAATACACTCCCAACTGTAAGTTAATCAGGCGTATATTCTCCTGGTTGATCTCATCATTTATCTCCTTGTCCACTTTCAATCCACTATCCTGAATGAATTTCGGGATGTCAATGTGAGTGGGGAGACAGGCCCTCAACATGATTCTCCAATCCTTGTTGGTGGGCTCATCAGAGTTTCCCAGATCCCTTACAAATTTCCGGCACGATGCTAGATCTTTCCTTGGGTCAGGGAAATCTGTAATGATGGACCGCAGCTCTAACCGTGTCCATGGGTTTAGCATGGTCATCTTTCTGGTAGGTATCACACCCTCTCTGTCTGCCTTACCATAGGGAACCTCCAGTGTGCGTACAGGGTATGTTTGTACCACATTCGCATTACTGGGACCTGCTTGGGAGTCATTTGTGTCTGTGCTGTGTGGTGCATCATTACCTGAGTCCAATACTATGCTGTTGGCATCAGCCGTCTCCTCCTCCTGTGCTGGGGCCTCAACAGCGGGTTGAGCTTTTCCCTCAATCATATTAATTGCATGAGAGACGGCCAGTGCCAACAGCTGCTCGTTTTCCTCTCGGGTTTCCTTGTAAGGGGATAAGACAGGGTACAGGTTAGCAACGGATACATTATTACTTATTCCTTTCTTATGAGTCATTATCCCCTTCGGCACATATGGGGGTGGGGGAGCTGATTCTATTATGGCAGCGGTTGCATTTATATTTTGGCTGATTGTGTCAGGTATTGCCAGACCTCTGCTTCCCCATTGTTCCTGTCCTTCCTTCTGCCACAATTTAAGAATCTCTATATGCTTCACTCTCTCCTTACGACTGGAGAGTAGGCATATTTCATCTTTTACTGCCGATAAGATTTCTGGATCGAAGCTACCAACACTGGGAAATTCTAACTTGCTGCCTTGTGTCATTTTTCTCCATTTATTTTGGTAAACAACTGCGAGTTCACCGTGCTTCCTGCACATAATAAAAGCAGCCGATCCTTTTGGCCGGCTTGCTTCCTCCCTAACATGCACGTTATCACAGCGTGACCCGTTATTACCCATAATTACAGGAATAAACGTTCACAGCTTAATAGATATCGGTGGGTTATTACTTATCTGAGAGCTCCCCAACCACTCACTTCTCCACACAGCGACACTACAACGCAATCAAGCGAAGAGCCCACAATGCGAGGTAACGTACTCAATCACCAAGTCTTTCAACTAGCAGCGAACTTCTAGCCAACTTGCTTGGCGCGGCACAATTTTTCCAGGGTATAACAAACTTGTTTTCCTATACCCCCAAAAATCGGATTTCTAAAGTAGCTAATCGGATACAAGTGCGTTCCGATATATCTTCTTGTACCCTCCTAGCGGAATCAATTCCACTGAAGGGGCAGTTCCTATGGGCACGTCGTCACGTGAACCCTAACCCTGTCCTACCTGGACTGTCCTACACTGGACTACACTGCGCTTGAGTCGTGTCGTCACACACCCGTTCGCCTCAGTTATTTTTCACACTGGGCGCTGGTTACACCTTGGTCTTATGCATATATTTGAAATATTTCTGTACAGAAAGTTTTCCCAGGCCGGTAGCTTTTCACTAGATACTTATGCAGGTATAAATCCCTTATAATACGCTATAGGAATCTATTAAAATAATGCTTGAGTTGCTTGCTTATGAGAAAATGAACAAAAAGAAAAAAAAAAACTTATTTTCTCTTTATTTAATCACCACCTTATCCACAGTATATTGCTATACTGTTTAAATAAAGCTAGTGGTTCAATACTGTTCACCTTTGAGTTCCTATGTGTGCTGCATGTGCAGTACCAATGAACAGTCACGTGTGTACATGCGCTGTTCACAGGCCGCCGGTGAATCGGCCACCCACGTGTTCTATAGTGTATTTGCAAGGTTGCACTCGGGTTTCGCTATACGCAGTAATTGCGCTTAAATGTGGAATAAATCCCTTAACTCCGTCCGAAAGTTACGTATCAAGATGCGAAATAAATCCCGCACTTAATCCGTAAATCACGTACAAAGATGCGAAAATTTCCCGATATGGGCACGTGCGCGCGCACCTTGCGTAATACACAATAGACGCTTTACGTTACTGCAAAAAGCCCAGGACTTGTCGCCACGTGGCGGAGTCCCTGTTTTTGCGGTAACTAACAATAAACAATTATAGTTTTGCACAGAGGGGATCCTCTATGTACTATAATAAACACAGATTCCACGTGTGCGAACCTTATCGCACGTGGTACATATACTGTAATGAACAAGCAACTCAAGACACTATACCCCGTTAAACTACTTGTGGCAGGCAGAAGTACAGTTTACTAAACACTTAATATATGTTTTAAAACACGTGGCTTTCACTTATTGTACTCCGGGTTCAGCGCTAGCACTTCCCGAACCCCGCACCGCCGCGGACTCGGCCTATCCAGCAATGGAAACAAATAAATACTTCCACCCTTTTGCTGGTATAGGTCGGGTCGCACGCCTGGTACTGAGTTCTGGACTGTGGAGCGGACGGACGAGCCCTCAATTGTTAATGGTGATTAAAATATAACCAGAGTGACAATAAGTGAAAAGCGTTGATTACGTAATAAGTCCGCAACCAACGTACCCTTTATACCTAGCTACGTGTGAACAAAGCGTAGCGCAGCGTAGCGTACCTTTTATTGTATTATGTATACCAAGAACCAATACCTTAATCAGAGATTCCTTCGCAGTACTTTGTCTCTAATCTGCGAATATACCTTATCGGACTGTGTCCGCAATATACCTTATCGCTATTATGCGAATAAACAGACAACGACCACTGTATAGAAATATGGAGATAAGAGCTCCGTAAAAAGGTTGTATTTGAGTCCCTAATGGACAAAAGGGGGTTACAGAAATAAGAATAAACAGGTATAACAAGTAATACAATATACTAACAATGAACGCTAAACAGACTCTGCTAAGGGGAAAGAATACAGATACAAGACACAACCAGCCAACTAAACAATAAGTATAAATACCGTTAATGCAACCGTTACCGTTCTCATCAAATATGCGAAGTGTAGTCCGGTCAGAGCTCACTATCGTTCAGGGATGAACTATAGTCCGGTGGTCAGGTCAGGGAAAGGTAGATGTGCCGAAGAGACTTTGGCTGCTCTGGGTCGCCTATCTTATAGGGTCAGAAAGGGGAGGTCAAAGGCCATTCTCATTGGTCAGAGATCATGGGGGAAATTTACCAATATGAAAAACCTAGTTTTTCGTATTGGTATTTTCCCTACGACTGCATACGACTGTTTAAGTCGTATGCAAAGTCGTATTCCGGAGGATCAGTTACAAAGCAGTCATATACGACTGCTTTGTAACCCTCCGATGGTGTAATGATTCGTATTAGCGGCCGTATATACGGCTGCTAATACGAATTATTTCTAGCAGTCTGCACGGATCAGTCAGATCCGTGCAGGCTGCATGGTGTAAAAAAAATAGAAAAAAAAATAAATTAAAAAAAAAACCGGCGTGGGGTCCCCCCCACAGCCGAAACCAGCACCAGGCTGACAGAGCCTGGAGCCGGTAATTAAAAATCAGGGAACCCGACAAATAGGGGTTCCCTGATTTTTAACAACCAGCCCCAGGCTCCTGCTCCGGGGCTGGTTCCCAAAATACGGGGGACAAAATGACTAGGGGTCCCCCGTATTTTAAGAACCAGCCCCAGGCAAAACCAGCCAGCGGGTAATGCCACAGCCGGGGGGAGACTTTTTATGCAAGTCCCCCCGGCCAAAGCATTAACCCTACCGACCAGTCAGCCTGGCCAGGGGCCCTGGGGGAGTGGGGACCCCCCCAATAAAGGGGTCCCCCCCCTCCAGGACTTACCTGACCAGGCTGAAGCCTGGTGCTGTCCTCGATGCCCCTGGGCGGTGGGCATCGAGCTGATGGTTTTGTGTAAAAAATAGAATAAAAACCATTGTCTTTTACTGGTGAACTATGAGTCCCAGCAAGCCTCCCCCGCAAGCTGGGACTTGGAGAACCACAAGTCCCAGCCTGCGGGGCATTAAAGGGCCCGCTGGGTCTTGTAGTTCCACAGTAAAAGAAAGAGTTAAATAAACACACTGACACCCGTTTTAAATAAAAGTTTAATACACACATTACATACATACTGATACTTACCTTTCTTGATCCCGTAGGTAGCCCTGGTCCTGATGTCCTGTGTCGTCCATGTCGGCTGTCTGCGTCGTCCTCCAGGTCCATGTCGACGGTCCGTGTCGTCCTCCAGGTCCATGGCGGTGTCCGGGTCCGAAGAAATCCATGTTGGAGCTGTGGAAGGAAATCCTACTCACCTGTTCCTGCGCTGAAGAAGTCTTCTCTTGATCCGACGTAGTCCAGGTAATCTTCAAGCTGTCGCCGGTCCCCGCTGTCTGCGCTGTCTCTGCATCGCGCTGAGGAGAGATGCTGAAGTTTCATATTCGGCGCCTCTCCTCAGACTGAATTCTATTGGCCGCCTAGCAGGCCAATCAGGAGCAGACTTTCTCGGCTCCTGATTGGCCTGCTAGGCGGCCAATAGAATTCAGTCTGAGGAGAGGCGCCGAATATGAAACTTCAGCATCTCTCCTCAGCGCGATGCAGAGACAGCGCAGACAGCGGGGACCGGCGACAGCTTGAAGATTACCTGGACTACGTCGGATCAAGAGAAGACTTCTTCAGCGCAGGAACAGGTGAGTAGGATTTCCTTCCACAGCTCCAACATGGATTTCTTCGGACCCGGACACCGCCATGGACCTGGAGGACGACACGGACCGTCGACATGGACCTGGAGGACGACGCAGACAGCCGACATGGACGACACAGGACATCAGGACCAGGGCTACCTACGGGATCAAGAAAGGTAAGTATCAGTATGTATGTAATGTGTGTATTAAACTTTTATTTAAAACGGGTGTCAGTGTGTTTATTTAACTCTTTCTTTTACTGTGGAACTACAAGACCCAGCGGGCCCTTTAATGCCCCGCAGGCTGGGACTTGTGGTTCTCCAAGTCCCAGCTTGCGGGGGAGGCTTGCTGGGACTCATAGTTCACCAGTAAAAGACAATGGTTTTTATTCTATTTTTTACACAAAACCATCAGCTCGATGCCCACCGCCCAGGGGCATCGAGGACAGCACCAGGCTTCAGCCTGGTCAGGTAAGTCCTGGAGGGGGGGGGACCCCTTTATTGGGGGGGTCCCCACTCCCCCAGGGCCCCTGGCCAGGCTGACTGGTCGGTAGGGTTAATGCTTTGGCCGGGGGGACTTGCATAAAAAGTCTCCCCCCGGCTGTGGCATTACCCGCTGGCTGGTTTTGCCTGGGGCTGGTTCTTAAAATACGGGGGACCCCTAGTCATTTTGTCCCCCGTATTTTGGGAACCAGCCCCAGAGCAGGAGCCTGGGGCTGGTTGTTAAAAATCGGGGAAACCCTATTTGTCGGGTTCCCTGATTTTTAATTACCGGCTCCAGGCTCCGTCAGCCTGGTGCTGGTTTCGGCTGTGGGGGGGACCCCACGCCGTTTTTTTTTTAATTATTTAATTTTTCTATTTTTTTACACCGAAGCCTGCACGGATCTGACTGATCCGTGCAGGCAAAAACGCAAATACGACATGAAAATGGTGTTCTATTTTCCTGTCGTATTTGCGTGGGTGTTTTACACCACTAAGCAGCCGTATTATCCATACGGCTGCTTAGTAAATCAGAAACCACCATTCTTTTGAATGGTGATTTCTGTCGTATTCTATCGATGGTGTAGACATTCGTATTTGTAACTACAAATACGAATGTTCCATCTTTAGGACTACGAATTGTTGTATTTTTGGGATTGTAAATCCCGAAAATACAAATTCGTAAAAAAAAGGTGTATTTCTGCCTACGAATACACCTTTTTTCTACGAATCCATTTTGGTAAATGTCCCCCCATATGTCCGGTCCACTGTGATTGGAGGTTAGACGCTGTACCTGGTCTGACCAGGTGCAGGGGAGTGAACTTTAAGAGTCCTTTGTTTGGTGGTTTCGGCGTCAGCAGGGATAAGAACTGGTTTCATCTAGTTTCCTTTGTTAACTACTTTCAACAGAAACTGTCTCTGAGTTATGGATTATGTCCATAACTATCGGGCAGTGTACATTGTGAAATATTCGCAATGACCGGAATACTTCGCATAATGAGCTGAACGGAACGGTACTAAACATGATACAGACAGATGTATGCGGGGCTAACTAAGCTATGTGTGGCGTTCTAAACCTTTAACTACATTTTATAGTGTCAGTATGTATTTATGAATTTATGTGTGATAGTATGGCTACTCTTCTGGTCCACTTTGTCACGCATACTCGGGTATGGAAACTTTATTTGCGCAACTCTGCGAACCAAAATGGCGGCCATACTATCCTAAAATGGCGTGTGTGTAACTCGACTTCCATACAACCTAAAGGGAAGGGGCAGACAGACTTTGGTGACACAGCAGGGGTCGAAGTGAGCATGGTCCTAATTTTATTATGAGAATTGGTTAGACTTAATGAAGAAGTGGGTCTTAAAAACCCGTTTAAAGTTTTGTAGGGAGGTGACAAGTCTGATAGGGAGAGGTAGAGAAATCCAGAGATATGGAGCACAACAGACAAAATCTTAGAGGTTGGAGGAAGCAACCAGTTGGCAGGAGAGGCGGTGTGCATTTGCGGAGAGGGCGAGTGGGAGTGTAAGGAGAGATAAATTCAGATATGTAGGTGGGAGACAGGCGTAACTATACAGGGTGCAGGGGATGCAACTGCTATGGGGCCCGGTCGCCTGGGGGGGGGGCGAGAGCCAAGCAGGTTATCCCCTGCACCCAAAAAGTGCTGCAGTGCTACCTTCTGCGCTTTTGGGAGACGCTGGACAGAGGGACCCTCAGTGTGACCCCCACGCTACCACTTCCTGCACTTGTGGGAGACGCAGGGCGGGACTCGGCGGCGCTACAACTTCTATGCTTATGGGAGATGGACAGAGGGACCCAGGGTGTAAGCTGTGCTTCAAGTTGGGCGGTATGGGGTAATCAAGCACCAGAGCACTGGAACCCAGAGATCCGCACTGCTTTCTGTTCTTCCCTCAAGTGTTGCTTGAGCTGAGGGCTGTGCTGCTGATATCCACCAATGGGAGCCGCATACATGGAGCAGAGGGCACACATGGACCCCCGCAAGAGACAGCCGCTGTCTGGGCTGGGATGGTGAGCACTGTGGGCATTATTTGTGTGACGGAGGGTATGTGCTGCATGTGTCACAGTGTCTATGTATGTGACAGTGGGTATGCGCTGTGTGTGACAGTGGCTGTGTGTGTGATAGTGGCTGCATGCATGACGGTGAGTGCATTCTGTGTGTGTGACAGTGGGTCCGTTCATCTATGCCTCTGTCCATCTATCTATGTTCCCCCCCATCTGTCCGACTGCCCATCTATGCCCCCATGTGGTCTGCCTGTCCATCTACGCACCATATAGTGCTCCACCTGTCCTATTATCCCCCCAATACTTTGCTGTAGTCAGGTAGTGTCCCCTGCCTACTCCCCTCCCTCTCCTTGTCCATGTCTTTCTCTCCTTCACACTCTTCCTAGCACACACACTCTAGCACTGTAGCTTTGACACTCTCCCATGACACACACACTCTCTCTTTCTGATCTCTTTCTTTCTTTCTCTCTCTTTTATACTGTCCCTCTCCCTCAATCGCTTCCTTTTCTCTCCCTGGTACACCCCCCCCCCGACACCCACAATCTCTACCTGTCCCTTCCCTCCTTCTCTCTGTGACACTCTATACAGATGGAACCCCTCTCTTTGTTGCCCGGCGCCCGCCAGAACGTCCCCACGGGCGAGCACCGGCGGAGACGGACTCCATTAAACTGGGCCGTGCATGTGTCTCACATGTGCCCCAGTCTCTCGGCGGCTGGGCAGAGGGTCCCTGCCTGTCTCTGCTTCAGGGCAGGGTTAGGGGGGGTCGGGCGGTGGTGGGAACCGGCTCTGGTGGCGGGGGAGGTGGCGGACAGCGGCAGGGAGCTCTGTCGCCACGGGGCGCGTGAACGCCCCCTGGCAGGGCTGAAGGGCTAGAAAAGATGGAGCATGCTCCATCTGTAGCTCTCTTTCTCTCTGCCTCCCTTCTTGACATTCTCTCAGATCCTACCCTTCCCTCGTTCTTACATTGTAGTGACAATGGGGGGCCTTTTCAGGACTTTGCTATGGGACCCACAAGGTTCTAGTTAAGCCCCTGGTGGGAGAGGAATGGGTGATGGTTTGTAAGTTTGCAAGCTCTAAGGAGCTAGAATTCTATTGTAGGGAAATGGGAGTCAGTGTAGAGCTTGAAAGAGAGGAGAGGTGGACATAGGCCCTTATTCAGATCTGATCGCAGTACAAATTTGTTGTGTGTGGGTTAAAGGACAGAGATGAATCAAGCTCAAGGCAGCGTACTTGGGAGGTTATTCTGGTTGATTCGCAAGGCTGCGAATCAAGCAGCCTTGCCGAGCATAGCAAGGCACCGTGCCCGAAGCATGGCACACAAAGCGATACTTATTGGTGTCCATGTCGACTGGAGTCGACATAAACATGAAAACCGCATGTTGGCCTAATGAACATGTCGACCTAATGCAAGTTGACTTATTTCATGTGTCGACCTAGTGACTGTCGACCTAAGTTCTGTTGACCCCATGAACCATACCCACCATCAATAGGGACAGCTCAATAACAAACAGTCAATTTGAAAATAGAATCCAAACTGGGGGAAAGAATAACCATTTTCAAGAGAACCATCAGAAAACGTTGATTTTTGGTTTTAATTTATTGAATTGTCTGTAATCTTAATTTGATGGAAAAAAAGGAGATAGGCATGCGGGGCTCTCTGGATGCATAAATCATGGCTATTTAAAGGCACAGCATTAATTCACTGGAAAAAAATAAAATTAAAGGAAAGTTTTCTGAAACGTGGGGATGTTGTCCATAGCAGCCAATCCCATTATATCTATAATTTCTTTATTGCATCCTAGAAAATTACACCATTGTTCACCTTTTAGAAGGTTTAGTGAATTTACCCCTAAGTAATACCCCTTTCAGACATGCGACCCGGCAAATACCCGGCATTTTAAGTGCCGGGTCATTTTGCCGGGCGCTGTCTGAAGCCCTTTTACACATAGCAGCAAATTACCGGGTTTAAAACTGTCATCCCAGTAATTTGCTTAAAACATGGGTAATTTGTGTAGTGTGAAAGGGTCTACCCAGGTCACAAATGCCAGGTCGACGACCCTGGTAAAACAGGGTTGGTGACATGGGATTTAAGACCCGCGATGACCCTTTCACACTACACAAATTACCAGGTAGAACTGCTTCACCTGGTAATTTGCTGTTATGTCTGAAAGGGGTATAAAAAGGATAGGATAGACAGACATAAGGTCGACCACTGAAGGTTGACATGATTGAAGGTCAACAGGGTCATTAAATTGATACATGCATTAGGTCGACATGGAAAAGGTCAACAGTCAAAAGGTCAACATAGGGTTTTTTCACAATTTTTTTGGTACATTTTGAGTGACCGGCCCCCAAACACAGACTTCCTGTCAATCAAATTGCGAGGGAATTGCAAATAGATATTTTAGCTATTTTTGTTACTATTCTAGCTTGTGCGTGCACGATACAATCTCGACGCATTGGCACACTTTGGTAATTGAACAGATTGCACATTTGCACATCAGCAATCAACTCTTACATAGTTACATAGTAGGTAAGGCTGAAAAAAGACTTGCGTCCATCTAGTTCAACCTGGTATAGATATCCATTGCTGATTTGGTTGGTTCTGGTATTTTACAGACAAATTATATTTCTTATTTGTACCCATGGATGTTTTTCTCCAGTAAATGTTTGTCCAACTTTGCCTTGAACGCATTTAATGAGCCAGCCGTTACCACCTCTCTGGGAAGAGAGTTCCAGAGTTTGACTGTTCTGACCGTAAAGAAATTCTTTCTACTAGCTGAATGAAATCTTTTTTCTTCTAATCTATACTCATGCCCTCGCGTCCTAGATTCCTTTCTAGTAGAAAATAGGGTGTGTGACAGTTCCTTATATTGGCCCTTGATATACTTGTACATGTTGAGCATGTCCCCCCTTAAACGTCTCTTTTCTAATGTAAATAGTCCCAAATTGCTTAATCTCTCCCCGTAGCTTAAATTCTCCATTCCCCTAATAAGCTTTGTTGCTCGCCTTTGGACTTTTTCTAATTCTATGATGTCCTTTTTATAGTGTGGGGCCCAGAACTGTACTCCGTACTCTAGGTGAGGTCTCACCAATGCTTTATATAGTGGCATAATTACCCTTGAGTCCCTAGTTTCCATTCCCCTCTTAATACATGCCAGAATTTTGTTGGCCTTTTTTGTAGCTACATTACAATGGGCACTACATCCTAGATTGCTGTCTATTTGGACTCCTAGATCCTTTTCAAGTATGGAATTGCCCAGTTCCTCTCCACTAAGGTTGTAACTTGCACACTGGTTGTGTCTCCCAAGGTGCATAACCTTACATTTATCTACATTGAACCTCATCTTCCATTTTTTTGCCCACTCATCTAGAATTGCAAGATCATTTTGAAGCATGGTGACATCTTCTGGTGATTTGATGACTTTGCTAAGTTTTGTATCGTCCGCAAAGATGGATACATTGCTGAGTAACCCTATCCCAATATCGTTAATAAAAATGTTAAACAAAATGGGCCCCAAAACCGAACCCTGGGGCACTCCACTTAGTACCGGTATCATATCTGATACGGCACCATTCACAACCACTCTTTGTTCTCTATTACATAGCCAATTCCCTACCCATCTGCAGATATTTTCACCCAATCCTAGGTTCTCCATTTTATTAATCAATCTCTTGTGTGGGACAGTATCAAATGCTTTAGCAAAATCTAGGAAAATCACATCTACAGCATTTCCATTATCGAGGTTTTTGCTAACCTCTTCATAGAACCCTAGTAGATTAGTTTGGCATGAACGATTTTTCACGAACCCATGTTGGTTAGTACTGAGTAGAAGGTGATGATCTAAATATTCCTGGATACTATCCCTTAAAAATCCTTCAAATAGTTTACCCACAATTGATGTTAAACTAACGGGTCTGTAATTAGCGGGATCTTCCTTTTTTCCTTTTTTGAATATTGGCACTACCTCTGCTATTCTCCAATCTTTTGGTACTATACCTGACGATAGTGACTTGCTAAAGATATAATGTAGGGGGGTAGCTAGTTCATCCCTTAATTCCATTAATACCCTCGGATGAATCCCATCTGGCCCTGGTGACTTATTTGTTTTGAGTTTGCTTAGCCTCAGTATTAATTCTTTCGGCGTGAAATCCACAATGAGATCTGGCTTATTTGTCCCGTTTGTGGTAAATGTTCGTTCCACAGTCTGCTCTCCCTTAGTAAATACTGATGAGAAGAACTCATTTAACAGTTTTGCTTTTCCCTTGTCCTCAGTAACACTTTTTCCACTAGTATCAGTTAATGGGCCTATGTTTTCCTTAATTAAACGTTTACTATTTATGTATTTAAAAAATTTCTTTGGGTTGTTTTTGCTTTCAGTGGCTATGCACTCTTCATATAATATTTTAGCTGCTTTGATTACCCCTTTACAAGTTTTGTTTGATTCTTTGTATTTTGCGAATGCCTCCTCATTCAAGTTATTTTTATAGAATTTAAAGGCTCTGGTTTTATTGTTGATAGCTGACCTTACTTCTTTGTCCAACCATGGTGGCTTTTTTTTGTTGAATTTACCTTTAGTTACTTTAGGAATGTATTCAATAGTTAGTGAATCAAGCACCTTTTTTAGAGTATCCCACATTTCCTCTGCATTTTTTCCCTCCATAACCGTTTCCCACCCAATTCCTGTTAGGGCTTCCCTAAATAATTCAAAGTTCGCTTTTCTGAAGTTTAGTATTTTTGCAGTTCCTTTTTGATGTAATTTACTGAAGTTGATTTCCAGTGAAACCATATTGTGATCACTATTCCCTAATTGTTCAATTACTTTTGTGTTTGAAACTAAGTCTGTGTTATTTGTTAATACTAAGTCCAAGAGCGCCTCATCACGAGTTGGAGTTTCTACCGTTTGTGTAATAAACTGGTCTTTAAGTAAGCTTAAGAACCCATTGCTTCTTGCTGATTTACCTGTTTCGTTTTCCCAATCAATGTCGGGTAAATTAAAATCCCCCATAATTAATACCTGACCCTGATTTGATGCTTGTTTGATTTGGTTTAAAAGAAGAGACTCTTCCCTTTCATTTATATTTGGTGGTCTATAGCATACCCCTATTATAAATTTGTTTTTTGGTTTCTTATTATTGTCGGTTATCTCTGCCCACACTGTCTCCGAGTTGTCGTCTTCCAGGTCTGTGCTCATATTTTTCTCACATGATGTTAAGTTATTATTTACATATAGGCACACACCCCCGCCCCTTCTATTTTCCCTGTCTTTCCTGTAGAGTGTATATCCCTCCATGTTTAATGCCCAGTCATGCGACTCATTACACCATGTTTCTGTAATACCAATGATGTCGTAGTCATCCCTACTGATCACCGTTTCAAGCTCCCCGATTTTACTCGCTAAGCTTCTTGCATTAGCCAGTAAGCATTTTAATTTATGTTTATTTTTAGATATGGCTCTAATATTGTGATTAGTTTCACCCCAGGACCCATTTGAATTCTTTACTAGCTTCCTCTTTCCCCTCTCCCCTTCAATAGACTCTCTACAGGCCTCCCCACCATGCACACTGCCTGCCCTCTCCATAGTTCCGGGAATTCTTCCTCTGTCATTCCCTCCTTCCCGTATACTAAGATCATCTGTACCTAAGAACTGTAATGGGGTAACGTGACTGTTACAACATAACATTTTATTACATGACATTCCTGATGCACCCTGAGAGTTACCCCCGATTATACCCTTGTTATGTCCCAGGACTTTATCTATGTCTCCGTCCCCCCCCCCATCTCCTTCCCCCATATGATTCCTGATCCCAGTCCGGCTTCTCTCCCTGATGGTCCCATAATGTCTTGCTGCCCCCACCCCCCCGTCGCCTAGTTTAAAATCTCCTCCAACCCTCTAACCATCCTTCCCCCCAGCACCGCAGCCCCCTCCTCGTTCAGGTGCAATCCATCACGGCAAAAAAGATGGCGCCTGACCGAGAAGTCCGCCCAGTGTTCCATGAACACGAATCCCTCTTTCCTACACCAATCCTTAAGCCACACATTTACCTCCCTGATCTCCCTCTGCCTCCCTGAGCTAGCGCGTGGCACTGGTAATATTTCCGAGAAAATTACCCTAGATGTCCTCGCCTTTAATTTCTTACCTAATTCCCTATACTCTTTCTTGAGGACATCCCACCTACCATTGACTTTGTCGTTGGTGCCGATGTGCACCAAGACCGCCGGGTTGCTCCCAGCCCCTCCCAACAATCTGTCGACTTGGTCCGCGATGTGCCGTACCCGAGCACCCGGGAGGCAACAGACCGTGCGGCGATCGCGGTCCCGATAGCAGATTGCCCTGTCTGTTCTCCTAATGATGGAATCCCCTACCACCACTATCTGCCTTGGTACCTCACTAACTGTCATCCCGTTTGAGCTAGAGGGACCTCTCCTCTGGTTGCTAGAGGGAGCCGTCTCCTCCAGCTCCGTCATTTCGTCTCTATCCTCCCCCGAAACTTCGTCCAACCGGGCAAATTTGTTCGGGTGTGATAGATCCGAGATGTCGTTCCTGTCCCTCCTGTCCCTCTTGCTTCCCCTTCTAACCGTGACCCAGCTGGCTACCTGATCCTCCTCCTCTACCAGTGACCCCATCTGCAACTCCTCCACCGTTCTATTAAGGCTTTGCTCAAGATTGGAAATATCCCTCAGTCGCTGAACGGTCCGCTCTAGATCAGTGACCTGGGCTTCCAGGGCGGACGTTCGCTCACATCTCGTGCAGATGTATTCGCACTGGGACTCTTGCTCCAGGTGCGCATACATCTTGCACAACATGCACTGAGTGAGATTCTCAATCAGGGCCCCACCCATTTTATCTACCTCCCTGCGACTAACCCCCTAGTATACAGTAGAGAGTTAAATTACAATGCAATTACACACTACAAGTTAATTTTTATCAAAATATAAGAAAGTTGATACTTATCTGTTCCTGCAGCTGTGTCACTCTCCTGGTGTCCTCACACCTGTATCTGTCCGCTTCCTCTGTAATTTCTTCCAGTTGCACGTTTTCCTCAGTGGCCCACTCTCAGATCATGCAGCACACTATCTGCACTTTGTGGATCCTTTAATAGGTCAGGCACCTGGGCTTCAAGCAAGAAGAAAGAAGAAAAAAAACAAACAAACAAAAAACAAACAAAAAAAAAAACAGAAGGGACAGAAGCCTCTTGCAACCTGGTTTAACCCTTCCTGGATGTAACTCCTTCTTGGATATAACTCTGCACTTATTTAAAAATGGCACTTAGAATAAAAATGGCAGTTCAAAATTCACAAGTTCATTACATTCACTTGCCCCCTGCTGTTCTTATACTGCTGCTACTAATCAGCTACCCACCTGAGCAGATAACCACTCCCACCTTCAGCAAAAGTCTGAGCAAAAAATAAAATAAAAAAAACACAGTTTAAACACACAAAATATACAATCCCCTCAGGTTAATCCCACAAATCACCTACTAAACACACCACTCCTTCTTGGATATAACTCTGCACTTATTTAAAAATGGCACTTAGAATAAAAATGGCAGTTCAAAATTCACAAGTTCATTACATTCACTTGCCCCCTGCTGTTCTTATACTGCTGCTACTAATCAGCTACCCACCTGAGCAGATAACCACTCCCACCTTCAGCAAAAGTCTGAGCAGATAACCACTCCCACCTTCAGCAAATAACCACTCCCACCTTCAGCAAAAGTCTGAGCAGATAACCACTCCCACCTTCAGCAAAAGTCTGAGCAGATAACCACTCCCACCTTCAGCAAAAGTCTGAGCAGATAACCACTCCCACCTTCAGCAAAAGTCTACTAAACACACCACTCCTTCTTGGATATAACTCTGCACTTATTTAAAAATGGCACTTAGAATAAAAATGGCAGTTCAAAATTCACAAGTTCATTCCCAATCCGTCCCAACATCCGGCCACATTTTTCTGATGTTTTCAGTGAAATCAAACACTGCATGCTAAGTCCAAGTAGCCATGTTGTCCAAATATAGTTACAGTATAACAAAAGTCATCTTCCAATCACTTGAAGCTGCACCTTACAAAGCTTGCATGACACCACCAGGTGGTGACAAATACATAAGATTAACATTACACAAAACTGACCGCTGTGAAGCAAACTTAGGGCCTTATTTGGAGGTGCATGCAGTTACACTCACAGCTGCAATTTCCTTCGCAGTGGACTTGTGGATATATTTGAATGACTTAGATGCTGTATTGTGTACAGAGATTATTATCTGCCACTCGCGCATAATATTGGAAACCTAGGACACACATCAATTGGGAATGCAGTCATTAAGTCGACAGTCAAAAGGTCAACACATCAAAAATGTTGACATGCATTAGGTCGACATGGTCAAAAGGTCATCACGTGTAAAAGGCTGACATGAAAAAGGTTGAAATGGGAAAAGGTCAAAATTATTATATTTTATAAACCTACTTTTTTATACTTCACTATCCCAGTGGGCATAGAGGGAGACGCAAATAGTGTGCTGAGCACAGCAAGGCACCCTGCCCAAAGCCAGGCACGTGCGAGGAGATGCGATACAGTGTCCATGTCGACCTATTGCAACATAGACACCCCAAAGAATGTGAAAATATCATATCGACATTTTGCTATGTTGACCTTTTGACCACAGAGACCTATGAGTGTCGGCCTTGCGACCCGTACCCCATCAATTGAAGCATTGAATTTCTGAGCAGCCCTTCACTGTCTCAGACAGAGCAGCTCTCCTAAGATGCCAGGGTCTCTGCAGCTGCAAACAAATTTCCATTAGCTGACTATGCAATGCGCAGAAAACCGATACACCATTATTGTTCTCTCTCCGGCTCTGCTACAGGTGACCCTGGCTGCCGCTGAAGTTCTCCTTCAGCCCGGCGCTAATGTAGTTCCAGCACTAATTACACCTAATGCCCATGCCAGTTGCCAACAGTAGTAACGCTGCTTACACGTAATGCCCATGCCAGTTAACAGTTGCCAACAGTATTTTAGTCTCTGTCATACATAATCTACCTCAATCTGGCAGTTCTCTGTCCTGTATAGCGCCGCCCCCTTCATTACATATAGCTCCACCCCTTCAAGCCATGTAGCTCAGTTCCTTCATCCTATTTAGCTCCACTGACGCGACCAAAATTCTCATTCACTCTCTTGTCATCTCCTGCCTTGACTACTGCAACATCCTTCTCTCTGGACTACCTCTCACCCGCCTCGCACCTCTCCAATCCATTCTTAACGCTGCTGCTAGGCTCATCTTCCTCTCCCGCCGCTCTACCTCCGCCTCCCCCCTCTGTCTATCTCTTCACTGGCTCCCCATTCCTTTCCGAGTTCTCTTTAAACTCCTCACCACCACCTACAAGGCTCTCTCCTCCTCCACAGCTCCCTACCTCTCTTCACTGATCTCTATCCACACTCCCTCCCGTCCTCTTCGCTCCATCGCTGACCGCCGACTGACCTCTCACCTAATCACCTCCTCCCACTCCCGTGTCCAAGACTTCTCTCGCGCTGCCCCCCTGCACTGGAACAACCTCCCGCCACCCATCAGGCTATCTGATTCCCTTACCTCCTTCAAGCGCTCCCTCAAAACCCACTTTTTTCGACTAGCCTATCCCTCCTCCTAACCTCTTTTGATCCTCCTATCCTGCCTCCGTTCCTACTTATCCTATTGTATTTCGTTCGTCCACCCACCTATTTTTAGTATGTTAACTCTTATAAGTAGGGTCCTCCTTCCTCACGTACTCACCCTACCTCATTACCTCACCTGTGCTCCTGCCCTGTTCTTCCCTTCCTCTACTTTATCTTCAGTCTCCTCGACAATTTCCACACCTACTTCTGAACTGATGCTGATTTTAGTTCTACCAGCTATACCCCTATTTATACTGTATTTTTCAACACACCCTGTACGTTACCTTGTAATTATTATTTTTTTTGTTTGCTATGTACGGCGCTGCGGACACTTTGCGGCGCCTTATAAATAAACGTACTACTACTACTATTTAGCTCCACTCCCTTTGTCCTGTTTTTGCCCTACTCCAAACTTTGATGTTCAGCCCCATTTGGACATTGGAGCTCCGCCCCTCTAAACCCTGTAGATCTAGCCCCTCCTGCCCTTGATTTCAACATAGAACCAGTTGGAGGCATCCTTTATCTGCCGAGTCCTGACATCCCGGCCACAGGAGTGGCAGAAGCTGGGGAGGGTCCAGGCAGCAGCTACAATATCGCTCATGTCGCTTGTCACACATACACACTGAAAAATGTGCACAAGTGACATGAGCTATATTGTCCAGACTGAGCTGCACGGGGCACGCCTCGTTAACGAAATTAGGCATACACACTACAAGATATTATAAATATCGTTCAGAATCCCCTTTCTGAACGATTATGATGCCAATATTTTCTAGTGTGTATGGGCCTTCAATCCTCTGAATCGCTAATCATTTGCTGTGCACAGTGTCAAATTCTAAGTTGGAGTCATTTGAAAAAGACTACTCTGATGTAACATGCTGGTTCTTCCCCAGGCTCTAATTATCCCTCCCTGATGGTTCTCAGATTCTATTATGTATGTATACTATGATTCATGAATTGATGGGGTGAAGGGATTACACATTTGATTTTATAGGTGTGATCTACATGGAGGCCTACAAGTCCCTTATGTTTGGCTACTACCAATCCACTGCTCAACTGAATGTGAGAGTGGACATTGGTTCTTCCTCTAACCCTCAGTAAATGTATGTCCCGTTAACTCATGCACAGAAAATGAGTTATTTGTCTACAAAAATCCTCAAATTTTTACCACTTTCGCCATTTTTCAATTACCTCTTCACACCAATCACAAATGATTCTTAGGTCATGATAATTTTTATTCATAAATTGGGAGACCCAAATATTGCTGTTAGGATCTCCATGCCCAGCTTAGAGGTTGGGCTGACCAAACTCCCAAAAAATTTAATTTTCCTCTACCTCCCCATGGCAGCATACTTCTGGGGTTACGCCCTCTCGGGTAGATATCTGGAAAGGAACACAAAAAAACAGACACTGCCCCTATATAAGGACCTCCTCCCCTGGGCTCTGTGTCTTTTTTTCCTTTCCGGGTAGATGTATGGGCTTACCCTGTGAAGAGGCTGTGTAGCTGGCTCCCCTGCCGAGTGCAGTAAGGGGTAATGGCATAATAGGACTCCCGCTGTCAAGGGCAGTTGGGCCGTCCGTCTGCTGGGGTACCCCGCCGCCAGGAGCGGTTGTGGGTAATGGCGCCGGTATCTGAACAAACAGGCGCCATGGAAACTGAGTCGGGCGACTAGCATGACGCGGCGCGTGGTGACGCAGGACGTCACGCGCGGTATTAGTCGGAGACGCTGGGTGGCGTCTGAGGTCATCGGAAGGTGCCTCAGAGCGTCTGTGGAAGAGAGATACCGGCGGCCGTGTGAGAGTGGACGCTGTTGTTGCGGAGCGGGCCAGTGAAAGTTTTTCCCGATACCAGCAGACTGTGGTAAGGTCCCGTTAGGCAGCGGCGCTGCCTGGGACTTGGCTGTATTATTTTCCGTCTAAATAGAGGTCATATGTTGTTACAGTGAGTCTCTGTTGCCAGAGTTTAACATGGAGGATGAAAAAAAGCAGCCGATTAAGCCAGGGTAAGCCGGAGTAAGATGCACAGTTTTTACTTAGTACAAAAAGTCTTGTTATGTGCTTGAACATGGGTTTCTTTTGCTAGGTCAGAAACTGGCAAAGAAAAAAGCGAGGTTAAAACCAAACACAAGCGGAAGTGTTCATCTTGTGACAAAGTGTTACCTGATAAATGTTCAGGTTCAGTGTGCAGCAAATGTAGAGGTTTGCTGCAAATAGGATCTATCCAGATCACAGACTTAGTGAAGGTACTCAAAACTGAGCTAGCGGATACTTTTATGTCTAAAGAGGATTTTGCCAAATCATCAGGAAAGAGGCCCAGGTCTGTACTTTCGGACTCAGAGGGTTCAGAACCGGGTCCTTCAGGGAAGCCAGAGGAAGAGATGGAGGAAGGTGAAGTCTTCCAAGAAAAAGAAGGGGTGGATTTCAACCCAGACTTACTAGAGAACCTACTATGTTTGGTCCATAAGTCGCTCAATATAGAAGACCCTCAGGAGGAGGGCAAGCTTCAGGACCTCCTGTTTAAAGATAAAAAAAAAAAAAAAAAATTCCCATTGTCTAAGATGCTACAGGAAGTAGTGGAAGAGGAATGGGGGCATCCCGATAAAAAGGTGGCGGTGCCTTTAAGGGTGTCCAAAATGTACCCCTTTGACCATGAGCAGGTTAAAAGGTGGGATGAAGCACCCAAAGTTGATGCGGCAATAGCACGTATTTCAAGGAAAACTACGCTCCCATTAGAGGACTCAATGGACTTTAAGGACTCAATGGAGAGAAAAATTGAAATGAGTCTGAGGAAGCAGCACACGACGATAGGGGCTTCAATGAAGGCCTCATCAGCTGCAGCGGTGACTACTAGAGTCTTAAGGTCATGGTGCCAAGACCTGGAGTCCGACATGCTGGATGGCATTAAGAGAGCTGAGTTATTGAAGGTGGTACAAAACATACAGGTGGCTGTTGAGTTTTTGTGCGATGCCTCACTTGATATGGTACGCTTGGCGGCCAGATTCAACGCTACAACGGCGGTTATAAGAAGGGCCTTATGGCTAAAGCCTTGGGCGGCGGACAGTCAGTCCAAAAATAAATTAATCTCATTACCTTTTCAGGGAAATTACCTGTTTGGGCAACAGTTGGATGAGATTATTACGAAAGTGTCAGGGGGTAAGTCGGTATGGCTACCCCAGGATAAGGCCGCAAGAAGAGGGACATTTAATAAATCATCCCGGTACCAGTCTGCTGACTTCAGGGAAGCAAAAACATATAGGCCGGGCAGAGGTTTTCGCAGGCCTTGGCTTGGTAACAGAAATAATTTTCGTGGCAAAAGAGGTAGAGATGGCAGATTTGCCTTCAGGCAAAACCAGCAATGACGCCAGAGAGAAAGTGGGCGGCAGGCTGATGCAATACCAGGAGGCCTGGCGTCAGTCAGTAAAGGACAAATGGGTGCTGGAGGTAATTACCTCAGGCTACAAAATCGAATTTGTTACAGTACCAGGAAACTGGATGGAAGTGTCACCTATTCCCAGCAACCTGGAAGAAAGGGCGGCCTATTCAGCAGCCTACAAACCATGATAGAGCAAGGGGTAGTTTTAAGAGTTCCCAAACAGGACGAAGATCTGGGGTGGTTTTCAAGATTCAAGACTGCATTAGAGTACTTGGCCTTATGTCGGCCGCATTGGACACGGCAATGTGGGCCAGTTTTCACATCAGAACACTGCAGAATTGCTTCTTAAGACAGTGGAATGGGGATGCAAAGGACCGAAGACAGAGAATATATCTGTCAAAAGGGGCAGTAGAAGATCTGCTTTGGTGGTCAAAAAAGCACAGGTTGACCAAAGGAAAGTCGTTTGCGACCGGCCCACAGATGGTGGTGACAACAGACGCCAGCGAGACTGGATGGGGCGCTGTGTGCGAAGAGCAGTCGATACAAGGAGAATGGGACCAGGCTATGAGCCAGGAACATTCAAACGTAAGAGAGATGTGGGCGGTGTTTCTGGCATGTCAAGAATTCCAAGAACTGGTAAGAGGCAAGGATCTGATAATAAGATCGGACAACCAGTCAGTGGTCATGTACCTAAACAAACAGGGGGGTACAAGGAGCCAGAAGCTGATGTCGGAAGTGGCACTAATCCTGAATTGGGCAGAACGTCATGTCAGAAACATCTCCGCAGTGTTCGTGGCAGGAAAAGAAAATGTCAGGGCAGATGCTCTGAGCAGGCACAGGTTAACCCCAGGAGAGTGGGAATTGTCAACAGCAGTGTTTGTACAGTTAACACAGAAATGGGGGATGCCAGAGGTGGACCTGATGGCGACGGCGAAGGTTCCGAGGTTAATTTCCAGACACTGGGAACCAACAGCATGGCAGACAGACGCACTCACCGCAAGGTGGGGATTGGAATTAGCATATGCATTTCCCCCGTTCACAATTATCCACAGGTTCCTGAACAAAGTGCAGAGAGAAACGGCCACGGTAATAGCGGTCCTGCCATACTGGCCGAGGAGACCTTGGTTTGCCAAGTTAGTAAGAATGTCGATAGGGGGGCCATGGGTCCTACCCAATCACGAGGATCTCATTTGGCAGGGTCGGTATCACCAACGTCAACCAGCAAGTTGGAGCCTGGCGGCCTGGTTACTGAGACCAGGACATTAAGAGGAAAAGGGTTTTCTCAAAAGGTAGTGGATACACTACTGAAGGCAAGGAAGATGTCGACGTCAGCAACCTATTATAGGATATGGGGCAAATATGTGTTCTTCTGTAAAGAAAATAACAGAAACCACAGATTAATACCGACCATTCTGGACTTCCTGCAAGCAGGGTTGAAAAAGAAGTTGGCGGCGAATTCTTTGAAGGTGCAAATCTCTGCCATTGGGGCAATGTTGGACATCAAGATTGCAAACAATAAGTATATTCAGAGGTTCGTGCAAGCAATCAAGAAGATCAGGCCAACTTTCCACAACCCCATGGCCCCATGGGACCTCAATTTGGTCCTTAACGTATTAACAGAAGCTCCGTTCGAACCAATAGAGGAGATATCACTCAACTATCTTACTATGAAAGTGGTCTTCCTTGTAGCAATTACATCAGCAAGGAGAGTGTCTGAACTCCAGGCCCTGTGGGTACAAGAACCGTTTCTAAATTTCTTCGAAGACAAGGCAGTGCTGAGAACAAACCCTACCTTTTTACCTAAAGTAGTTTCCAGTTTCCATCTCAACCAGGAGATAATCCTTCCTTCTTTCTGTGCGGATCCTAAAAATGCTAAGGAAGAAAGGTTACATAATCTAGATGTGACTAGAGCCTTAAAGACCTATATAAGAAGAGTACAGCCTTTCAGGAAATCAAAAAGGTTGTTCGTACTGATGGAAGGCAGGAATAAGGGTCTGGGAGCTACAAAAACCACCATTTCTAGGTGGATAAAGATTAGAAAGTTGGAAGTTCCTGTGGGGCTTAAAGCCCACTCGACTAGGTCCTTGGCGGCGTCCTGGGCCGAACGTCAATAGAAGAAGTATGCAGAGCAGCATGCTGGTCATCTGCACACACGTTTACCAAACACTACAGGGTAGACGTTACGGCATCCCAAGATGCTAGTATGGGGCGCAAAATATTAAGCGCAGTAGTATGAAGATAGACACGTAAGCTGACTAAAGGGTACAGACTACGGACGGAGATGGTGAAGTAACCGTATCCTTTTTCTTCCATTTATGATAATGGATTGTCCCACCCAGTGAAATAAAACTGCTTGGGTATACCCAGAAGTATGCTGCCATGGGGAGGTAGAGGAAAGTACAGATTAGTACCTGTTAATAGGCTTTCCTCTACTCCACCATGGCAGCCGTTTTTCCCGTGCCCATTTTGTTGTTACATGTGTTGTGTATGGAGCTATTTAATTTAAGACACAGAGCCCAGGGGAGGAGGTCCTTATATAGGGGCAGTGTCTGTTTTTTTGTGTTCCTTTCCAGATATCTACCCGAGAGGGCGTAACCCCAGAAGTATGCTGCCATGGTGGAGTAGAGGAAAGCCTATTAACAGGTACTAATCTGTACTTTCCCAATTTTTACTAAAACTGAGTTAATATCTTCTGTTCCAGCAAGTACCTCAACGTTTCAGAGGGTTGCAATCTAGCGCAGTTAATATTGACCGCAAATGGCAACTTTTGGGCACTAAGGCCAAACTCCACCATCACTTTTCTTATTTTAACCGACCCTAATGCACATCCCTAACATAGAGGCTGCTTTAGTGTCTGGAAAACTATTTTAGTTCTCTAGCCATCATTTTCTTTCAATGCCTTAAACCCCAGTTAATCAGTTGGTGCCTGCTTTTATCTTCAGACACGTGGAAAGCTATAGTCAAAGAATATGAGGGTAGATGTGTTAAGCCTTAAAATAAGCTAAACACGAGGGTGATAGAGTGATAAACATGATTGGCTGGGCGTTTATCACTCTTTATTACCCTCTATTATCTATTTTTAAGGGTTAATACATCCGCCCATGGTACCTGATATGAAGTACAACTTATCATATCTTCAGTCCTGTTGAAGAAATATAATAATAATTATTATTATTGGTTCACTTCAATGCACAATTGGTTGAACTGCGAACACAATAGAATATACGCTATTCCTGTGTATGTAATTACTTTCTGTTGATATATTACATCATTAAGCAAATATTTAGCTTTCATCATCAGCTTAAAACAATAAATCTTAGCATTATAGCACTTACTTGAACAGTTTAGTAAGGATTTTTTTCCATCTAGAAAGTCAATACTCTGCTGAATAGTGTACATTTGTTTTTTATTTTAATTACAGTACTTAGCTTGGTTGCTCATGTTTGCGAAAACAGTCTGTACTTGTACTAAGGAAATAAACACCCCTCTCCTTATTTGGCAGCTTTTCCCAGTCTTATGTGCATACAGTCCACTGTCTTGTAGACTTTTTAAAATGAAACGTTACTTGAAAAATGCTTTCATTTGTGCAAATGGAAAAGTTGTATGTATAAACTATATTCTCTAAACTATTTTGTTATACAATGCATACTCGAAAAATAAATGGTCATGACAGTACTAACATTGTGATAGCAGGTAATTGTTTGTAACAGATTTTCTAACAATATACAATTCATGTGAAGGGATACATTTACTATGCCATCCCAATATACTGCTGAGAGATATTAAGCCAAAATTGCCGAGCAACCAAATTGCACCGTGTGTGCACACCTTTTAAGCTCAAACTTATTTGATCCTTATTTCTTTTATAAGGATATCCAAATGCCTATCCCAATCATGTTGTTTATCTACTGACTTAAGCATGTTTGATGGGAAGCTATTCCATTTCTGTTAAGTATTTTTTCATCAAATGTCCCCTGAACCTGCATTCCTCCACTCTCCGCACGTGTTCGAATACTTCTCTTCCTTTCCAGAATGTTTCCGTCCTGGATCTCATTAAGGGCCTGATTCGTAAAAGCAATTTCTCTCTCTAATAGACAAAACCATGTGCACATGGTTTTTTCCTTTAGAGAGCGCATATATATGCACAGAAATGTCGGCACTCGTATTTGCGGTGTCTTTTAAGCTGGGTCTCTTTGTTTAGAGTGGTAGCCAAGCGTGATCCCCTTCAATCCTTCCTCTACGCGTTTCTCCCTCTTTGTATAGTCAGTGGCTTCCTCAGGAGGTGTATACACCCTCACTGCATTTCCAAGCAAACGCCTAAATATAAAATTAATTATATGTGCACATAGGTGAGAACTGTAGATTTAAGAACTAAAACTACTAACCGGCCTAATGAGTTTTTCAAGCATTGGATAGGAAGACATGCATGCATTGATTGACTAACCAGGAGTCTGGGAATAATCCTTTTAAATGTTGTTTGTCTTGTCTTTGTTGCCGGCTTTGTGATATTAACAGTATTATTATAAAACTATTTTTTAATAAATTATATAATTATTTCCCACAGCGCTGTTCAAAATTTGTGTTTCTTTCTGGTATATTTAAAGGGGGAGTGGTA
The DNA here is from genome assembly GCF_055691185.1 of Crinia signifera. Taxonomy (NCBI): domain Eukaryota; kingdom Metazoa; phylum Chordata; class Amphibia; order Anura; family Myobatrachidae; genus Crinia; species Crinia signifera. The sequence goes on from NC_139221.1 coordinate 155,162,122, forward strand.
CCCTCTTTCTGAACAGCTGCAGTGAGGAATAATCAAAACAATCAGCGCTCCTATCTGTTCTATTGTGTGGCTTTTGTTAGTGTAGGACTTGCAGTGACATGGGGTCCCTTTGCGATGAGCTGCAAGCTTAAATGCATTGATCAATTCATGAACTAAAACCCCATTATTGTACTTATATGTTAGTTGGGTGCCCACTATAGTTAGTACTCTCATACCCCCACTATCCATGTCGGCATGGAGTTGATTTCATATAGCGTAGCAAGCCACCGAGCCCGTAGCGTGGCGAGCCCCGCGAGGGGATGCGGAAAACTAAGCAAATAGCTTAGTGGGCGCCCAACTAACATAAGTACCCCCATTATTTATTTAATTGATTATTTAAATGTTAAGGTGAGTTAGTTTGTTGTAGTGAGTGCCGGGCCCCCTGTATTTGTATTTACTAGAGTGTGTGGTCACAGGCCACTGCACCCCAACCTGGGAAGTGTGGGTGCTGTTTGCACCCCATTCGTAGGATTAGCGAGTGTGTTGGTTCTATATATATATATATCGGCACTCGTATTTGTGGTCCAAAGTACCGTGGTGCCTTACGTTCAGTGGTAACAAATATCCGTAGAAGAAAGAGGCGGCACTCACAGAATTTAAAAGTGCAAAAAACTGTATTTAACAACAAATGGTCACATCAGTTGCCCGACGTTTCCAGGCTCAATGCCCTTTTTTTTTGTTCACACCTTGAAAAAGGGGCCTTGAGCCTCGAAAAGTCGAGCAACTGATGTGACCATTTGTTGTTGACAACAGTTTTACTTTTAAATTCTGTAAATGCCACCTCTTTCTTCTACGGATATATATATATAAAAGCAGGGTGGTGGTGCAGCACTCCTGGCGTCTTTTCTGTGTGTGTCTTTTTATTTTAACATTCTTTTTACAGGTGGACTACAAGTCCCAGCGGGCCCATTATGGCCCCGCATGCTGGGACTTGTGGTTCTCCAAATCCCAGCTTGCGGGGGAGGTCTGCTGGCACTTGTAGTTCTCCTGCATAAAGCAATGTTAGGAATGTATGAATTAACCCTAGCAGGCCGGCGTCCACTGGCCACGAACGCCGGTGACCACCCCGGGCTTCAGCCCTGGACGGGTGAAGCCTGGGGGGGGGGCCTTTGTCGGGGGGGTACCCACTTCCCCAGGTACCCTGTCCAAGGCTGACCAGCCACGGTGCTCATGTTTCGGCCGGGGCACCTTATATAAAAAGTGTCCCCCGGCTGTGGCATGACACCGAGGGCTGTTGGAGCCCGGTGCTGGTTTGAAAATACGGGGGACCCCAGATTTTTTGTCCCCCGTATTTTTGGAACCAGGACCGGTCCAAGAGTCTGGGGCTGGTTTCAGAAATACGGGGGACCCCTACGCTTTTTGTCACCCGTATTTTTGGAACCTGGTCCGGCTCAATGAGCCTGGGGCTGGTTATGCACAGGAGGGGGGACCCCCGCCATTTTTTAAAACACAAAATCGCACATTTTAACAAAATCGCACATTTTCATGACTAAAAAACAGCACATTATCGTACCATATCGCACTTTTTTCACCTTAAATTTGCGAATTTACAGCAAAAAGATGTGATATAGTGCGATTTTCAGCAAAATTTGAAAAACAATCACACTTCACTAAATCTAGCCCAATGTGTTCATTTCAGACAGCGCTCCTGGAGACCACAGTATCACTGCCGATCCCTGCCGCATTTCACTGCCAAAACTGCAAGGGCCATACCTTTATGACATAAGCAACTTAATTTACAATACACTTTAAAGCTTTACACTAAGTGACTGGCCCATTTGTCAGGGCTTGCTTTTGTATACATTAGCATTACTGTATGAACTGCACATCCATCAACATATATTGTTTTGAGCACTGTACAGTAGTTTAAGTAGGTGAAGCAATCGTCACCCAGTGTTTAAACTGTGTATTGCAATCAATTTAGTGACCACTGGAGCAACACACATGGTGTGAAGTCAACATAGGTAACAGATAAGAGTAATTATCAGCTAGTTAGTCATAATAAAAATATCTCATTTGTATCATATTAACAAGCCTAAAAAACTGAAGGTGAGAGTGAAAACAACCACATCTACACAAAGTATATGTTTATTCCAACAATAAAATAGTGAAAATTTAGATTTTTGTGCACATATTTAACAACATGAAATAAATAACAATTGCGCGCTATGCTATGTTTAAACATAAACAATGTATAAAATTTTGTAAATGCCCCTTTTTAAATGGACATGTTAGCTAAGACAATGAATAGACATCTGGACAAACATTTTAAATAAAAATGTTTAGCATTTATCATTTGTACCAAAACTATATAATGTATTCTTTAACTTGACTCTTGAGAGTTGAATAACAGAAGCTATCTTTGGGGCAAGTGTTAAATATTTAGAAGTCATGAGACTCAAGTTTCAGTGGACATATAAGGAGCACTGAGCATTTTGTGAATTTAAGACAACACTTAATTACCAACACATCTAGGCAGAACTATATTTTAATAGAATAATTTTAATCCTTAAAACACTACTTATTGTTGACTTTGCCATGCCCAGTTTTTGGACTATGATTTTAAAGTTGTCTTTATGCTCATCATCCAAATAGTCTCTTGCTTGTCTTTTTGTTCATAATAAATTATGTAATACACATTTTGGTTAGGGAGGGGGGGTGGTTGTTATGTGGAGAGAAAGTACTAACCAACCAGCCTATACAATTTTAAGTCTAGTACACACTGGAAAATATAATGAGTAATATTGCTAATTTTGTCACTTTTCAGCCATATTGTTTATTATATCGCCCAGTGCATATGCCTCCAGCAACACATGATCCGAGCTTCCGTGGGTACATGTACAGACCAGGGAGAGTGTTGCTCTCCTTTGCCGGCATTGGCAAGTCTGTGCCCTGCAGCCACCGATATCTGCTTTGGGGATCGCATAGTATCTCCATGTTCAGAAGTTGATTGTTTTGGTACTTAATCTCACTCCAAGCATTGATAAATCTTCCAAATATAAACAAAAGAAATCAGCGAATAGTAAATCTAGTACTTCACTTAAAAGTAAACACTATCTGACCATTAGTTTAAGTGCAAATTAAGGATTAAAAAGGGTGAGTGATGAGATCCATTTTTATTAAAAGCAGCACCACCCAATCATGTGCCACTTAAATATAGCACATCATTTCCTCAGTTTATTTCCCACCTAGCCAATGGAACACTTGTCAAACATTTACGCCTGATACATGGACTACTGGAGCAAGCGATAATATAACAGGTTTTGCTGATATGGGTCAGTTAAAAATGTATACAATCAGATAATTAATGACAATGAGTTTTTAAAAACCTGTCATGACCAATAAAGGGTGAATTTACATCCGAGATCTCATTCAAAACCAACTCAATGCAGATTTATTTAAAATATATATTTCCCCTTTGAAACGCAATGTTTTCCATTTCATATCCTTTTTTAAATATATTTCTCTCTTCTGTTTAATTTGAAAACTTTCTATCTAAATACAAATTGTTCCCACTTTATCTGTGTTAAAGAAAAGGCTTTGTGGGTCAACCATGTATAATTTAAATTAGGTTTAAATAAAGTTTATATAAAAACAATATATTAAATACATACCAACAATATTCATAATATATTTAAACAAAAAATAGCGTTGTCTTAAAAACAATTGAAATCCTCTTTAAATTAGAAAAAAAAAACTACAAAAATAATTACCCGTGCAGATAAATTTCCCAGTAGACCTGCAGAAATAAAAGTTAAATCTGAGGGATTAAGAGGATAGATTCTTGTTTGATTACTTTTACAATAAACAACAGTATCCTGCAGAATAAAATTGGTCAAAGGTGTTTTTAATGATCAGTGGAGTGTCCCTGAATCCATTGTGTAGGGCTTTTTTTTCCACCAGGTCACCTTTTTTAGGGTTAATAGTGCAGATTAATACGGAAATCAGAGCTAAAGAAAACTGCAAGATTATCAGTGGCAGGTTTCAGCTTTGATGTAAAAAAAATCTATTAATATATTCAATCTTGGTAAAAAGTTCAGTTTGCAGCTTCATGTCAAGTAAAGTCCATATCATTCTAGTCCTCCCAATAGCTTTTGATTGAGCAAATGTTTTCAGTGTGTCTGTGCTAAATTAAATAACTCATTTACTTTCCAAATTGTAGCAATTGGCATCTCCCTTATTATTCACATCATATCCAGGAAGAGGCTGTCCATATTTATCCACGCACCAGCAATTTCCTCTTTTCCTGCCTTTGGATGGACGACACTACAAAACAAATGTACTGTTAGCTATGTCAGTAATTTGACTTAATATAATTATGCTGCTTCGCTGTAGGAAATAAAAAATTCCTGTAAAATAAAAAACACATATCTTGAATAAGTTATCCATGCTATTGTACATTAAATAACTGTAAGAAACTATGGCAATATTCTTTGAGTGGAGCTGTAGGCAATCATTTTACATATGGCCTAGGCAACAAAGACCAGATTGATATTCATTGTTTTAACTACTGGTTTCCAAAAATACCATACCCATACCTCCCAACGGTCCCGAAAACTGCGGGAATGTTCCGGTTCCTGCGTCCCTCCCGCGGCCGGCAGTGTCCCGTGGCGAGGGGGGCTGTTAGGAGTCCCCCCTGTCGGCTGGTGAGCAGCGGTGAATAAACGCTGTGCGCATGTGCACATCATCTATTCCCGCAGCCAGGGGGCATGACTAGAGACTCACAGAGCATCTGGGTCATGACCCCATAGCGTCAAAATGGAGGCATGGCCTCGAGGGCGAGCCGCGAGTATAGGCCACGCCCCCAGTCTTTTCCGGCACGCCTGCGGCGCGTAGTCCCCTTTCCCTCCTCCGGCTCCCAAGAATTTGTGTATAATGTGGATTGTAAAGGCAATTTTATATTACAAACTGATATGACTACCAATATAGCCAGGCTCACCTATTCTTCTACCTACTGTATGATGGTCTGATTGCAAAGCGATCCACACTACAGCAAGGTAAAGCTTTGCGCTACATGGC